>NW_027397071.1:20005037-20146414 GCF_003265705.2 Callorhinus ursinus
AAGCTGGAAAAATATTCATACTCAGACTATATACATACACACACACATATATATATATAAACACACACACACATACATATATATATATATATATATATATATATATAAAGTCCTCATTTTAGTCTCAGTAGTAAAAATCAAAATTTGCTCTTATTAATAATCCTTAGATACCAGGTCTCATTTATTAAAAGATAGATCTCATTTATTTAATATATATGATATATGATAATTATCAAAATTATATTTGAAGTAATTTATATTCCAATAATAAGATGTCAGATACAGAGATTTTATAAATATATGAATACATATTTTAATATTATCCAACCTATTATTTGAAAAAAATTCTGTGCCTCTCTTATGCTTAGTACATTTAACAATTTTGCTACACTTTAGTTTCCTCTTTTGAAATGCCAAATATCCCTATAATTATTTCAGAATTTTTCTTTTCATTATATGTTAAAAGTATGTTCTTCATATGTCACAATGCCCTCAGTCTCCTAACTTCTTTTTACCAATTTTTGGCCTTGAGATTACCAAAGGGGTTGGTTGCTGTTACTGGACTGAAAGTTTGTGTCCTCCCAAAATTCATATATGTGATGGTATTTGGAGGTGGGGTCTTTCAGAAGTGATTAGGTCATGAAGGTAGAGCCCTGGTGGATGGAATTAGTGATCTCATAAAAGAGACCCCAGAAAGAGCTTTGGAATATGAAGTAGACCACTACTGGGTTTACTTGAAAATGGAAACATTTACCAGAATTTTTGTCGGGAGGCCATAGAGACATCCTGGAGGGAATTTAGTAACAAACATTCTCATTTTAACTGTAAACATTCAACCTTTTTTAGGAAAATGAAATCTTAAAATAGGCAAAAGTGAAAGAATGCATAATCAACTGTCATTTGCAATCGGTCAATACTAATTTCATGTAGAAACATCACTAATACTTTCTATTTGGAGACCTTGTTACAAAGGGAAGAAATTTTCACCCATTTCGGCTGGCCCTGCCTGAAAATGAAGTGAGGAATTTGACAACTTCTCAAGTTGACATAACTTCTAGACCATGTAAACAAAATAGTCTGCTATTCTATTTCTAAAAGGCTGCAGCCTAGTGCAGGGATGAACTGTGGAGACTCTGGAGCTAACTGTGGGGGTTAAAATCCTGGTGCTACCACTTACTAGTTTCCCTTGCACAGGTTACTCAGCCACCCTATACCTTGGGGTTTTCTCATATAAAAACAAAATGGCAGAAATAAGAGTACCTACCTCTCCCGATTGTTGTGAGGATTAAATTAGTTAATATTTGACAGCACTTAGAACAGAGCTAAGTGTATAAGAAGTGCTGTGTAAGCATATGCACTTATTGTGCTTATGAAACTTGGACTTTATTCTTAGAAGCTTTTGTTTCCTACTGAGTTTGGGTTATATCAGGCTCTTCACATAAATGGAGACATAAGATAAAATGTATGTTTTCTTTGTAGAAATACCCCAGCCAGTACATTTCATTTGCAACCTGATGCTCAGGCATGCCCTGCAGCCTCACAATTGGTTAAGAGAATTGTGATGTCTAAATGAACCCAGTCCTAGTAGTTGGTATGGATGAAGAGCTTACCACATCCACAGAGCTTTTACCAGGTGTGAAGCCTCAACCTCCCCAGTCTACCTTTTGATCCAGCCTCCCCAAACCAAGTACTCTAGCATCAAAACTTCAGTTTTATCCTCTGTGTCTTGGCCTCTTGACATAGTCTTAGTAAATGAAATCTTTCCTTTTTGTCTGAGTGAGCCTTCTGAAGTAGAAAGTGTTGAAATAAATGGCTTATGACATGTATAGTGTTGAAATAAACATTTATTTTAACACTTCATAAGTCATGAGCCATTTATTTTAACACTTTGCTCTTGAAGTGTTTAAATAATAGGTTTTATACAGGGATGTGTCATCCACTCTGTTTAATGTAAAAGTGAATATGTAACTATATCCATCTATCTAATCTAGATTTTAAACCCTTTGACTGCCAAAACAGCCCGGTTGCCATAGTTTCTGGAGTAACCTGAAATTAAATTTTCTGTTCTTTCTTTTTCAGTTGATAGGTAATTTGGTGAAACATAAGGTGAGTGGACATCACTCCATTAATAGAGAAATGGTTAAATACATCTTTTTTTTTTTTTCAGAAACCGGAAGAAATGTCAGCAAAGACTAGAGTTGACAGTGAAATAATGCTTTCATAACTAGAACAACTTTTACTAGAAAGTAGCAAGATTTTTTCTTCACTTTCTAGGACTAATAACTTGTTTGCAAGGTTATTTTTGAGCACTCTTACAAATAAATAACTTAGTATAGTGCCTGGAACCAGATTTGTATGAATAGAAATACTAACTTTTTGAAGCAAGGCAATGTGAAAAGCACCACTCATTTGGGAATCAACAGATTTGGGTGGAATCACCTAAGGTCTTCCAGTTACTAGTACAAGGGCAAGATATTTTCCCGTTTTCGACATCAAAAGTAATAGATAAGTAAAAGCCTTAATAGATTGCTTTGCCCACATATTAGGCAGTTCAATAAAATATAGCTCTTATATTGCTGTTATTTCTTAAGAAGAAATGGCAATTAATAAAAACAACTATAAATGCCATGTTTAAAAAACTATTAATATTCACAAGTTTGTGTTATTGTTTTTGCCAAATAATATACGCAAATGGATATTTTCATAAAAGCAGAAAGAATCCAAATGTTGTATGAGGGGTAACTTTTTTAAATAAACTTTTTGTTTTGGAATGATTTTAGATTTATAAAAAAGTTGAAAGGATAATACATAGAGTTTCCGTATGCCCCTCACCCAATTTCTCCTATTTTTAATGATAAGGAGCATTTTATTTTAAGAAATTACCAAAGTAGTATCATGTGGTAGAAAGTATTTATGCCAAAGTTTTTACTTTGAAGCCTAATGAAGACTGACAGGAAGCGAAGGGAACTAACGTGTGAGTAGGAGACCAAGCAGTGCATAGAGGGGAGAAGCCAGAGGAAGGCAGGCTGACTAAAGGGCAGAGTTTAGAAAAACATTAGTTCACAGGAAGACTTGCCATTTCCTGTATATAAAGCAGCTCCCTCCTGGGTGTTGTATGTAAATGATGAATCACCAAATTCTACTTCCGAAACTTACATTGCACTGTATGTTAACTAACTGGAATTTAAATAAAAACTTGAAACTGAAAAAATAAATAAATGAAGCAGCTCCCTGACAAATCTCAATCTGTTGAAAGAGTTAATTGAGTCATGAAGAGGCGAATGTTAGCTTTTGCTTTCAGATATTAGCAAATCTTTTATGGAATACTTAAAATCTGGGTAATAAGAATGCTCTAGAAAGAACACAAATACTGGCATTCATTTTCTATTTGACATTTTCCAATGTCTATAAATGCTATTGATTTCAAATTCCAAATTATTTCACTTCTGAACATGCCTTGTAGAATTATTACAATGCTGTTTTTGTGGGCTTGTAATTATTGATTGCAACATTATACTCTCCATAAATGTGCCATTGTGAATAATTAAACTTGTTAGCATTTTGTTTGCCTACAGTCTTTAGAGTGCTAGCCCTTTTTGGCAATCACAAATATGTTTCTCTAGTTCAGTTTGTGCTAGATATGGGACATAATTCATTTTCCTGAAACTTTTTAATACTTTGCCATTTTTAAAATTTCAGATTTCAAGAGCTGCCCTGTAACAGTTTATCATCTAGCAAATAAGAACTCTGGGAGTCTTATGATTTGTATTCTGGAGTTTATAAATAAATGATCTTCTAGAATGTAAACAGGAGACCTTTTTTAAGCCACTTACTGCTTGTGAGCAGGCCATTTCTCACACCTTCATTCTTATTGCCTAGGGTAAAACAAATATTAGTGTTCGAAAAAAGGTATACATTGTGACTGCTGGCCCTATTTACACCCGTTGCAGATATACTTGAAAAGATTTGAAAGACTGGTATAGTCTAATACGATTTCTGTCAGCTTCTACACAATTACAAAGAGTCTCTGAGCTCTGTTGAGAAAACAATATATAGCAGTTCTGGCAAAGGTTACTAAAAAAGTCTATCCCCTTGAGGCATGGTAACCATGTTCTAGTCATACCTCTGTAACTGGATTTAGCACATCTGCGAAGCCCAGTGCTCAGTTCTGAATGGCCCGATGCTATTTGGAATCATTATGTACAATTTAAGCAATTGGATGATGAAACACTTATGGCAACAATATAAATTGAATGAGCGTCTATGAATGAGGAAAAACATATGTATCACATTTCTGCTTAGATATGTGCATTACATACTGACTGTATATCCTTTTTCCACCAAGTTGGTCCTGATAATAGGCTGTCTCCTTTTCATGCATGCAGAAGTTAGCTAAATGCCATTTGGCAAGGAGTTGAATCATCCGGGGTTGCACTCTTGCCAATTCAGCCTAAATATCCATGCCAATCGACAAAGTAACGACCTCAATTTGACAAGAGCTTGAAATTTCATCAGAAAAGATAAAAGATTGGAAAAGTAGCAAACAGAGAGAGGGTATTTCATTGCAAACCCATTACAGACTTGACATAAACTATAAGCCAAATACTTTTTAAAGATTCAGCTGGGAAAATAAGTTTATGATTACAAGGTTTTAATAGGAATAATACCCTTGAGTGCTTGCTTTCTTGTTTTGGAGAGGTAAAGATACACTCAAATAGCAATTTGGGCATAAAGTGCAGAAAACATTATATGTTAACAATATTTGTGATCAGTTGATGACATTTTTGAAATTTGGCTCTGGGGTCTTACTTAGTACAACAGTCAGCAAAGGGTCATACTGCCTTTGGGGCTTGCTGAAGCTCTGCCTTTCCACAGAGTGGTGCTTAGCATGCCTGCCTAATTCAGGAGTTGTGATTTGATCTATGGTCCAGCCATGATACCTATCTTTATATTTGCATCATTTTTGTGCTCCATGTGTCCTATTCTTAACAATTAGCGATTTATCCCTGTGTGTCTATGTGTATGTATGTGTGTGTGTACATCCTTATATGTGATGTATGTGGCTTCTTTCAAAGCATTGCTTTCAAGAAAATTTCATGGAAATTACAAACATTGAAAAGGCCAACACCGCCATAAAAAGGGTTCCCAATGGGTCATCCTATTCTCCAGATTTGTCTTTTATGATGTACTGCAGATGATGATCTTTAGTCCTATTTACCTTTAAAATACAAGATTCACTTTCTCACAGATTTAGCTTGTATCTGCAAATGGGAAAGTGCTCTCATAGTTTGTAAACTGAATCTTTAAATGATCTGATCATTAAAAGAGTTCCTAGAAGTGGATTCAAATGGGAAATGCTCACTTTTGTCATGGACGTTTTTTGCTACTTCTTATATGTATTTACATATTTTTAATTTTTTGAATGAAGTATATTTTATATACAATACAATGCATAGGTATTAAGTGTTTGTCTAAAGTAGCTTTGAAAATTGTATGCATCTGTAGTAACTACAATCTGAAACAAGATCAAGAGTATTTCCTTTATACCAGAAAATTCCCTTGTATTGCTCGGTATTCAATTCTTCCATTCCCAGCTGAGACTTACATCGCCATATCTTCTTTTTGACTGTTCTTAAACTTCATATAAATGAAATAATATTCATTCTGTCTGTCTCTCTCTCATACCCTTATGTGTGTGCGTGCACACGCACATGCATTTAGCTTCATTTGCTCAACATAGTTTTGTTTGTGTGTTTAGATTTTATATATTTATTTATTTGAGAGAGAGAGGAAAAGAGCATGTGCTCATGTGCGTGTGTGTGAGCGGAGCGGCAGAGGGAGAGGAAGAGAGAGGAGGAGGGAGAGGGAGAGAGAATCTTGAGCAGACTCCACACTGAGCTCAGAGCCCCATGTGGGGTTCAGTCTCATGACTCTGAGATCAGGGCCCTGAGATCATGACCTGAGCTGAAACCAAGAGTCAGTCACTTAACCCACTGAGCTACCCGGGTGCCCCAACATAGTTTTGTGTTTGTTTGTTTTTGTTTTGTTTTGTTTTGTTTTGTTTTGTTTTTATCCATCTGTGTTGTTGCAGGTACCAGTTAAGTGAGTCTTTTTTATTGCTGATAGTTTTCATTAAATTAACTGACCACAGGTTGTATTTCCATTCTCTGTTGATGAACCTTTGGATGGTTTCTAGTTTGAGACTACTTATAAAGTAAGGGTGCTGTGAACATTTTTGTGCATACAATTCTTTAGCCTTGTTTTCATTTCTCCTGAGTGAAAATCTAGGAATGAAATTGCTGAATCATAGGCTAGATGCGTGCTGAATTTTTAAAGAAATTTTCCAACAATTATCCAGGGTGTTTTTATAGTTTATACTCTTATCAACCACGTACAAAATCTCCACTTTTCCCACATCCTTGTCAATGTTTGGTTTTATCAGTCTTCTTGATTTTTTTTTTAAAGACTATATTTATTTATTTGAGAGAGAGAAAATGAGAAAGAGAGAGAGAGGGCACAAGTGTGTGGGGGATAGGGGCAGAGGGAGAAACAGACTCCCCACTAAGCAGGGATTCCTATGTGGGCTCATCCCAAGATTGATCCCAAAAACCAATCCCTGGGATCATGACCTGAGCCAAAGGCAGATGCTCAACTTATGGAGCCACCCAGGCGGCCCAGTCTTCTTGATTTTTCTAATGGCTGTGAGATGGTGCGCATTTTCATGTACTAATTGCCCCTATGTATGTTGTCTTTTTTGAAATATCTGCTCAAGTTTTGCCCATTTGAATTGAGTTATTCATCTTGTAATTATTGTTTTTATAGGAGTTATTTATACATTTTAGGTATGAGTTCTTTCTCAAATAAATGTGTGTAAATATAGTATTTTTCCTAGACTTTGGCTTCTTTATTGATTTTTGATAAAATCCAGTTTATCAATTTTTTTAAAGTTTTAGTTAGTGCTTTTAATGTCCTTTCCAAGAAATCATTGCCTAACTCAAGGTTACAAAGATAGTGTCCTATTTTTTATTTCCTTAGGAACTTTATAGTTTCAGGTCTTACATTTAGATTTTCAATCCAGCTTGAATCTTAAAAAGATAATTTTTTTTTTGTATGAAGTGAGGTGGCAGTCAAGGTTTTTTTTTCTTCTTATAAAAATATCCATCCTAGCACCATTTGTTAAAATGACTTTTCTTTCCCCCACTGAACTGACTTGGTAATTTGGTCAAAAATCAGTTGACCTTATTATATGTGTGGACTATTTCTGAACTTCATTCTGTTCTATATTCTTAAACTATTGTCTTCGTACTGTAGATTTATAGCAAGTCCTGATGTGAAAAAGTGTCCTTGAATTCTGTTTTCTTTTTCATGATTGTTTTGGTTTTTTCTAGATTGTTTGTATTTCCATATAAATTTTAGAATCAGCTTAGTTTCGTCATATAAAGCGTACTGGAAATTTGATTTGGGTTTTGTTGAATCTATAGATCAATTTGGAGAGATTTAACATCTTAACAGCCTTGAGCCTTCCAGCTTATGAATGTATCTCTTTTTTTCCTTAAACAGCTTTGATTTTTCTCAGAAATATTTTGTAGTTTTCAGTGTAGAGATCTTGCTATCTTTTACAACTTTATTCCTATTTTACTTTTCCTTGCTGTTGTAAATGTTAAATTTTAATTTTCTGATTGCTCATGCTAGCATATAGAAAAAGATAAGGTACATAGTACATGGGTATATAGAGAAAAATAATGTTTTACTATTAAGATGATGTTAGCTCTATGCTTTTCATTAGATGCCCTTTGTCAGAGATTGATCTCTTTTATTCCTGTTTGCTGAGAGTATTCATCACGGATGAATTTTCTTAAGTGCACTTTCTGCAGTCTTTTGAAATGCTAACATGTTTCTTCTCTTTTATTTTTATTTATTTAATTAATTTATTTATTTTTATTTTATTACCTTTTATTCTTTTATGTTAATATGGTAAATTACATTAATTGACTTCCAAATGTTAAGCCATCTTCCCATTCTTGGGATAAACTCCATTTGACCACAGTGCTTTACACCTTTTATATACTGCTGTATTTATTTTTCTTATATTTTATTAAAGATATTTGGTTCTATGTTAGTGAAGGATATTGACCAACAATGTTATTTTCTTTTAGTGTATTTGTCAGGTTTTGGTATCAGAATCATGCCGGCCTCATAAAATGAGTTGGGATTTGTTTCTTTTATCTTCTGCAAGTTTATATAAGGCTGGTATTATTTCTTCCTTGAATTTGATAAAATATACCAGTGAAGCCATCTAGGCCTGTAGTTTGCTTGATAAAAATGTTTTTTTATTATGAATTCAATGTCTATAATAGTTATGGGGCTATTTTTTTATTTTGATTTTCTGAGTTTTCTTGTCAGTTTGGTTAGTTGTGTTGTACTTGGAATTTGTCCATTTCGTTTAGTTGTTGAATTTATTACATAAAGTTGTTCTCATTATATTTCTATTGTTTTTAGAATCTGTATTAAACACTTGGTATGTGCTTGTCATTGTGTTACCTGATTTACATAGATGATTTTATTTTACCTGGTTTTATTTAGGTCCATTAAAAGTTTTTTCTTACGCCATGGTTATCCAAATAGCGACTGGTTTCTAACCACTCATTTGCCTGAGGAGTGTCCTCACTTATCATCATTCAAATCCCCAGCATATCAAGGGTCCCAGGGGTCACACTGATATGCACAGGTTGAGAGTGTATAACCAGCCATCCGGCATGATAGGAGAGGTTGCCATGAGGTCGGGGCGTAGGAGAGCTCCTTTAGGTAATGCTTTGGGAAATCTTACCTGAAGTAATGTAGTGTTAAAATCTTTTCTCTTTCCTAATTGCTTGATCATGCAGTCTACTTTATGTGTGCTACAGATTCCCGCAATATTTATGATGTTTATTAAAAGTATAAATGCATCTATGACAATGAAAGTTACATGACTGGAAGCAGTTGTTGAATGTAGAATGGAGTATAACTTGTCTTCTCTTTCATTACACGAGATCTCTACACTGTGAACAGGGAATCTTACTATTATAGTTCTAACCCTTGTCTCCTCTGACAGATAAAAATCCTATTACTTTTTTAATCAACCTAGAAAGACCCTTATAATCTATAGAAAGGCTACAGCCAGGGACATGGACATAGGGTATATATTCTTTTTAGTTTTCCCTAAGAATTTATTTTTATTAACAATAAATTTTATTAACAATAAAATAAATCTGGACTTACTTTATACTATAATATCTTTTGTTCAAGACACAGCTGAAACTCAAACCTCTTTTTTCTTAGGCCAGGTCAATATTTTTAAAAGCCTTTTTAAAAGAAAATATGATGGTCGTAGCTGGGGGGTGAGGGAAGGGCTGTTCTTCTGTTCTTCTGTTCACCAGGCAACACCTTTCCCCATCTAAATGTTTTGCCTACCATTTCCCAGCCTGCAAGGCCACTTTAGTTTTGCTATTACCGTGGTTCATGAACATGATTTGTTCAGGAGTATATCTGCAACTTGGCTCACCTTGTCCCCAACACCTTCCAGGTTTGAAATAGCCTAATTCTCAACCCCAGACCCACCCAGACCATGTTTCAAGAGCCCAGTTGAAGTCCTTCGTCTGCCATAAAACCTTCCTGCACCTCTTTAGTGTCCTCGGCTCATTCTGTCCTCTGACTCTTATGCCCCCAACAATCAGGCCGTAGACATGCAACAACCATGTTTGTATCTCCTCCGCTCAGCCTCATAAACTCACCAAGAAGAGGCACCTCTATTGCTGCCTTTTTGCAACTGACACAGTGCTGGGTACAATACATAATTTTGACTGAAAATGATTTCTCATTTTTTGCCCTATTGAAATTTAGGACGAAATTTTATTGTCGAGTAATTAAGGGAGCAATTACTAATCAGTAGAGCAAACATGAATGAGTATTCACTCCTCTGCAAAGTGCCCCAGGCAGTTTATAGAAAGCAATGGTTCTCAGGGTTCAGATAGGGTCCAGCTGGAGATGTCTTTGTCCACGTTACTATCTTTGAAGAGAACAAAACCTTATTGCCTGCTGTACAGCCTGGGTTTCAGCAGACTCTGAGGAATGCAGCCTGATCACAGGGCACAGAGATTTACACATGTAATTCATTGTAAAGTGAAAAGAGAAAGTATTCCTGAGAATGAAAGCAAAGGTTTTACACTAAGGCAAGTGCTACCACGGACACCCTGGCTAGGGAACCACCCACAGAGTGAAAAGAGTACAGAATTTCAGAGAAAAAATAATTCATGGATTTCCAAAGAAAGAAATAATATGATCCTAGTGGACGCAGGAACTCTTTTTGTTGTTGTTGTGTGTGTGTGTGTGTATGTGTGTATGTGTGTGTGTATGTGTGTGTGTGTGTGTGTGTGTGTGTGTGTGTGTTTTGATGTCTTCAGAAAAATGCTCACTTCAGAATGAGTCTGGATTCTCCAGGAGTAAAATGTAGTTCTGGTCATCGGCGTTATCATCATCATTATAATCTTCCTCTTCCTCCCTCTCAGATAACCATAGTAGACATGAGTAGACATAGACTGGGGAGATTTTTATCCGGTATGATCACGTTTGCCCTGCACATCCTATAGGCGGAATTCCATGAGAAATGTTTATACACCACTTTCACCAAGTCTGTCACGGTTCTGAATTTCTTGGCTAAGGAAATATGTGTATTTCTAAAAATAGTCCATATATTTGTATTTGTAGGTAAACTCATTATATTTATATGCTAAAAGCACTTATTTGGGAAGGACTGGGGCATATGGTAATCTGGAAATAAAGAAAAGCCCTCAAATTCAAATGTAGCAGTGAATTTTACGGTCATATTATATACTGATTGTTTTATTGTTGTAATACATTATTTTACCACACGCCCCTGCCTCTCTTACAGGCACATATGATTTAAACTCTTCGAGTCTGAATTTCCTCATCTGTACAATGGGGATAATGGGTATGTGACTTATTGTGAGGATATACATAATGGATGAAAAATGTAGCAACTAGTACTCACTAGACTCTCAGATTATTTCGTTTTAGCCATAAAATGATCTCACCATTGGCTTTGAATTCTAATTCTGTTTTATTATTTGAAAGGCAACAGCTTAAAATTATGAAAGCCTCAAAGAGTTTTATCACTGGCAACTTAGAAACATTGTCTGCGCCCTCTTAGTGGAATAGAGAACTGAATAGTAAGGAAGAACTCTGGTCCACTTTAAATGTTAAATACCAGTTGAGATCTAAAAACCATTTACGGTTTTCTGTGATACGTCGACTTTGAAAATTTGCACCATTTTGTAAGCAAAAACATACTTAAACATTTTAAAATGAAAGTAAGAAAAATTCCCTGCTTGTTTTCTCCCGTGTGGAGGTTACTGAACAAATAATATGATGAGTATATTTTACGTATTCATAGATTCATATGATTTTAATTTACACGAGCCCATTACATGAATCAATTTGCAGCACTCTCATTCTTATTTCCGAAGAGAGTGCATATGTTGCAGCATCTATAATGAAAACTAAACCAAGTTGGAAATTGCAACAATGTACTTGTTTCATTAATGTTTTCTTTTGGCTGTGTGTCTTTTCTCTGTGTAAACATGTCTGCACACTGGATTTCTTTCTAAGTCTGAATGTCCTCACTGGCCATATTGAAGAATGTGCTTACTGTACTGTTTCATTAAACTGCTCTGTTATCGGGTAATTGTTTAAACATAATGCCAAAGGACTAGCAAAAAGAAAGGTGAACTAATGGCATTTGCAAATGTCAGGGATTATCTTAACACTTTTATTATAGTTTATAAAAAAGTAGGTTCAGGGCATTTCATGGCAATTATTTCTACAGAAATTGGTTATTTAAATAAATTGCTAATTATCTGAGGATGACAGTATTGAAAATGCTACTAATGAGTTGTTTAATAAGTGTAGCTTGTGGTGGCCACCTACAGGTTGAAAATAGAAAGAACATATAGACTAATTATGCCTAGATATCACATATGAATGCCGTATATTTTTCCCTGTCATAACAGATTTAAAGACATTTATCTCTTCGTGCCATTCTTTTAGTCTTGGACAGTATAGTTAGTTTCTGGGTTCTTTATAGATTATGGTTTTATTCTAAACCAATTTTACTTGGCTTTCATAATTATCTTTGTGCTATAATTCGTGCATATAATTATTACTATAATTTAATCATCCAAACTGAGATACTTTTAGACTGAAAGAGGATGCTACTTATAATTACATCAGATAATTACAAATAAATACAGGTATAATAAACTGGGACTCTTCTGGGCAAACTAGGTCATATGGTCACTCTAGTTATAACAATTAGTTACTACCCAAGAAAGCTTGACTCTAATTCCTAGACAACATTAATGTAATGCTAATATTCTTAGTTTTCTCATACTTGGACAATACATCTTTATGAGTTATGAAATTATTGACTCCTCTCTCTGTAACTTAATTTATATACAAACATTTGAAATAAGAAAGAAGGGGCACCTGGGTGTTTCAGTTGGTTAAGTGTCTGCCTTCCGCTCAGGTCATGATCCCAGGGTCTTAGGGTTGAGCCCCACATGGGGCTCCCTGCTCAGTGGGAAGCCTGCTTCTCCCTCTCCCTCTGCTGTTACCCCTGCTTGTTCTCTCTCTCTCTCTCTCTCTCTCTCTCAAATAAATAAATAAAATCTTTAAAAAAATAAAATAAGGAATAAGTATAACATTACAGCTAAGAGCATGATATTGACAGGTTGACCTACATTCAAATACTGAACCCACGCTTTCTAACTGAGTGATCTCTTGAGGGTGAGATATTTATCTCTGCTGAGTCCTGTTTACACATCTATAAAAATGGGGACAAAAAATATCTATGGTAATGTCACTGATACAATGTATACAAAAACACTTAGGAAAATCCCTGGCAATTAGAAAGCACTCAAAAGAAGAGTCTCTATATTGAGTGTGA
The DNA here is from genome assembly GCF_003265705.2 of Callorhinus ursinus. Classification (NCBI taxonomy): domain Eukaryota; kingdom Metazoa; phylum Chordata; class Mammalia; order Carnivora; family Otariidae; genus Callorhinus; species Callorhinus ursinus. The sequence continues at coordinate 20,018,038 of NW_027397071.1, forward strand.
GTATATTTCATGTTAAAATTTTATTTTACCTCATATTTGGTTCTTTTCTAAGTTAACTTCATCACTGGTATCTATTGGAAAGAACAGAGAATGTAAAATTTCTTCTTAAACTACCATGACAAAGTTCATAGTGTCCTTGAATTTTGAATTCAAAGATATCATCTAATCTAATATTTCCTATAGTAGAGAGGTCATTTCTATTGCATTCTACCCACCAATTAACCATCTAGGTTCAAGGGATAGGGATGTCCCAATGTAGCTACTTGTGCTGCTGGATTTGCAACAAATTGATAAAATAATAATAATAATAATAAAACCAATAACGTGCGCTTAACCATTAGTTTCAGTTATTTTTTAAGAAAAGCATGGATGAAACCTCTACAGTTACCTTTAATATTTGAAGACAACTATTGGGATTCCTTTTAGCCATTTCATACACTATGATGTGTGTGTGTGTATGTGTAGGCAGGGAGAGATCATTATGTTCTGGACATATTCTGAATTTGTTAATATTTTGCTTAAAATGTCGGATAAAGGACTAAATGTACTCTCCTGAATGTGCAAAGTATAGAATCATTGCACATCCCCTCTATAAAAGTTGTACAACAGAAAATCTGATAGTGTCTGTTCCTGTGTTGTAAATTTTAGGAGCATTCTAAAAACTAGTCAGTTTTTTGGGCGCCTGGGTGGCTCAGTTGGTTAAGCGACTGCCTTCGGCTCAGGTCATGATCCTGGAGTTCCGGGATCGAGTCCCACATCGGGCTCCCTGCTCAGCAGGGAGTCTGCTTCTCCCTCTGACCCAACCCCCTCTCATGCTCTCTCTCTCTCTCATTCTCTCTCTCAAATAAATAAATAAAATCTTAAAAAAATAAAATAAATAAAAACTAGTCACTTTTTATTGCAGAAGTAAATTATAAACATTTTTTATCTAAAGGGAATCAAACAATATGGAAGTATAGATACCAAACCTGAAACTTCTTCAGCACCATCCCCGGAGATAACTGTTAACAGTTTAAAACTCAACATTCTATGCATTTACATGCCTACATACTTTTTTAACCGAAAATGGGACCATATCATATATATTGTTCTGCTACTTGTTAGTAACACTTCAACATTTTGTACTAGAGATATTTCCATGTTAGTTTTATTTTTTCTATTTATTTATTTTTTTTAAAAAAGATTTAATTTATGAGAGAGCGAGTGGGTGGGGGGAGGGGCAGAGGGAGAGAATCTTCAAGTAGTCCCCCCTCTGAGCATAGAGCCTGATAGGGGGTGGTGCTCCATCCCACAACCCATGGGATCATGACCTGAACTGAAACCAAAAGTCAGACACTCAACCAACTGAGCTACCCAGGTCCTCCATTCATGTTAGTTTTAAAAATTTTGTAGGATATTGGGCATCTGGGTGGCTCAGTCAGTTAAGTGTCTGCCTTCTGCTCAGGTCATGATCCCAGGGTCCTGGGATCGTGAGCAGGTTCCTCTGCTTCTCCCTCTCCCTCTACCCCTACCCCCTGCTTGTGCTTTCTCTCTGTCAAATAAATAAATAAAATCTTCTAAAAAAATTTCTAGGATATTGTATGTATATGAACTATATTTAATAGCATAACTGTTGGTGGTCACTTATGTTGTTTTCAGTATTTTGCTATGAAAAACAATACTTCAAGGAAGATCTTTGTACATGTAACTTTGTGTCTATGTACTAATAGAATAGATTCCTCAAAGTGGAGTTTCTGGATGAAAAGACATATACATTTAGATATTGCCATTGCATTATAAACCTAATAAAGATTTACTTATACAAATATATGCATTTATAATCATAGACTCAAAGTATATTTTTTTTACAATTGAAATGACATATGGATTACAAGAGAATCTCCAAACTTGAGATCTAAGAGGTTAATTAACACCCCTTAAGTGTTTATCCCCATATGTTTGTAGCTGAATGTTTATTTTTCTGCTTAGTTTCTCTAGCTTTGACAGTAATATTAGCCTATGTATACTAGGAACCAGGCACTATGCCAAGTGCTTTTAGTGAATTGTATCATTTAATTCTCCCCAGTTTGCTCTGATATTGTTATTTATGACCCTGTTTCACAGATAGGGAAAACGGATGTTTTAGGAAGTTAAGGAGTTTGCTCAAAGTCACACTTACCTAAAGTAAGCGAGCTGAGACTTACACCTCATTGGTTGGACATTAAAACCTATGCTCTTAGCATTAGGCCATAGGCCATACTGATACTGGTTTTCTTAGGCAAAGACAATATGAAGGTGATCCTCTTCATAAATGCTGCACTGTCATTTCTCAGTAACAGCTGAAGAGTACGGACTTTCATGTCACAGAGACTTGGTGTTTGATTCCAGTCTATCCCTTTTAAACTGTGTGATATCAAACAGGTTATTTATGCAGTTTGAGCTTCCCTTTCTTCATATACGAAATAGAGATGACAGCATCCACCTTCACAGCATCATGAGGATTACGTTGCGCCAACTGTATGAAGCCTCAGCCTCAGGTCTGGCACATGGAAATCACTCCCTGAATGGGCGCTCCCAGTCCTTCTACTACCAGCAGCTGATACTGTCAGAAAGGAAAACGGCCCCCTCTTCGATGAATAGTCTTAATTCTTTTGCTTTAAAATAAAATGCTTGGCACATGCTAGGTACCAAGTTACTGAATGTGAATTGACCATGAACATATTGAGTATATTATGAAGCAAATAAACATAGCCATAAAGATATGAGGACTTAGGAAAAAATTCTTGAAATAGTCAACTAAAATTAAAACATTTTCATAAGATAATTTTCACTTTTTCCCAATGAGAGTAAAATAACAACGACATAAAGCAATTGATTTTCTTTCTCCCATTTCTCCTCTTTAAATTTCGTATCTCTACATATAACCCTGGATCCTTTTAGTACTTCGGTTTCTGGTTGAATTATGCTAATTTTCTCAGAGGACTTTAATCCATGTGTAAAGATGTATTTTTAAATAGCTATGCTTCACGTATTTATCAGTTTATTAGGTTCATTAAATTTTAAACTTGTTTTAGTAAAGCATAAATTTTTTGGTGCTTGACTTATGTGTATTTTAGTATTTTATAAAAATCAATCTTTCAACTCTAAATCCTTGAAATTCTTGATTTGCTAATATTTTCTTTCTTCTAGATGATGTTAAAATTATTAACAATTAGGTAGGCAAAGTTCAATTTCTAATGAATTTATTATCTGCTTAATTCATTGTATTTTAATTAGTGTAAGCAAATTAAAACTACATTTTCTTTTTGTATACACAGTGAGCACGAGTGAGTATTATAACCCACTTTCTGTTTTATTGCCAGCTAGGGCTATTATCAGAGAGTTTATTGTGGACTTAGCTCTAACAATTAAATGTGCAACAGTAGCTGTCCTAGGAGTCAAATGATTAGGGAAAAAACAAACAGAATTAAACTCAATTATCCAGAATTCCAGTTATCCAAAATTAGCATATGTTCCACACTATCTTGTCCATTAAAAATTCCTTACTCTTCAAGGATTTAGTCATGCAAAGTAAAGCTCTACCTCCTTTTCACCAATAAACTTGAGTTCTGAAGCTGTCATTAAAATCCTTCTGTATTGGTTTAGTGCTTGGACCTTTGGATTCTCAAAAACAAAATTCTTAAATATATTGATGACTGCCTTTGAGATTTTTGCCTCTGGAGTCAGTTAAAGTAATCTCACCAACAATGTTATGACACTACTGAATGAGAGCTGTTAGGAGAGGGGGAAAGGAGGCTGGATGTGTGGTCCTCGTAAGGTTTCAGGGGATATTGAGTTCTGCCATCATAGGCATCATGCTTTTGTCTCTAATAAAAAAAAATGGTTTAATTGCATTACAGCAAAAACATAGCAGGCACTGTCAAAGTCAACTGAATAAATGCTCTCCCTGAAATCAGTTGTCCTTGTGGGTAGTACAGATCAGAATAGCAAACACCTGTACAGTTTTTATCCTGTGCTAGCCCTTTATATAGATATTAAATCATTTAATCCTCAAAAAAACTCTATGAAGTTGTGATTGTAATTTTATTCTATAGATGAAAAAAACAGAGGCACATGAAATTAAGAAATTTTCACGAAGTCACACAACTTGCTGGTAGTGGAGCTAGAATTTGAACCTAAGCGGTTGGCCCTGTTTTCTGTCTGATGCTGTGACTAGTTCATCCTCAAATTGCCTTCTTTCTAAAATTCATATTAATAGTATTTATAAAATGTATGATGCTTAAATGAATGTGAATTTTTCCTAATGGAACATCTGTACAGAATAAATAATTGGATTTGTATTATTGCCTTAAAACTACCTCCTAAAATCACAGGGACTAGTGTTTTGGGTATCTGTCATTGGTGACAATGCGGTAAGGACACAAATTGATTAACTGGGATTGTTCTTGAAAGATTTCAGCTTTAGTACAATTTCTTTTTAAAGGCATAGGTACTTAATAGACACTTCTTAGATAGACAGATGGACAAATGAATGGATAAATGAGGCCTGCACAAGGAAACTGATTAAGTAAGTCATAATACCTTAATATTTACATATCAGTACACAACACTATTGTTAATGGTAGCATTTTAAAAATTGTTAAAATGATATTGGCAAGTGATACTATCATTTTCTTAAGAAAAAAATTCATCCAAATCAGATTGATTAACTTTTAATTAAAAAATCTCTGGCTTATTAAAATGTTTTTTCTAGAAGAGGAATCAATCCAAAAGTGTTCTGTGAAGTTTCTCAGAGAAGATCTATGACTTCAGCACATTGACTGGCATTTCAAGATGTGACTCTAAGGAAGGCCTAGACTGATTAGATGTCAAAAGTTACAGTTCAGTCTAGTCCACCAGCTTTTCTAGTAGGCTGCTCTAGAACCGATCAGAGCTCTTGGCAGCAGCGTTGGAACTCCGGTTCATTTGGTTTGTTTGTTTGCTTGATTGTTTAAACCTTCAGCTTGTTTCAAAATTTGGGAATTCAGAATGGGTTGACCTTGACTGGAGCATTCCACATGGTTGGAACAGAATGGCTTGATATAACTGAATTTGGGTTCATCTGGCCATCCCATGTGGATGAGGGCTTAATTTAAATCACATGTTGCCTATGAGTTCATTTAAGCTTATAGGATTTCAATTTCCTGATTTAAACCTTGTCATTTTCTTATAGACGGAGTCTACATTCAATTCCTTAAGCCTCTCAAACTGGCTTCTTCCTCCCTGGTCTTTGGTCTAAAATCATTAATTACTGGAGCAGTGACAAAATCGTAAAAATCCTTATGTGAATAGCTGTGATCCTGGAAATATTTATGTGTTTTAATTGACATGTGTACAACTCTGTATAGTATTGATAATATGTGTTTTCCTTATACCAAAACTTTTATTTTTATCTTGAACTTATTATTTCTTTATTCCTGTCATTTTAAAACTAAAAAGAAATTTCTATATAACAATTTAGAAAGATCCTTTTATATACTTTCAAAAGATTTCCTTCCAGAAATCTTTCATGAGAGATAAAAGTCATTTTTAAAACCTATTCCCCATAAAAATGCTCTCTGAGAACAGGTAGATTATATTTCATATTAAATCAGTTGAGTTACAAAGAAAACTAATCAAATGGAATTTATAATGGAAATAAAAACTGAATTTACTGTTACCCAGTAACAGAAGGACCCATTTCTTCATTTTTGGATCACATTTCCTGAGAGAACATAATTACTCTTAATTTTTAAGAAGATGCCTTTATTAGTTTGAAAGGTTTTCATGTTCATTAGGTAGATTAGAAAGTTTTAGAAAAGAAAGAAAAACATGAAATAGAAAATGTCTTATTGACCTAACGGAACATCTTAAAATGCCATTGAAGATTTGCTGGTGTTTTTTAACACCTGTGTAATAATGTTGCCCTTTAAATGTAACTGGTTAAATTTTCGAAGCTGTGTTCTGGGATTTTGCCATTTGATGTCCATTAATATCAATTGGAATGTGTGGCCAAATCCCTGTGTACCACTTTGAAATTTTATCCCTTCGTGTTAATGATAGTCTTCTAACAGTGCAGTTAGAAATAAATTATTTATCTGCTTAGCTCAAATTTCCTTTACTCTCTAGGGTCAACTACATAAGAAAAAAAAAAAAAGAATCCCAGTGTTTATCACTTCAAAGTAACATGTGTGTAAAGAAGCCATCAGCTTAGTATGTATTGAACGTATCTGTTATATTATGCAGATAGATAAGTCAATCTAAAAGATTTATTTAAATTTCAGATTGCCTTTAAAATGCTTTTCTTTAACTTTTATTCTTACTCAGATTTCTTTTTAGTACAGCTAAAGATTTGTACATATAAATGTGTATGTGGGTGTCGGTGTGGGTATACATTCTTGCTATGCATTCTCCTGTCTACTCTGTTACCTTCTGTACCTTCTCAGACAGATGAAGAAGTCACTGATAAACACTTTGAAGTAGAAATAGGATCTTGATGTTCAGTTTCTAATTCGCCCTGACTGCCTTGTATTGCAGTGTCCATTATGGAATTCTGAAGTCTCAGCATTGAACATTCTTGACCAAGAAACATTAATATCTAGAGGAAGATTTTAAGGTGTGGGAGCAATAGGAACAGACATTTCCACAAACATTTTTGGTGTTAAATGCAAAAGCATCAGTTACACATGAATTTAATATCATCTGAAATGGATGTGAACAGGATAAAAATAAGTCCACTAATATTAAGGAAAATTCTTTGTGCTCTCTCAAAGTGAACCCTCCCATAAACACGTATTGATCATGCTGGTGAAGATGCTGGTGGTGGTGGAGGTAATGATAAAGTACTCACCACGTGAGGCTGATTTTACCAGTTGCTTATTTGTGTTTTTGAGGCAATATCAAATTCTTGCACAAATAGAACTATTTTTAGTTCAGAAAATACCTTTAAAGAACAATGACTTAATGAATCCACTCCAGGAATGCCAAATTATATTCCGATGTAATGAAAACATTAATTTACTTCAGGATATGTTAACCCTTGAGAGTTGAAAGCAGCTTTAATATGATATAATCATTTAAAAAATGACCCCCAAGTGTTCTGTCCATCCATGAAGTTTTCATTATGATTAGGGAATAATGTATTGGTAGTGTCTGGCTGAGTGAAGTTTAAAAATTAAGCACATACTCTTTAATTACTGAATTCTAATAAATTGTCCTTACCTTGGTGGAAACCTTCTAATGTATGAAAAATTAGATTAGGCTCACTATATTTCATCAAATTGTGAGTAATACATGTAAAAAGCAATATGGAATCTGTAAGTTCATCAGCACCTTGCTTGTTTTCACAGTATCTCCATTCACACCAGCTGCTTTATACTTAGTGGAAACATAACAGAGCTGTATGTCTATTTATGCACTGTATGTGATTGTTTTTCTTTTTCAAAATCTGCTGTTCCTTGTTCTTTTTAAAACAGATGCTTGAATATTCCATATAATCTTTTACACATTACTCTATATCAAATTGTATTATGCATGTATTTTATGCAGGAGTTCTAAAGTTGTTATACCCACTTGCATAACACGTTTGCTTGCAATAATAGCATTAAAATTCTTAAAATAAATACATATCCATTTACAAATTAACATACTTTAAAACATGGCAATGTATATCTATCACACACACACACACACACACACACACACACACACACACACATCTTAAGTAAAGATAGGGCGCCTGGGTGGCTCAGTCAGTTAAGCCTCTGCCTTCGGCTCAGGTCATGATCCCGGGGTCCTGGGATGGAGCCCCTCATTGGGCTCCCTTCTCAGCTGGAGTCTGCTTCTCCCTCTGCCCCTCCCTCGGCTTGTGCTCTGTCTCTCTCTCTCTCTGTCAAATAAATAAAATCTTTAAAAAAAAGTAAAGATAAGGAAAATCGACTTTTGTCTAGTACAGCATTACCATTACATAATAATGATTATATGGCAGTATGCTCAAATGGTCAATGTGCTAACCATTGATTATTCTCATTTTCTGTAGGCACAGCAATCAGACCTATTGCTTTGAGAGCTGTGACCTCCATTGCTCGTGCTTTGCCTGGATTTCCCATTTTGGCCACTGGTGGAATTGATTCAGCTGAAAGTGGTCTTCAGTTTCTCCATAGCGGAGCCTCGGTCCTCCAGGTAGTACTTATGTTTGCCCCTTCAAAAAGCTGTCTAACACATCTAGTGTAAATTATGTGACAACAGATATCTTCTTGCAGGGTCTCCTGAGAAAGAGATTAAAATGTGGGGTGTGGGATTAAAATGGCAGCACTCATTAAGTTCCTACTGTGAGTTGAGAACAAACCTGAGGTTTATTTCCTGTCTTAGTTAGGGCTTACAAACCCTCTATCTTGTAAAATATATTCGCTTATCTCCCTGTTTCCAAAATAAATAAAATCAGGTACCAAAATGCGTACTGTAGAACTGGGGAAAAAAACAAATACATGAAGAAATCTGGGTAAAAGTAAAATCTTGTTTGAAAAATAAAATGAAGTCATGGGTAAGGCCATTATACAAAATCTATTCCATAATGTACTGGAGGGATTACCAAATTTGACTCTGAACTTCCTGGCAGCCAAAGCAAGAAAATTACTGGTTTCATAACTTTAAAAATATAAATATAAATTGATTATTCAACTTCTTGTGGTACAGAGCTGAGAGAAATTCTTGCATTACTGTCATAAAGGGATACTTTGAGAAGTAGTACATTATACTCTTAATAGAATTCCTACATAAAATTTTTTACTTATTACTTATACACTTGCTTGTTATTATGCTGCTCAGAAAAGGCCCAGTACAGAGCCTTGGCACATTATAGCATAAACATTTCTCTGAGGCTAGATACGCAGATTTAGATGGTCTGACTTGACCCAGGGATAAACTTTTTCATATGATGACTAGACTGTGACCTCTCAGGTAATACTCCATTAATATGGATTCTTACTACCTAGCATTAAATGAAATTAGGAAGCATAGAGTTTAAGTTCACTTATATTCTCTGGAGAACAAATATCTTGTTGTTTTATGGGCTTTTTTATTATTATGGAGAACAAATATCTTGTGTTTGCCAATTTGACAGAGTTAACATCCTTTAACAAAATACAGTCTAAGGTGGAAATAATATGTATCAGAATGCTAATAGAAGATATAAAGAAGAACAAAATGGAAAATTTCAATGAAAATTATAATAACTAACATTTAAAACTCAGTTAATGGGCTCAACAACAGAATGGAGGAAACAGAAGAAAGAATCAGTGAAGTAGAAAACAGATCAATAGAAATTAAACAGTCGGAACAACACAGAGATAAAAGACTGAAAAAAAATGATTAGAGCCTCAGGGAACTGTGAGACTATAATGAAAGATCGAACATTCAGAGGAGAGGTCACAGAAGGAGAGGATGACAAAGAAATAATGTTTGAAAACTTCCTAATTTTTTGCAAAAAGGCAAAATCCTATAGATTTAAGAAGTTGACTGAACCTCAAATATGGTATATCTAAAGAAATCCATACTGGGGAACCTCAGAGGATTAAGCTTCTGCCTTCGGCTCAGGTCATGATCTCAGGGTGCTGGGATCGAGCCCCACATTGTTCTCCCTGCTCAGTGGGGAGACTGCTTCTCCCACTCCCTCTGCCTGCCACTCCCCCTGCTTGTGCTCTCTCGCTATCTCTCTCTCCATCAAATAAATAAATAAAATCTTAAAAAAAAAAAGAAATCCATACTGAAACACATCATAGTCAAATTTCTGAAAACTAAAGATAAAAAAGGACCTTGAAAGCAAGAAAAAAACCATTTTACCTAGAGGGAACAAACAATTTTAATGGAAATAGATTTCTCATCAGAAAGTGTAGAAGTCCAGGAAGTGGGACAACATTTTTCAATTGTTGAAGGAATAGAACTATCAACCCAGATTCCTATATCCTTCAGGAAGGAGAAAGCAACACAGTCTTGACTGAAGAAAAGCTAGGAGAATTTGTTGCCAGGAGACCAGAACTAAAAGAATGGCTAATGGGAAGTTCCTTAGAAAAGAAATGTTAAAGAAAGTATCTTGAGACATCAGGAAGGAAGGAATAAAGAACAAGGAGCAACAACTTCGAGAAAAATCTGAGGATAATGTATGTCCAGGCTTGAATATCTCCTGAATTTACGTTCACGAACAAGGAGAAATGTATAGACTGGAAGATACGAGTGGGTTGTGAGTAGGTCCCAGAAAGGATGCTTGCTCATTTCCCAACATGTGATCTTTGGCAGGTCACACATGGGGGTGAAGATTGTTAAGATTACCAAGTGCTGCGTTTGGCTGATGCTACAGATAGTCTTTACACCCTCACCTGGGAGTGATATAGTTTTATTGTGCTTCACTTTATTGCACTTTATAGATATTGCATTTTTTACAAATTGAAGGTTTGTGAGGGGCGCCTGGGTGGCTCAGTGGATTAAACATCTGCCTTTAGCTCAGGTCATGATCCTGGGGTCCTGGGATCGAGACCCATGTCAGGCTCCCTGCTCAGCGGGGAGTCTGCTTCTCCCTCTGCCCCTCCCCCTGCTGGTGCATTCTCTCTCTCTCTCTCTCTCTCTCTGTGTGTCAAATAAATAAAATCTTAAAAAAAAAAAACGAACTGAAGGTTTGTGGCAACTCTGCATCAGACAAGTCTACTGGCCCCATTTTTCCAACAGCATTTACTCACTTTGTATCTTTGTGACACATTTTGGTAATTCTCACAATATTTCATACTTTTAAAAATATTATTATTGGGGCGCCTGGGTGGCTTAGTCGTTAAGCGTCTGCCTTTGGCTCAGGTCATGATCCCAGGGTCCTGGGATCGAGCCCCGCATCGGGCTCCCTGCTCGGCGGGAAGCCTGCTTCTCCCTCTGCCACTCCCCCTGCTTGTATTCCCTCTCTCGCTGTGTCTCTCTCTATTGATATTGATTTATTTAAAAAAAATAAAAATATTATTATTATATCTGTTATGATCTATGATCAGTAATTATGATTTACTAAAAGATTAGGTTATGGTTAGCATTTATTAGTAATAAAGTATTTTTTAATTAAAGTATGTACATTTTTTAGACATAATGCTATTACCTACTTAATAGACCATAGTGTAGTATATACACAACTTTTATATGCACTGAGAAACCAAAAACATTCATTTGACTTACTTTAATGCATTATTTGCTTTATTGTGGTGGTTTGGAACCAAATCCACAATATCTTTTAGGTTTGCCTTTGTTTTGATTGACATCACCTGAGGCTTGGAGGATTAAAGGAATGTGGCCAAAGTCACATGATGAGTGCTAGAGCCAGAACTCAGACAGCAGTTTTCAGACCTGTAATACCAGTGCTCTTCCAATGGTTCATGTTGCCTGTCCCCCTCCTAGAACCTCTAAGGTGAGAATATCAGCAATAGGCAGGTCTTCCCCACCTACTTGAGGCTTACATATTCAGGCTACACCTTCTTCCTTAGAGAAAGGATGCAAAGAAGAGAAGAAATGTGAAAACACAGAGAAATAAGTCAACATGTTTCCAAGAAGAGATGTACTTGGTGTGTGGACCATAGTATGTGAATACATGTAGAATACCGCGTGTCCTCACAAAAATGTGAGGTGAAATAATCATTCACATTGTGGTTTCTGCTTAGGCCCATCTTGGATCAAGAAGCAGAGAATCACTCAGAGTACCTTAAGAAAATATAGTCTATTGTATTGTCTGCTTCAGGGGACCCTGGCACTAGAACTGTAAGAACCGGGGTGGGGGCAGTTCTCAGGGGAGATCTCCTCCATCTCTCTTTTATGGTCCATGTGATTTCTCTGTCAGAGGAATCTAGAGTTCCGTTCACTCTTTCTCTCTCCATAGTTTACTCCTTGCTTCTCCCTCTGTACTTCTGCCTGATGCATGACACCTGGGCCCCCGCTACCTGGTGGTTTTTCAGCTCCAGCTTCCACATGAAATGCCTCCTTAGCTTCATATCTCTTGGCTCAGATTTCAAAAGAGGGAATTTGTTTTGCTCAATTATCTTTTCATGCCAGGCTCCATCTTAAAACACTGGTCACCCAGTGTATTGACTCCTTGGTAGATAGCAGAAGCACACTAAGTATTTGTTGAATGAATTTGTTAAATGAATGTGTTGGAGTTGTGCCTTTTTTTTTAACTGGATTGTGAAGAGGAGATGAAAGGGTTAACATGGTCTACAAAGTGGTTGCCAAAGGACTTGCCCTTCAGCTCCCACTAGGAACTGCAGGGAGACTTTCCAGCGATGTAAAACATTGGTCCCCAAATGATTTGGTTAAAAATGTGAAGTTCTGCACATAGGCTTCAACTGGTAGAAGATTACAGATTATGTATAAATTCCACACCATTAGCTTGAGTCAGAGTTTTATTTAGCCAGAACACATTTTTAACCCAATTTTAGCTAAAGTCTGAACTGAACTAAAATCAGTATTAAGATATACTTAGGATGGTTATGAGAGGGGAAAACCCTTGAATTTAGAATTTTGGAGTCACATTTGAATGGGGTGGAGAATGTGCAATATTTCTGTGTCTCTTCCATTGTAACTGAATTTCACCCTGTTCCGTTCCCTAGTCCTGGGTTAATCTAACCTTTCATTTTCTATACTTCTGGGCTGCTGAATATTATTAGAGAAATTCAAGTAACTCTGCCAATTGGATTTACTTCAAAGTCACAGTGTTTAATGTTAGCTGGGCCTTAGGTGCTAGTCAGCATCTGTTTTTATTTATCTTTTAAAAAAAATCCACATCAAATTCTCCCTAGCAGTTAGTTCATCTTTTTCATACACCTCAAGGTAGATCACCCTCCATCATCACCCTCTATTTCTCTGATGCCATTTGTTTGCTGGCTCTTATCACATAGGTCCCCTTCTCTGGTTCTATATTTCTCTTGAAGAGCTCATCCACTTATATATCTCTGAGTTGAGTACTGTCGAATCTACCTTTCCAATTATTTCTGCTCAGGAGTGAAGTACATACTGACAAAATGCATTTTTTTACAAGATGTGATCAGACAAATGAAATGTATTTAAATACAGGGTGGTGGTGCTGATACACTGGGGTGTAGAAAGAGAAGTAGTGGGTACAGAAATAGTGACATAAATATTTTGATCCTGATCTTGATACACATACATAGGCTGCGTAAGTAGGTGAGTTCACTACTGGAATAAGGATTTAGTCAGTAATTTCAAATTCAGTTTTAAATGAGTTCAACAGCTATGACCTTCTATGTGACTTTAGAAAAAGCATGGACATTTCAAAATGGAAAGCTAAAATATTTTCATAAGTTGGATAAGTGTGATAGAACATGCCTTTTTGCTAGTCATCATTCATCACAGAGAATCATTCATACATTTGTTCATTAAATAAATATTTATTGAGAACCTACTACATGCCTAGCACTGTTCTAGGAATTTGGAATTCTTCTGTGAATAGACAGGCAAAAGTCCATTACCTCTGGGACTTACATTTTAGTGAGGGAAGAAATATAACATATAATAAATATGAACTGTAAGTATATTTGGAATATAATATGGTAAGTGCTGTGAAAAAAAGAGGCCTTATTGAAAAGGTAACATTTGAATAAATAATTGAAGATGGTGAATCAGGGAAGGAAAATACTTCTGTTGTAACATCACTTGCTTAAATTTTTAATTGAGAGCTAACTGAAATATAAAAATTACAAAATATTGTAGATCACCTTTCAGTTTATAAACAGAAATGCCTTTTAGGGTTTCAGGTTGCATTTTAATGGGTAATTTTTGAAGTCTTCTTTACCATTTCTAGGAATGTATCATTTCACATTGGCACTGTTTATTTCTATTATCTTATTCTGTAACTTGCTTTGACAGGATGTTAACATTTCAGTGGTGAAACATCCAATAACTCTACCTTCAAAATGCTTCAGTGAATGTTGACTATAAAAACTAAGGAATTAGTTAGAAAGTAATTTGGGTTCCAGATCATTTCCCTAGTACATCTTTGGAGTGAAAATGACTATTACAACAGAACCAGATACAATACTGTGGCCAAGAAGTAAGGTTCAAAACCGATTATAGGTTTGTGTTCTTGGGTAACTGCTCTTATAACTTTGTCAGTCAACTAAACTGACTTCTAATTTATTTATGCAATAAATAAATGTGCAGTGTATTTGAAATATGATTCTTCTTCTTACTTGATAGGCTTTCATTAGAGTTTGCAAGTTAGAGCTCTAAAAAGGACAGATGAAAATTATTAGTAAATTTCAAATACTGAAATTTATAAATACCTCCTTGTTAAATTATGTTCTCAAACTCTTCATGAACTCTTGAGGTCTTAAAATCTTTTGAGGGGTTACTCTGAAAAAAAGAAGTTTGCTTCTGTTGTTTATCCATGAAGAGGATGGTAAATAAATAACTTGCACAATTGCCCTTTAACATAGTGTGAAGAGAGGACTTTAATGAATTAAAACTGGTTTCTTTGTTGTTATTTTTTACTGTTAGTTTTAGTTTTTTAGTCCCAGACCTAGCCTTCCTGGTGAGCCCAAATCCCTTTCCTCTCATTTAAGTACCAGTTTGCAGTTTCTATTAATAAAAAAAAAAAACTAGGTAGAGATTTCTGTTGCAAACAAAACCCAGACTGAGTCAGTTGCTTTTAGTGATAGGTTTCATCACAAAATGTTCAATTCCTCTATTGTATATAGATAGAGAATATAAGTACTATACTACCTTTTTTTTTCACTGAATGACTCTGGGTTTCTATGGTTTAATTTAATGATATTGCCATTACAATTTAATCTGTTAAGGACTTTGATTCAGAACATCGGAAATTATAGGAAGCTGTCAGTTCATTCATGTACAATTATGATCTGTGCCTTCATTGAGATTGTACGGGTGGGTTTTTTTAATCCCATTTCTTTTGTTAGAGTTTGTCACTGAACTTAATAGAATATCCTGAAATACAACAGGAAGAGGGAGCATAGTGGGCATTTACTGTGAAGAGTCATGGTCACGTGATAGCCACTCACTAAATGTGGATGACCAAAATCAGTCCTTAACAATAATCAAAGCTGTTCTAATGGAACTAGTCCAAGCTAAATTTTTTATGTGGAATTTTTTAATGTGATCAGGAGCTGTATTTATTTAAACTAGGGAAAAAGAAGTAATTGAAGCAGATGGTGACACTGTTTCCACATGAGTGCAGATGCATTACCGACATTCTCCTGTGGTCCTAACACACAGGAAGACTTCGGTACTTCAGCTCTATTGATGGGGGTCTTGAGGTAGTAAAAATTTGGCACCCTGTATTCTAAATTTTTATTGGTTAGGTGGGCAAGAGTTATTCAATGATATCTTATTTTTTTCTTCCATCTTCATTCACTTTAAAGTCAGGCTATGATATATGAAGGAAGAATAGTTGATACCAAAATTATTTTAAACGGAAATCGTTACTGTTTCACATAGTTAGTTAAAATAGACATATTTTTCTTTCCACTATGCAGTTTCTTGTTTCCTAGCTTTAATGAGTGTTTCCTTTTCAATTTTAAGAACAATATGCAAGCGGATATTGAAAAAAATAGAAACTCTATATTCTCAGAGTAATATATAAGAAAACATGGGCACTTAGTATCTATTCAATGAAATTCCAATTACCGTGTCAATTATTACATTATTTTAAATTACTTTAATGGATGGTTACTTTTAATGGAAGAGGTTTTAATTTTTGAAAAGCATCCTGATTCCAGTGCAACAATGTTGTTTATAAGCAAATAGAGGAAATTAAATGGAAACCTGTTAGGCCTTTGAATGACTGAGTGCACACTCTCCACTTGATAGAAAGATTAACATCTACATTCAAAGGAAATTAAGTGAAATTAAGTCTAATCTTTTTGAAAGACAGTTTTACCATAAGGAAAATAACTGTATCACACTGTGACTGTTTTTTTTTTGTGAGAAAATAACCATGTGTTAGCCAAGATGTTTACAGATGTAGCCATATGAAATTTCTGATCTTGCATAAACTTCTTTCGCTAAAGTTTTTTTTCTTGACTCTGACTAGATCCTTTATGTTGTCTGCTCCTTTATGCGTTATATACAGAGATATGGTAAACTACTAGTTACATTTCTTGGTGAAAAAAATCTTCATATTACTGACCAAAGTTTTAAACTACTATTTATCCTTTTATTCAGTTTTTTTAAATCCCAGTTGTTTAGATATTCTTATGTTACATATTATTTTCCAAACATTATGTTTTCTTTGTTGCTTTTCTCTCAACCAGTTGAATTTATCAGTATCATTTTAAATGAGTTGTGATTGGATGTAACTGATTTTTTAATAACCATATAACCATAACTTGTCCATCCAGATGACTGTTAGGAGTAATCACTTCGGGAAGTAATGTATTTTGAATGCCATCAGTAACTACTCTTCATACTTTGAGAGTGGATTTGATTTCCTGTAAACAAAACTAAAGAAAGCCAAGTTGAGTGAAGGAAGTTGGCTGTTGAACTGAGATATACAAAGTCATGTGTCTCTTTTTCTGGCAGTTCATGAACTGACTTTAATAAACCGCTCAAAAAAGAATTGTTAAAAATTCTTCTGAGCAATGCCAACATCTACCAAGGTGATTATTTTGAAAAAGCCACACTCATTTGGATATGTATAATTGTATATTTGTTTAAAAATCTACTTCAATATTTTATAGACTCTAGTACTAAGTTAGGGTTCAGAATTCAGACTGTATAAAGATTTAGAAAGATCTATGCTATAGCAATTTTATGGTAAAGACTATTAATGATCTGATGAATATTACCTTCTGTTTTTCAAAAAGTCCTTTCAGTTATTGATTCGTTTGACTCTTACAAAGCTATAGGCATATCAGTAAGCATTTTTAACCCCATTTTACAGATTAGCAAGTTGGCAATTTCCTTGAGTTTATTTCATCAATTGGCTAACCCAGTAAGATTAGAAACCGTGTTTCCTGATTTCCGCTCCATGATTTGTCTCTGCATCCCCTACCATCCATGTAACCGTGCTTAAGAAATATGCCAGCAAAATGGAAGAGAAATTCATCATAAACATGCAAATGCTTGCTCTGTCCTTGAGAATGATTCATTCTCAATTATTGTCCTACACCTGTGTAGAGTTTACACCAATCTTATCATTTTACAGATGAACTCCGTGTTCTTTGTTAAATAATTGTTTTCATCATGGTAAGTGTACTCTTTAATCCCCATCACCTATTTCACTCATTCCCCCACGTACTCCCCCTCTGATAACCATAAGTTTGTTCTCTGTAGTTAAGAGTCTGTTTCTTGGTTTGTCTTTCTCTCTCTCTTTTTTTTCCTTTGCTCATTTGTTTTGTTTCTTAAATTCCACATATGAGTGAAATCATATGGCATTTGTCTTTCTCTGACTGACATTTCGCTTAACATTGTACTCTCTAGTTCTATCCATGTTGTTGCAAATGGCAAGATTTCATTTCTTTTTATGGCTGAATAATATTCCATTGTATGTATATACCACTTCTTAATCCATTCATCTATTTATGGATGCTTGGGCTGCTTCTATAGTTTGGTTATTGTAAATAATGTGGCAATAAACATAGGGATGCATGTATCCCTTTGAATTAGTGTTTTTGTATTTTGGGGTAAATACCCAGTAGTGTGATTACTGGATCATAGAGTAGTTCCACTTTTAATTTTTTGAGGAACCTCCATACTGTTTTCCACAGTGGCTGCACCACTTTGCATTCCCACCAACAGTGCAAGAGGGTTCTTTTTCCTCCACATCCTTGCCAACATTTGTTTCTTATATTTTTTATTTTAACCATTCTGAGAGCTGTGAGGTAACATCTCGTTGTAGTTTAAGTTTTTAATTCCGGATAGTTAACATAAAGTGTTATATTAGTTTCACGTGTTCAGTATAGTGATTCAACAATTCCATACTCTCACTGTAGTTTTGATTTGCATTTCCCTGATGATGACTGATGTTGAGCATCTTTTCATGGTCTGTTGGCCATCTCTGTGTCTTCTTTGGAGAACTGTCTGTTCATGTCTTCTGCACATTTTTTGATTGCGGTTATTTGTGTTTCTGGATTTTGAGTTGTATCAGTTCTTTGTATATTTTGAATACTAACCCTTTATTGGATATGTCATTTGCAAATATCTTTTCCCATTCGGTAGGTTGTCTTTTAGTTTTATTGTTTTCTTCACTGTGCAGAAGCTTTTATTTAGATGTAATCCCAATAGTTTATTTTTGCTTGCATTTCCCTTGCCTCAGAGACATATCTAGAAAAATGTTGCTGTGGCTGATGTCAGAGAAATTACTGCCAGTGCTCTGTTTAAGGATTTTTATAGTTTCAGGTCCCACATTTCCTCTTTGCTAAGTAATTTATCTCTGACTTCTTCAGTTTCCAAAGTTACTTTGAAAATCTGATAAGTTTCCACATGCTGAACAAAGGACTTTCTGAGATTTCTAAAGACTGGAAACCCAGGAGCTTCTGAGTTCTGTTTGGGGGAAATTTAGAAATCCAAATTCTTAAGTAACATGAAATATGGAGGCAGAGTAACTTATGAAGTAGATTCAGGACAAGCAAATAATACATACATGACTTGTACAATATGAAATGAAAAAGTTGATTAATGACAAATATAAGATCCTATCCTAGGGTATAGAAATGTAATTATACATTTAAAATGGAGGTGACATGGGAAAGAGAAGATTTTGTGGAAAAATTATAGAGGGGTTTACTTAACAGTAAGGTCAATACAAACAGCACAGTGTTATAGCTTCTCCCCAAAACCTGATATGATCTTAGTTGCATCTGAAATATGGTATCTAGAAACAGGGAAGTGATGTCCCTGCTGAATTCTCTTCAGATGACATCTTCATTCATCACATGATGGGTGCCCATAGTGTGCCAGGCATGGTTTTAGCCATGAAGAAAACAAGGATGTTCTCAGACAATGGAGAATGCTCTCAGCAACCTTACATGCTATAACCTCCCTCAAAGGAGTGGTAAGATAATTGAGTCCAGACTCAAATGAATAAAAAAAAAGTCAGCTGTGCAGAAGTCTAAGAGAACAGTGTCCTCCTGGCAAAAGGAAGGGCAAGAGCATAAATACAAAGTCTGTTGAGTGCAAGGGTGAGAGCAGTCTTGCCCTATTTCAGGACTGGCAAGGGGCACAGCAGATGTAAGGGTGATAGGAGATACAGGTGCATAGGCAGGGGTGGATCCTGTAGGGCACTATAGGCCATGATATTTAGATGTTATTTTATGTTTAATGGAAAACTAATGAAGAGTGGCGGTCTTTATGTTTCCACAGGCTGACGCCACACGCCTTTTTTCTCTATCTCCTCAGATCCAGTAGCAAGTAAATGCCCAGTGGGCCCTTTCTATTTTGTACTTCCATGGTATTTTGTTCACTTCTTAATTAATGGTTTTTATCCTCCAAGATTTCAATTCCCTCTTCTTCTAAGGATACTGGCAGCCTCCTTCATCCTTGGTTAGTTGCCTTGCAGATAATTTTTTGATTATTCCCAAGGACAATGCCCCCCCCCCCAAATTTGACGTTATCAACACAAACTGATCGCTTCTAGTGGAAACATATCTATTTCTAGGTTCCTGTTAGGTTAATGGTAGAACATCATCATCAACTTTCTACACAAAAAGACTATTAAATATTAATCTAAAACTCAGACTAATACAAATCCCTTTTCAGAATCATTCAGTTCTATCATGTGCTTCATATATATGAATTTTTTCCCCAAGGATTCAGATTAGAATAGATTGTTTGGGCCATTCTAAATTTTCTCTTGCAAGAAAAGAATGAAAATACAGGCCGCAAAAAGACATTTCACAGTTGATTCCTCATAAATGCCTACCTCCCTAAGAGTTTTTAATCATGACTTTCAATTTTATACCCCACTATTTTGCATTGTAGATGCTGTCCCAATTTTTTATCACTTTTCTGAGTTACATTTTTAAAATGACACTGAATTATTAGCTTATTATAATAATGATGTTCCTGGGTTATGGCCACTCTTCTTTTTAAATGACTTCTGTCTGCCTTATACTTACTATTCTTATTTTAATGGGAACAAAACAGATTTAGATATTTCTCCAAGCTATTTTAAGACTGGTTCCTTTGATTTTTTAATACATTTTTATGTTTGGGAGCAGCAGGTTTTTTTTGTTTGTTTGTTTGTTTTTTGCAATCATAACAAGCCAAACCTTAGAAACTTTTATCCTCCTGACACCTACATACATGTGTGTACAAGCCTCATGTAAGTCTGTCTTATAGTAAGCCTCATGTTTGGTCAATAACCCCTGCAATATATTCACAGCAAACTAGGCTCCCCGGAGTCCCTTTCTTCTGAAAAGTTCCAGTCATCATCATTTTAGTTGTGGTGTGGTGCATTCTAATTTTACTCCAGTTTCCTTTTTTTTTTTTTTTTTTTCCTTCCTCTTGAGATACTCCTGATTTTCTTCCTAGCCCATTTCTAATGGAGCAGATTTTGGTGTAATTTCTAACCATCTTCAAAGATTAGAAAATGTGAAGATTAATTTATTTGCTTTCTGATCTTGATGTGGGGTGTATCTCTAAGGCTGTGATAGAGTAGAAAAGAGAAGGGAGGAAGAGCCTGCTAGAAATAGCTCTACCACAGAATGCCTGGGGCTCTGAACCACACCTGTAACTGAGGTCTGACAACTACTTTTAGGAAAGCTAGTTAGGTTATCTTTTCTTACCAAGGGTAAACTCACGAGTCTGCCTTAGGCCTCCAGATAATTACCTAATTCACAGGTTTGGTTTGGTTTGTCTTGCAAACCGAGGTTCTCAACTTCCTGGTTCTTATGCTTCTATTTAATAAACCCTATTGTTGGTTCCTAGCATTTTTCAAAAACTTCAGTTCCTTCTAGTCTTGAATAGCCTTAACAGTATTGTGTGCCATTGTTACGTATCCAGCCGTGGTTGTGTTGCCAGGGAGAGTGTGGTCGTTAAGAAGAGGAACTCTCAACTTCTGCTATCCTTTGCTCAACTGCCAGTCCCACCATTTGATGGCTGGATAAGCTAATTAGTTTTTGTAGACTTTTGTTTATTCATCTATCAAATGGAAGTTACAGTATCTATCTCATTGGGTTATTATAAGGAAGAAGTGGTATTTAATATGTTAAAGGGAATACCACAGATCAGAGTCCCAGTCCCTGGAGTGTCTCCTTCTTGCTGCAGCCACCCTGGTTAAGCTACTGTTCTCGCCATCCATCGATGCCTGGCACATCCAGGAGACGTCAGCACCCTGGTGCAGCTCTTGAGATTCATTATAAAATGAATATCAACTGTGATTCTATCTGTCTTTAATTATAAACCCCTAGAAAAAAAAGAGTAACAGGATTATGTAATTCCAGTCATGCAGTTGATATTTCTTAAAGGTTTTTGGTACAGATGATAATGATTTACTGAGAAATAAAGAATAAGCGAACAATTTGAGTACACATTTATTTTTGCAGTATTAATTGTGAGTCTTGATGCAAATAATGATTATGAAAGAAATTACAGTAAAATACCAAAGTCCTTACAGGCCTAAAAACATTTAGAAAGACTTTTATTAGAAATCACAACTATGTCTCCAGTTTAGAAGTTTAGAAAATCAATAATAAATTTAAGGTTTATGAGAAGTTGTAAAGGCAATTACTGTCAGGAAATCTCTTTAGTTCTGTGACTCCTAACTCACAATTCAGAAACCAGGCTTAGGCCAGATGACCTGTCTAGCCTAGGAGCATAATCAAGTTTTACACTGAAAAACAAGCTTATGATTAGTTCCCCCAGATAGAATTAATCAGTTAAGGGTTTGACACGAACAAGAGGAAAGATGGATTTTGTCAGAAATATGCTGTGCAGATAAATATTTACTGGATTATTGCATCTTGCTCTCACACTTATACTCTTAAAAAATTCTCTAGGGGCACCTGGGTGGTTCAGTTGGTTAAGCATCTGCTTTTGGCTCGGGTCATGATCTTAGGGTCCTGGGATCGAGCCCTGCAAAGTCGAAGTCAGGCTCCCTGCTCAGCGAGGAGCCTGCTTCTCCCTCTCTCTCTGCCCTTCCCCCCTCTTCACGCTTTCTCTCTCAAATAAATAAAATCTTTGAAACAAATCATCTCTGAAATATGCTGTTTATTTATATGTGAAAAGTTTGTTCTAGGAAAGAAAATCTCATCATCAATGTTCCCGAAGAAAATGCTTTTAGGGGAAACTTTTGAATGTTTTATTGCAGACTACTCAACAAATTATAATTTCAGATAGAGGACCAAATGGTTCTCTGTTTTATCTAAGTGGGAAAAAAATCATTCAAGAACTTGGCTCTCTAGAAATACATATCTGTGCATCATGTATGTGTTTTATGGCATCAAAGTTATAGTTCAGTAGATTTCTAAAAGGCTTTTGGGAGAGAAAGAGACATGAAGTTTTACAGATTCTAATTACAAGTTAGAAGTCATCTCACTGTGGGAAATTAAAAATGGAAATAATTAAGGACAATTCCAGTTGAAAGAAATATGCATTATGGAAAAAGCAATAAAAGCACAAAAAATAGGAAAGTAAAATCACTTCTCAGTAGCTTCTATGATTCAATTGTAGATCAATAGTGTGTAGTTAATGCATTACCAGGAGAGCATTAATTTGCAATTACCACAGGTGATCTGATCCTCTGTGTTCTGTCTATTGACACAAATGACCTTTTGTTGAAAGAGATTCTGCAGTCATTATTTTAAATAGAGCAACAGAAAAGCAAAAGGAAAGTATAGGTCACTTTCAGTCATAAGTATCTTACATCACACAAAGTGGAAACCTTTGTAGTGTAGCCCCAAATAGTCACATTATGGAGTATAATAAGCCTGAGCATGGGTATGTCTGTTTGCATACAGGATGGATATAACATGCACTGTATGGTGGTGGGTAAATATGATTCAAAACAAAGCTACAAATGCCCTGAATTAAGTATAAAATAAAGTAGACCTTTGATAAACCTCTACAATAAGGGAAGATATGAGAGACGTTGGTTCAATGAAGTGGGTTTTTGTAATGCTTCGTTTCGATGCAAGCTGGGTACCCTTGGAGGTAGAGAGTCTGATGCTCCAACAATGACATATTCTTGAAATCAAACAGACCTCAGCTCTCTAGAGACCATATTCCAATCATAAACAGTGTGGCAGGGACCCACGCGGCCCCATCCAGAGTCTGCTACACAAGCAGTGATATCAACCTCAGAATTGCCAGCTAGGTACGGGAAGCCTGACAGGACTGCATCTTACTGATGCAGGCTTCAACACAAATGAAAAGGCATCAGGTTGCTCGGAATGAAGTCCTAGCTCTGCTGCTCTTTAGCTATATGACCTTGGCTTTATTAGATGTGTGAACTTTTTATACTTCAGGTTTGTCACTGAAAAGTAGGGTTACATAGGATAGTTGTGAGGGTTAAATGTTATCACCTGTAAAGCATTTCAAACAGTACCTGTAACACAGTACCCATAGATGTTAGATATTAATTATCATTGTCATCATCATCATCGTCCCCTGCTAGGATTTTTGTTCATGGACAAAGAATTTTCAAACAAAATTGACACCCCCCTTTTCTAGCTTTGGACTAGCATGTGTCTTGGCTCAGGCTGTTTGAAAACAGAGCCCGAGGAAGGGGCTGAGTGCTAATGTTTTGTCAGAAAGTAAAATCCGTAAAATCTAGGATAGCTAGAGTAAGAGAAAATAGAAAAGAGACAGGGAAAGATGGGATTTGAATACAAGGTCATGCATTACTGGGTAGTACATTGCTTCACAAGCTCTAAGAGATCCAGTCAGTTGGCCACATGGTACATCTCCAGAGAGACTAGATAGAAAATAGTGCCTTGGGACAACCCGATCACAGGGAAAGGGATAGAAAATTTATCTGCCATTACTTTTGGCCTTCCTTCTTCCATTGGTTGGAGTTCATCCAGATTTGATTACCCTGTAAAAGCCCGCTCTCACAATCTGCCGTGTGGCTCATTCTAGCACTACTTGATACAGGACACTAATCTCTTCTCTATGTCTGGTTATCAAGCCTGTAGATTCATAGTGACAGATAACTTATTATCTTAGAAGTTATCCAGTTAAAATTATAGGTAAATTCTGCTTCATACTGTGGAAAACTTACCTCCATCTATCTTTTATCCATTGGCCCTACTTCTTCTTTTTTAAAACTAGACAGAATATATCCATGTTATTTTTATAAAAGCATAGAATTTCAGAAATGGATAAAAACTTGTCAGCACAGAGACAGTTAAATATTATATTTATATTATTCTTATTATCTGTGTTTAGGACTATCTGTAGTAATACAGGTAAGTGAAAATACCATGCAATTTTATAACAACATTTTTACCATACTACAACCTAGGTCACTTCATTCCCAGAGTGAGACAGGGAAGGCTAAGAAGTTAAGTGGTCTCAAAAATTGGCTTGCTGATAGAGAATTAAATGGGTACCCCAACACTTCCTGAAACCTGGAGAAAATTGGACAGCATATAGAAGTGGGCCCTGCGTATATCTGAAAATTCAGGAGAAGTGTTCTGAGAGGCTTTCATAATGTTCTTTAAAAACTGAGTAGCATGTAGGCAAAACATCTCTTAAAGTTATTCATCAGAAGTATATCTGACAAACAGATGGGACTTGTCCCTCTCTGGAGAAGTGTCTAATATAGTCATTGTAGTGATTTGAGAAGGGGGTATGTTATCCTTCGGCTGTCTCTCCATTCATTCCTTGGTCAGAAGCAGCAGTGATCCATTAATCATCCAAATAGTCAAGCAAAGGAAAAAGGAGACAAAGAAACAAATAGATGGAGTAAAGAAAAGGGAGAAAGAAGGTCCTCACTGTCAAGTAATTGAGAACTGAATGAAACTTTATAAGGCAAAACAACTTGTTTATACCAGCTTTCAGTTTTTTCCATGGATAGGTACATTTTATTAATAAGTGAAATCACTATTTAAATCAGTCAGTCTAATTCCTATTTTTAACCGAAGTTGCCTGGTAGGTCATTCTGGTCATTTGGAGTATTACCCATTCTAATTATTTGTGAGATCTGTAGGTTTTTTTATAGGAGATTTTTATAGATTTTGTAGATTTTTATAGCACCTGGCATTCTAGTGCCTGGACAGGGTGATACCTATCTTAGACCAGCACATATAAGGAACTGATGATTAAGAGAACATAAAGCATCATTTAAGCAACATTTAAGCATCTCAAAGCTTAACTGTAATCCAGAGCCAGCCTTAAGTACATTATAACTTTGCAAATGATAATACCAGAACTATTATAATGGCTGATGCTTATATAGAATTTATTACATGCTAGGTACTTTGTAAGCTAATAATTATATTTGTTCATTTATCCTCCAATAATCCTGTGAGATAGATATTAGTATTTTCCCTCTCTTATAGCCAAGAATGTTAAATTACAACATGATAACTGGCAAAGCTGTGATCTAAACTCAGACAATTTGACCTAGCATCTGATTTTTAACCACTCTACTACTGTATTGACATTTTTGCCTACTAGAATGGCTACTATCAACAGACAGACAGTGATAAGTGCTGGTGAGGATGGGGAGAGACTGGAACCCTCTTGGGTTGCTTGTGGAAATGTAAAGTGGTACGACTACTTTGGAAAACAGTTTTGCGGTTCCTTAGAAAGTTAAACATGAATTTACCATACAATCCAGAAATTTCACCCCTGGGTATCTACTCAAGATAAGTAAAAACATAGGTCCACAAAAAGTCTTGTACTCAGTCATGGCAGCATTGTTCCTAATACCCCCAAAACTGAAGACAGTCCAGACCCCCATCAGCTGATGAGTGGATAAACAAAATATGGTACATGTGGTTCATACATACAGTGGGATAGTATTCAGCAATAAAATGGACTGTTACCATAATGACATAGATTATTTAGCATGTGTAAAAAACATGATGCTAAGTGAAGACAAGCAGACACAAAATACTGTAATATTTGTATTGTATAATTCCATTTATATGAAATGAGAAGTGGCAAGTCTAGAAAGACAGAAGACAGATCAGTAGTTGCCTGCAGCTTGGAGTCTAAGCGGCAGAGTGGCTGTAAAAGGCACAGGGAACTTTCGGGTGATGGAAATAGTTTAAAACTGGGTTGTAGGAATGGTTTCACAACTCTACAAATTTACTAAAAGTCATTTTCTTGCATACTTATAATAGATAAATTTTATGGTATTAAAATATGCCTTAATAATGCTGCTTTTAAAAAACCCACATAATTAGAGAGAGATAGCTGAAGTACTGTATGTAACAAAATTATTAAATATAAAAGTTTGAAATTTGGGTTGAGGGATTCATAGTGAAAAACCTGAAGGGTCAACAAGGGGGATTTCAATAATGCTTAAAAGTTCTATTTCTTTTTTTTTTAAATCTGTCTCTGTAATCTTGCTTGAAAATGACATAATACCTTTTATAAGGATCCATTAATATTTATAGTATTATTAGTACTCAAATGTAATCAAATTAAATAAATGTTTATGAACCCTGCCTAATTTAAAAGTGAGCACATTCAAATAAGTCTGTCTGATTAAGGCATCCTTGGTAGAGGCCTTCCTGGATTTCTCAAATGTGTTTTACACATTAAAGTATTAAAATTAGACTATTTTCTTTTAAATAAACATTGATCATACTTGGTATACATGCTTATATCTGATTTAAGTATTTTAATTTTTAAAATTATATCTCATTTAGGAAAAATTAAATAGATCAAAAGGAGATTGGCTTTGATGGTATCAACAACTAACATCTGTTGAGAACTTCATTCATGAGGTTCATGTTATCAGGCCATGTTATGTAATGGTCATAATGTCCATTTATTATTGCATTAATGGTTATTGAGTGTCTAATAGATACCAGGCACAATAATAAGAAACAAACCTGTAAGAAAAATGGCAAATAGTGATAAGTGCTATGCAGAGAATTTAAATTAGCAAGTGTGCTAATGACTGGCTGGGGAAGTTCTTTGGAGAGGTGATATTTAAGCAGAGAACTGAATAAGATTCACCCAGCCATGTAAAAATAGGGAAAAGAATATTACAGGCAGACAGGGAAAACCCTGATTGCAAAAATGAAGGCATGAATGGCAAAATAAAAGGCATGCCTTTTTTTGGGAGTGGGGGGCATGCCTTTGGCCTGCCATTGTGGCTACAGCAGAGTGAGCATGAGTAAGAGAGGTGAGCAGGGACCAGATCATGCAGTACTTTATACCAGGTGTTCCTATTTTTTTTCAAAACAAGGTAAGACATTATTGGTTTTAAGCAGTGGTGAAATATGGTCTAATTTATATTTTAACATAATCATTCTAGCTGTTGTATAGTTAATGAATTCGGAGATGGTCGATAGTAGAAGGTGGAAACTATGGCAGTAGTCCGGGTGAGATGGTGATGGACTTGAATAACAAAAAGCAATGCATGTGGAGAGGATGGACAGATTCACAATATAGATTTGAAGTAGTGCAACAAGGCTTGCTGAGAGATTATAATTTTGTGAGCCAGAAAAATAAAGGAATGAGGAATGATGTTTAGCTTTTGGTCTATTGGAGAAGTAGGTTGCAGGGAGTGGGGAAATTAAGAATGCTATTCTGGCCACAGTCAGGATGCCCAGGAGACCCCGGTGGAGATGTCAGGTGGGCAGTTGCTTCTCCTTTTTCCCTATCCTATTTTCCAGAGATGTACCAAGCCTTCAAATGCATGTATAACCTAATGCTGATAAATGAGTGTATGTCTTCTCCCCCAGCTAGGATGTATGCCTTCTCCCCCATTCCTTTCCGCTTCTTATGAAAGCCTTACAGTGACTAGAAGAATCAGGCACAAAGTAGATACATGGATACATGCTCGTGGATAGATGCTGAGAGATGCCTGGGTGGATGTTTAGATTAGTGAACATTTAGAAATAGACAGTAAGCATCTGGGTATTGAATATTTCAGAGGCCGGTTTCATTTATCTCTTATCATTCTCAGATATATATTCCTGAAGCTGAGCTTAAGAGGATCATGAGTATTAAAGGAGAAGATTACAAGAAATACAATTTACATCAAATGTAGATTTTTAAATAAAGTAAATAAAAAGTCTAGAAAACATTTCCCTTCAAAGGAAAAAAAAGTCCTAAATTTATTAGCCTTTAAAAACACATTTATCCATTTTCCTAACTCATCTTCTTCAGGTATCCAGGAGATATTGCTTTTCTGCTATGGTCAGATTTCCCACATGTTCATTGTTTTTATGACTTATGAGTCTCTGAAAACTCAAACCAGATTTCTCCTGGTTGAAATATACATATTTCTAGTTAAACACCTCCTTACCCTGTTCACTGATCCCACCCCACAAAATCAGAGGAAAGAAAGACAATGATTGCTATTGGCTTCTTTATTTAAGCTGACAAATCTGAACGAAGAGGACCTAAGAACTTCTTGGAATTAAAAATCTGGGCATGCAAATATAAACCTTCATTATCCTTAAATCAATTACACTATGTTTATAAGATGAAAGAAACTAATATGTCTAAGGATCTAAATATCAAACCTCTGTTTCAGATAGCTGGCTTAATCCCACAGTGATAGACACGTCAGATATTATAATATTTAGCATATTTCCTCATGTGGAAAATGATAGGATTTCAGTTGTCATGCTTTAAGGGCATGAGCCATAATCTCATTATCATCTCCCTAAATCAATCACTACATTCTGGATATTAACTCCATCCTAATGACACCAGATGCAGTGATGTATATGAGGTGAAAGAAAAGTTCTATGACTCATCATTGGGCCCAAAAACAATGAGGCAAGCTAAAAATCAACTTAATCACTGGGGAATTCAGTATGGCCAACTACAGGGTGCATTGCACATGCCTGGTCTTACAGAACTAAATTAAGACTAATATTGCATATTCATAGGGCCTGATGTCTCTAAAACACACAATAAATATGAGGAATATAGAGAGTTAAAAAAAAGCAATCAGTTCTATGGCATTTTAAAGCATTATATAATTAGCTAATGTTCCTTATAACAACCTCAGAATATAAGCAATAGTTTAATTTACAATGACATGTTATAGACAAGACTGAAATGTAAAACATACATTCACTTACCTGCATTTACCTTATTTATCTGTTCTTTCATTCATATTCATATTCTAATTCATATTCAATAATTGATTTAGAGCTTGTAGTATATTGATTTGTGGGGAGGGGGTGGTAATCAGATTTTAGTTTATGCTGTTGAAGTATGACAAGTGATATTCAGTCATTTTTTTTGGTCTTAGTCTATCTTGTGTGTTCATCTGTGTGATAGGCCAATTGTTTACAACATAGACCTGATTAATTTCAGTCCAGGGGCTCAACCTACTAACTTATCTGAGAAATTAGTTAATATGGGAAGAGAACTCAAAAGGCTCTAGTTTCACATGAAGACATACAATTAAGAACTTGAACAGTTATTTTTACCTCTGAATGAGACCCATTGTGTCACACATCTACTGAGAGAGACTTCCTGGTAAATAGCACTTCATAATTCTTATCTCATTTTGTCCTCACAACAGCTTTTCAGAGAAGGTTTATTCTGACAGATATAAAACGAACAGCATAACCCCAGGCTGCTGCAGTCAGAAGTTTTGTTTGATAATAGATTTTGAAAAGAACCAGAGGACTGGTTTATAAATTAGTATCTGCGGAATGAAAGAATAAATGAATGAGTGGGTAATTTTTGAGTAATAGAGAAAGACTTTTTTGAAGAAATGATGTCTTAAAATTGCTCTCTTATGATCAAAATCCAGAATGATCTATTAAATACTTCTGGCTATATATCTCCAGCAAACAGAGTGAGAAGGCCTTTCCTGGGAAGATGGGGCAGTTTTACAGGACATATATTAGAGGAGAACAAATTATTTTAAATGCCAGTGTGTGCACAAATCTGTTCAGTATTAATTTGATTATTTACCTTGAACTACTTAGGGTAAGTTGATGAAGTTCTGAACTTTAAAGTATGAACTTGAAATTATTAAAGATAGAGAAAGAATTCTTTAAAATGAAAATATCAGTCCGGATCCAAGGAGACACTGGACTGACCTGGGTATGTGATGCAGAAACTAAAACATTAAATAAGAGCATCCAGACACAAAACAGTATAGAGTCCTTTCCCTTAACTTCTCCTGGCTCTGTGTTATCTTCCTTCATTTAAGTAAGTAGCTAGAACTTACAGTGCATGTACAGACATATGTGAAAATGAGTAGTTTAGAGCATCACATATACTGGACATGGTACTATGAGTTCAATCTTTGTTAACCAAATGTCTTCATAGAGTTCGGAATCACATAGTTCTTCAGTTGTTATTAAAGGGGCCTACCAGAAGAGAAAGAATCAAATGGTAGCTGCTGTCAAGATTCAGGTATCCAGATTGGGAATACCAGATAAGCAATAATCCATACATAAATTCTGTCAAGTTTGGCTGTAACAAATAGTACTCTGTCAAGAAAAATGCTAAAGTAGATCTCCTTCTTTGCATCCTGGAAAAGACACTGGTATGCCCAAAGAATAGCTAAGTAATAATGCAAACATATTCATGTTTAATGATGCAATGAGTGGCACAGACTTTAAATGCAATAGAAGTTGAGATAAAAGTATTTTATTGTGGGTTGGTGTGAATTCTGAATTATGATAAATTTGTATAAGTACAGGGAGATGAAAATATATCATTGACAGAAAATTAAAGAGAGTTTTGCTTATCCTCGAATGTTATTACTTGGATATCCTTATCTTGCTTCATTCATTCATTCACTCATTATTTATTCTTTGAACAAATCATCTGCCAAGCACAGATCTTTATGTGCTAAACACTGAGAGTGCCATGATGAATAAAACAGATATAGTCTCGGGCGCCTGGGTGGCTCAGTTGGTTAAGCGACTGCCTTCGGCTCAGGTCATGATCCTGGAGTCCCGGGACTGAGTACCGCACCGGGCTCCCTGCTCAGCGGGGAGTCTGCTTCTCCCTCTGACCCTCCCCACCCCATGCTCTCTCTCTCTCTCTCAAATAAATAAATCTTTAAAAAAAAATCATGTTTCAAATAAAAAACAGTTATAGTCTCTGCCCTTTTACTGTGTCTCTGAAAGCTGGAGAATGAGATCTAAATTGTAATCCTTACTTACATGTGTTTTAGAACATATATGTTCTAGGTAATTATGTATCTTTTTATTTGATACATTCCTCACAAGAATTATATTTTGGATAGATAGGTAGATAGATGATAGATAGATAGACATATATGTGTATGTGTATAAATTATATATATGTATGTATGTATGTATATTTATTCCTGTTTTCATATGAGAGCCAGGTGCCTTTATAGTGGTTAAAAAAAAAAAAAGCAAGATTACATAGTTGTTATGAGAAAGGGTCCTGGGGCAGATTGATCCAGGACTTGAACCCTTGCTCTGCTGTTTATTAGTTGTATGATCTTAGTTCAGGATCCTTAATCTCTGACCCTCTGTTTACCCATCTGCTAATTGAAGAAAATAATAGTACTTTCTGGTGTTATTGTGAGGTTTAAGTGTGATGCTACATTGAACATATTTAGCACAGTGCTTGGAAAGTAATAAACACCACGTGAACTTCCGTCAAAGAAATTTGGGTAAAGCATAAAGAAATGACAGTTACAAAAGAACAGACTGAGAATATGTGAAGTACATAAAAATCCTCTACCCTTAAGGGTGTTTCTGTCCAGTTTACAGGATGCAAATTTTGGGTGGTCCTTTACCCTTCCTATCCTTCTTGAGTTTTTCTTATGCCAAAAGATACTTGGAGGTCAAGAGGGAGGACCCTTTAAACCTAGGATCCTCTGGATTAGGTTAGGTCTCTGAGGTCCCAAATCCCCTCGTAAACAATAAAAGTCCTGTGATTCCAGTCCAATGTTAACGTGCTGAGGCCTGCATAAGTACCCGAAGGACCTGAATGTGAAACCAAACAAAAAGTGACAGAGCATCCTAGAATGTGTTCCACGAGGATAAGTGAAAATCTCCCTCCAATCTAGAGATGGGGAAAAGCCTCTAATAAGTAAGGGAATCAGAGATCTAGGTTTGTTCAGGACAGTTGTAGTGTGTGCTGATTGTCCTGGTATTTTCATTAATGGTTTTCCTACTTACTCTCAAGTGTCTGGGTGGTTAATTATATAGTCACCTCTAAGCATCCTCCTAAAACCCCCAGCCTAGAATTTCTGCTAGTCTTTGTCATCTTTCTTCAGGTGAATTGCGACACTCACAAATAATAAAATATGTACCCTTCTAGTGAGAAATGCCCAAATAAAACTGATGCATTCATTCATCCCTAACCGTCTACTGCCAACCCATCTTTGGAGGCTGAAGACCAGGCATTTTTTTTTTTAAAGATTTTTATTTATTTATTCATGAGAGACAGAGAGAGAGAGAGAGTCAGAGGGAGAAGCAGGCTCCCCGCTGAGCAGGGAGCCCGATGCGGGACTCGATCCCGGGACTCCAGGATCATGACCTGAGCCGAAGGCAGTCGCTTAACCAACTGAGCCACCCAGGCGCCCCAGGCATTTTTTTTTTTTATTTCAATAAGATTTTACTTATTTACTGCAAGTTAAGTAATTATATTGGAAATGTATCATTACATGTACAGATAATTTTTTTTAATTAGAATAAGACTGCGATGACATTTGATCAGTTTCAAAATGTGATAGCAGTTAATACTAATATCGTACGATTCTTCAGCTAGTGCCAGTGACAGCTTCAGTAGTACATAAGATAGCATTGTCCCCAATATTTTTTATAAAGTCACTCATATAAAGATAGTACAATAGCAGGCATCTTATTTTTAGGTTCTTGGTTTTCTCTAATTAAAAGCAAAGCAAAACAAACAAAAAACGAAAAGCAAAAAATCAAAACCTAGAATACAATTTTTTCCCCAGTTTTTCCACGTAATCACAAATTTTGTAAGCCTCATATTTTCCACTTGTGCAGTAAAGAAATTAAGAGCACGTTTTTAACATTTTTTTAAAAGCTTCTTTTAAAAAATACAAACCTTTTTGGCTTTGCTTCTCCAGCTCTCCAAAGGTATGCACTGTGCTTTCAGTATAGTAATTGGAACACAGGTAAGTTTTGTTGTTGTTGTTTTCTCTAGCACTTAACTCGTAAATAGATGATTCACTCTTAATCATCTGAACTTTGTGTAACTTTCATGTCCCAGACTGTTTTGGCAACTCAGTCAAGATTGTTGACTCCCTGAAAATAGCCACGTACTATGCTCACAAATTTGTGTTTTTATCAATAGATTAACAATAAAATCAATGACTGAACTGTGAGTGCTTGAAGAGGTGGACAGTGTGATTTGAGGTGCTATCTCCATGTTAACAACATTCTTCTCATTTCAGACGGGTAGTCCCCTTCTCTTGGAACGTTGGGTGTCTGCTTATATCATTGAGTAACCACATTCCTTTATCCGTCTTCAAAGTCCAGAAAACAATTTCCATGGGTGAATTTGCTCAGTAGACTTTTCCACGCTAGGCATTATGACTTATTCTCCAGTCATCCCAACCCCATGTGGTATTTTGGTAAATGATATTGTAAGTCAAATTTTCCCAGCTGTGTTGACACTGCTGAAAAAGAGAGATTGCCTAAAATTATGGATTTTAGTCATCTGACAGCCATTGTTTGGATATTCAGTTTCCTTTTCTTGCCCCACTTTTATCATGGGAGGCACTGAGCTTGCACGATGAGACACACAAACCCTGACACCCCCACCTGTGTTACTGCAGAATAATTGAAAATTACAGCGGTAACTGATGCTGCACCACAGCAGTAGCCTCGGGTGGAGAGAATCTGTCATAGTTGAAAAATCCCTCTGCCTCTGATCAGAGTGGCTGAGCTTCCCCAAACTGTAGCCACAGCCCCTCCCCAAAGAATGGGCTGCCTAGGGGAGCTGGGTGTGCAGAGGACTCCAGGTCTCACCTCAGCCTTTTCAGACTTCTGTTTGTGTCTGTGGGCAAGTGGGGCCATCAACAGCAACATCTTTGAAGATTCAGGACAGCGGTCCCCACTCTTTGGCCCTCTGCATTGTGCCTGACACCCATTTTATCTCTAGCCCCTCATAAAAGGCAGAGAAAGGGGCTGTGTCTCTGTGTGGCTCTTTTTCATTATGATTTCTTGGTTCAGGTCATCACTGAGATCTGAATCCAGCTGAAGCTGACTTTCTAAAGGGCAGGTACACGGAAGGGGACAGAGGCGATCTTGCCTGCAGGCACATCACATCCCTTTGACTCATCAGCCCAGGCTGTCCTCAGTCAAGTTGTATCCTGAACAAAGTCAGTAGAGAAGATCAGCCCCACAATGCTGTTCTGAATAACAGTCAAGGAGGTGGCCCATCATCTATGCCACCTTCGAGAAAATACTTGGAGACTTGGTATTTATATTCCATATTCCAGTTGGCAAAATTGGTCTGGATCCCAGTAGGGAATCTGTTGGAAACATTTTATTCTCTTTAGCCTGTCTTCAGCTGAATTTGGGTTAAGCAATTAAGCAGATAGAGAATGACCACAGAGGGACATTAAAAAATAGCCTTTCAAACACCATAAAATTCCTTCTTGATTGGGGGAAAGGAGGTATTCATATACTTAGAATTTGTTAGAGAATGTATAATTTAAAAGGCCAGGTAAGAGGATAAGTCATGTGATTGACAATGAAATATAGGATATACAAAATAAGCTAAATGACTTCTATACCTTTAGCATTTATCAGTGAGTAACAATTAAAGGACAACATTAAAATGTAATTAATAAGCAGAAGTGCTTATTCACTGAGTTGTTTTGTTTGTTTGTTTTTACCTGAACCTTTAAAAAACAACATCTGTTGGGACTGTTTGTTGTTCTTTTTTCCCCCAGCCCAATTTGGTGTGGTCAGAACATAGAAAACTGAACTGAAAGCCAGATTTCTTGATAGCATGGCATTTGGACAGCTCTTTTACTTAGTGATCCTGTATAGGTGGGTAGCAAAGCTGAAATAAGCCCTCTCCTTTTGAGGGAAACAAGATGGTATTTTGCTGAATGCTAGAATTTTATCACTTTGAAAAAAAAAAAAAAAAAAGCTGCTTGAGAGACCTAAGAGTATAAAAGCATTTGAGATCTCAGAAGGAGTTTAAATCAATGCACTGGCACAGTTACAGAGCAGATGAAAGAACCTGCTGTCTCAATTGCCAGGAAACTACTTAGAAACTCTCACTTTGATTTCTTCACGTAGTCCGTTACATTACTGCTAAATACAATATATAGGGACATCGCGACTTTGATGTTGTACAGCTTCAACAAATGGAAACTAATATGATAGAACAACTAAGATTTGTGGTTTTATGTGGATATACAAATATATACCCGTCTAGCTCCTTATGTACTATGTATCTCCAGGGGCTGTCTTTTCACCTATAGCCTTATAAAATTAAAATTTTGGCATTTTATTCATGAACTCTAGTAAATGCCATGTTCATGTGGCACCAAAAACTCATAGGAAGATATTGTTATTCTGAATTTTTACCTTGATGATATGTATTATACAACAGTTTCAAAAATTATAATGTAGTTTTATATGTCTGCTTACAAGTACTGGATAGAACTCAACTCAATGAGGAATGACTAATTCGGTACCTTTAGAAAATCTGATGTTTTTGTTCAGTGGGTGTGGACAGATGAAATTGGAAACTGCATTTCCAACCAACAACAGCAGAGGTCTGTTTTCCAGTTTTTGTCATAAACCTTCAAGTGATCATCCCATTATTAAAATCCTACCTTTTAAAAATCTGTGGATTTCTGCCATAATTCATTAAATAAGAAATTTGAAATCATTTTGTAATATGTGCTGCTTCTTAGGAAAATTATAAATATGTGCTTCTTTAATTCTGTAAGACATCAAATTTAAGATTTTGAAAATTTACAGAAGTCAGAAGATCTTAAGGATCTTCTGACTTCTGAAGATCTTCATCTGACTGTTGACTCTATCACCTACTAATCTTTTGAGTTGGGACGAAGCATTCAATGTTTAGTTTTGACTTCCTCACTTACTAAGCACTTACTGGCACCTTCTCCGTCTTGCTGTTGGAATTGGTGTGTGGGCTAAGGAAGATGATACTGGAGAGGCAGTGCTGTACTGGAGAGAGCTTTGGGCCAGGCAGGGAGACCAGCACTGCCTCCAACTAGCCTGTGTGGCCACGGATAGATCATTTAGCCTTTCTGGACTCCTACTCTGTGAAATAAAGAGGCTGGTCTGAAAACGGTCTAAATTACCTTGTGCCTTATTTGTTGGCATGCTTGGAAAACTGTAAATCACTATGCAAATATTTCTGACTTTTTGATAACATGCTTTGAAAACTATAAAGCACCAGGTAAAACATTTCAAGTGTTTTACGTTGTTTAAACAGTTTAACACTTTATCAAAATAAATTAGTAAGGGGAGATCATAGGATTTTTTTTTTCTTTTTCTGGGACATCTTTAAGAATTGGATGGATAATCCTCCTAATTCAGTCTTTTATCTATGGACTGTGTTCATAAGAATACTCTTGAACTTTTTCCAGCTACATAAGACTCTGTTATTAGTATATTTTGGAATGTGATAAGCATTGCAGAAGAATGTCCCTTTTTACTTAAATCCAGGTACCCTCCAATACTCCTTTTACACTACTTACAGCAACTTTAAGACTACTTTGGACTCAATGGGAAAGATATGTTTTACTTGCATATAGCCTGATGGCACACATTTCTAAGACCTGGAGTGTCGTTTGTCCACCTAGGAGATAAGAAATGAAAAGGGATAATTTGAGATCACTACCTACCGCAAATAAACATAATGTCCATGACCTTCTTTTACTGCAGTAGACCAAAAAAGTATTAGGCTTAAAAAATTATATCTTGCCTAATTCATGCTTTAATGATTTATTCATGTTATGAAATTTATTTTTGGTTCCAATCTAGCTTACTAAGTACTAGCTACTGTTTTAAGACTTAAATATGTTGCCTTTTAGTTTCTGATGTGCTATTCCCATTTTTAAGTAAAGAAAGTTGCTCATACTTATGCAGCTATGATGTAGTTTAAACCTGATTCTGCTTGACTTCTGTGTGCATGCTCTTAGCCTCTAGGCTATACCACTTGATATGGCATAAAAACCACTAGATTTGAC
Source organism: Callorhinus ursinus (assembly GCF_003265705.2). Classification (NCBI taxonomy): domain Eukaryota; kingdom Metazoa; phylum Chordata; class Mammalia; order Carnivora; family Otariidae; genus Callorhinus; species Callorhinus ursinus. Next base: position 20,055,329 of record NW_027397071.1, read on the forward strand.
TTGAAGAAATAGTTTTTCAAGTTCAAGCTCTTTCCATTTTTTTTGTTTTTTTTTAAGATTTTATTTATTTATTAGAGAGAGAATGAGAGATAGAGAGCATGAGAGGGAAGAGGGTCGGAGGGAGAAGCAGACTCCCAGCTGAGCAGGGAGCCCGATGCGGGACTCGATCCCAGGACTCCAGGATCATGACCTGAGCCGAAGGCAGTCGCTTAACCAACTGAGCCACCCAGGCACCTGGAGCTCTTTCCATTTTTTAAAGGAAAAACATTACCCTCTCTCCTGCTTAACTTGTAGGTTTGTTCTGAGTATTGAAAGAAATAATGTATGTAAAGGAGACTTTTTAAGATGTAAATCCACCATAAATAGGTAATTTACTATTAATGTGCTTAATCTCATTTTGTGAGAAATAATGAGAAAAGAATAGCACCCCCCAACCCTCTGTCACCTTGCAGATATTTGTACACTCACTTTGCATAGGCAGGCTTTGACTAAATGTCAAATGCACCTAAAGCAAAAATTCAGGGCGTTGTGTCAGACCTCTGGAGGAGACTATTCAGTGGCAATAGGAACTTTATGACACTCCCCAACTCATGCTACACGGGGGGCCACCACCTACTCAGCCCCTGAACGGGCTGATCCTGCTGAGAATCCAGGGGCCCATATTTAAAACAGCTCACTATAGGGATATTCACGCTTATGGAAATAATTAATAGTGGCAATGATGCTTATAATGGCACCTGATGTCCTGCTGGGAAGAAAGATAAACCAGCCTTCACCATAAAGAACTTACAAATTATACTAAGCAAACATGTTAACACCTATTAAGAGTCCTAATCAGAGCTGTTAAACAAACAAAGAGATGTCATATAAAATACACCCGTTTAGGAATAGCAGCTACATGTTTGGAGTTTTAAAAGGAGCCATTTACCTTTGAGATAGAGATAAAGGCCTCAGTGGAGCGTAAAGGTTAGGCAAGAACAAGGCACCTTTTTGAGCAAATCCATTATCTGAGCATCAAATCCCATGGCCAAAGGTCTGTTCCCAAAGGTGTGCTTGCATCCTAAGATTTATTTTGGGTCTTATTACTATTTCATCAGAAAATTAATTGTTTCTTCAGATGTGACTTCTTATTATAAGTAGTGCTTCTTTAAAAGGCCATGAAAATGTTGCTACAGTGTAATAGTAAAAATCAAGAAATTGTTATTAGTCTGTAAGAAATTCACCTTGCAGATAGCATTTCAGGTTAAGATGAGATTCATCCCTACCTTGCTATTCTAAGTGTGGCCCAGCAGCATCAGCCCCACTTGGGAGCTTGTCACAAATGCAGGATCTTGGGTCTCATTCCAAACCTGCAGAAACAGAATCTGCATTTCAATAAGATCTTCAGATAATTTATATGTGTATTAAAAGTTTAAAAGAAAATATCAACGTGCAGAGTTCCTACAATCAGACATTCTATCAGGAAAATTAGTAAGTTTAATCTTATCAGAAAGTAGAAATTAAATTACTCATTTTAGAAAGGTATATAAATAGTGTGACATATGATGAAACTTATCTGAAGTGATCCCCTCAAACACCCATGACTGTTGGTGGCTTTCAGTGTTTCCAGCATAGCACACCATCCCAGCCATGTTCAGTCACCTTGTTATAGTCTCTCCTCCCTCTTGAGGTTTTTGTTGTTGTTGTTGTTGTTTTTAAAGAATAGCTCAGAATAGCTCCCAATTATGTTACACACTAGCACTATAGGATGGGAACATAGGAGAGGGTAGGAAAGAGGTAGTCTTCCCAGTCTTTGGGCCCACCATGTTCTTCCATAGTTAAAATACACCAAGTCTATGTTAATTTACTTCATTAAAAAATAATGTAATAAAATAAAATACACCATGTCTACTCTTGACCACTCCACAGCCCCATGGGGCTAAATCAACCATATGCAAATTGTGCCATGTTTGTGGATTAAGAGAAGCAGTGACTTTTGTATCTTCTCACTGGACAACTCAGGATAAATGAGATTAAACATTACTATTCATATGTTAAAAAGAATCTAGATTCCTTTTAGCAAGCAGGTTTTTACAACAATCATGAACATCCCATAAAGAACATACTATGATGTGATTTTTAAAATCTGATGTCTTATGGTCATATGGTGAATTGTTTTAAGACTAAAGTAAAATTATACCTGTAAGCATATACTACAAAAAAATGGAATCTCACAGTGAACAAAGAAGGTAAAGTAAGGCATTAGTTGACTTAGAGTTAAAAAAAATCCTGTGGAGGAAATTATAATGATGTTTTTCAGCATTGTTCTCAAAAAAATCAACTCTAAGAAAGTTGTAAAAGGCCTAATTAATGCTCAAACTGTTCTTCCTAAGAAACAATTTTTTTTAATGTAATGTAATGGGCTTCATAGAAAATATTCTTCTCTGTATTTAGTGGTTATTCAGTTCTCTTTTCTACGTTGTAGTAACATACAGCACTTCAGAATAGGAAATGAAGGATTTTTGTTCCTGCCTTTTGAGGTGTCTTTGGTAATAATTAACCTAGAAGTGTTTATCTAAATCCATTAAATTCCAGCTCTAACTCAAATCCCAGCACAGACTTTCAAGTTTATTTTTATTGGAAGGATCCTAATTTTTCAGATTCAGCCTTCCTTTACTCTAGAATTTTTTTATTCTTTATTTTCTGACATATGGTCGCTCAAATTAAAATATCTCTTCTAAATTATGCAGGCATTCAACATATATTTATTAAGAGCAGAGTAAGTGACACACACTCTGCTAGTCACTGGGGATAATATGATGACCAAGATGAATGCAGGTTCTTCCCTCCTGAAGCTTTAGCCTGCTTGGGGAGTGCATCAAATACAATAGTTATAAGGAAAAAAATGTAGTAGTAACTGAAGGCCTTAACCTATTCTGGGCTCTTGGAGGCCTCCTCAAAGAAGTGATATTTACCATGATATGAGAAAGGGCCAGTAGTCAACCATGGGTAGAAGGGAAAAATTTTCTCAAGGCAAAGAAAGAATGTGGCAGATGCGAGGAAAAGAGCAAAGACTTGGGTGATTGGAGCATTGTGAACAAAAAGAAGAACAACAGTAGACGAGGCTGAAGAGGGAGACAGGGGTCAGGGGTGGTCGAGTTAACTGATGAACAGCACTCCAGCCTCGGCATGACCGCCTCTGGACATGAGAACTACCTCCAGGCAGTACATCCCAATGGAAGGAAAAAGAGAGAGTTAAAATGTCATTTCTTATGCTGTGCTAAATTGGATTCCTTATAAATCCAACTGACTGGATCTAATTTTTTACAGCTCTACTAAGGTTTGCCTGACATACAGTAAACTGCACATATTTACAGTGTGCAAGCTGGCCAGTTTTGAAATATGCATATGCCTGTGAGACCATCACCACATCGAGTTTTGAAAGTAGTCGCTGTCCCTGAAAGTTTCCTTGTGCCCCTTCACAGTCCCTCCCTCCCCACCACTCCCATCCCCAGGTAATGATTGATATGCCATGCTTGGGACAGTGCCTGGAACATAAATCAGTTTTCTTGAATAAATGCAAAGTGAGTCCATTTGGAGAATTAGCTCTTAGGTTGACATGTGGTTGATTGCTCCATCTTTTCTAGGTATGCAGTGCTATTCAGAATCAGGATTTCACTGTCATCCAAGACTACTGCACTGGCCTCAAAGCCCTGCTGTATCTGAAAAGCATTGAAGAACTACAAGGCTGGGATGGGCAGAGTCCAGCTACAGTGAGTCACCAGAAAGGGAAACCAGTTCCCCGTATTGCTGAACTCATGGGAAAGGTATGTGCTCACTTCTCCTGTTGTCCTTAGGAAATCTACCTCGGTTACTTTCTATATCAGGTCTTGTTTTCCTTCCCACCATCTCATTAACAGAAGAAACACAGTGCCTTTTGGATGTTATTTCTGTAGTAGAATCATTCTGAAGGAGGCTTGATTACAGCTATATGATAGGTCCGTGAGTTACATTTTTATAAAACCAATATAACACAAGGTCACGTAGAGGAAAAAAGATTGAAGTTTGCAGTGCAAAGTGCCTCCAAATTCTTGCTTACTGTGGTAATGACTGGCATTCTTTCCAGTGGGAGGCTGGAGATTTCTTTATTCTTTAACAAGCTCTGGAAATTATAACATTACCTTTCTATTTTCAAGACAATCAAATCACTGGAGCCCTGAATAATATGATGAAGTTTTTAAAATTAAAATCTAATCAGTATCTTTTGTAACTGCTTCTGCTATGTGGTTAAACCTGGGCTCAAAAGGTTATGTCCCAACTTTCTCACTAACTGCTATTTTCAGAGAAATATATACTGCATTTACATTTTGTATAATACAGTGATTTTAGCAAATCTTTTCTAAAACAACATTCAGCATTTTCCCTTTGTATTTCCTTTGTATTATTCTAAATAGACAACCATTGTCAGAAGATGTTTCTTGAGTCCTGAATGAGGGGAGGAAAAAATTATAATTCTTAGTCTTTTCAGCTTGTCACTACATCAATAATTAACTTTAAAAAAAAGAAAGGCAAATATAAAAAGATTCTTTAAGGAAGCATTTAATAATTCAAATGAATCTTAACTTGAAACAGGTCACGTGAAAAAGAATGGAAAACAAAAACCCTGGATACTCTGCTTTGGATGGCAGGGTTAGGGACTCTGAAAGAAGAGAAACATCATATAACTGACTTATATTTGGCTACTTTTAATGGAAACTATCACTCCCCTCCCAGGTAGCCAAAAATAAGGGCTTCTTGAAAAATAATGTGCATGATTGCAAGTCCAGTAATGAAAAACAAAAGGGAGAAAGAAATAAAATCTTACAGTGTGAACTCCTAGAAAATACTGTGATGAATGACTCCGTGAGTGGCAATCAAACAGAAAAAAGAGTGGGTGGCATTAATATTTATAATATTGTAATTAGCAAGACTGTGCCTAAGCAGCATTATTAATGTAACTAATCATATTATCATAAACTGAGTCTGCAGTATTTAGACAGTGAGTGTTCTTGTCTTTATCAATGACCATCAATATCTGGAGTTTGTTCATAGCAAAAAAAATTTTTTTTTTCTCACAAATAACTTTACACTCATTCAGTGTAAATATCCCAAGTAAATTGGTTCTGACAAGATAGTTTTGATAGTTTATGACTGTTCCGTATAAGCATCATCTCAAATTCGAGTGGTCACCCTGTAAGCTGAAATGTAAGTAGCTGCATTGCACTGTGCTGTTTTGTCTTTAAAGGACTTCCACGTTCATTTCAAAACTTACATATTCAAATAAAAGATGAATAATGATGGAGACACTTGTGTCAATGACATAAGTGGAAACTGATTTTCTGATAGTTTGACTCTAGATTCTGACTTTTTTTTTTTTTTCTGGTGAGCCCAGCTTTCATCAAAATCCTGTGTCATTTTCAGCATTATCATTTAAAAAAAAGTTTTTTCACATAGATTTTCCTGTGTGATTATATTAGCGATTCAGTGCTCAACACTAGTTGAGGAACTAGCAATTGGTCTGGTAATAGACTCGGGGTGGGCTGACATGACCAAAACAATAGGCGAGGGTCCCCTTTAGCTTAATGTCTCTAACAGTGAATCAGAGTGTGTTGGATCCAAGGTACAGGGGGCTTCCTAACTGTTCCTTCATGGGGTTGCTGGTGTGTGTGCATGTATCTTTGAAAACAACTCATATTGTTCTCTCATTAGCTGAAGAAGAGGATGCTGTTCTTTACAGTGTTTTCATGTTACAGGGAAAATAAGAGGTGATGTAGACCCTTTTCAGAAGGATCCACTAGAAGTAGCTGGCTTCTTTAGGTAGGAAAGATTTGTTTGGAAAGTACAATTGTTACTCTACTTAATCTTTTACTCAGAGGTCAGGCTAGAATAAATTAGAGTAGAAATGTAGAAGAAACCAATTACAATACGGTGTTTGAAGATGGAGAGAAAATGAGACATTAGCTATGGAAACAAAGATTTGGCCAAATTAATCATGTTATCTTTTAAGTAATTAGTATCTTTAATATACTCTCCCTTTGCATACCCTCACTTATTAATTCTCTAAACTTCCCAAGCAATGTTTCTTCAGGTGGCTTTGGAAAGGCAAAGAAGTCAGTCATTTATAGTTTGCTCTGCTCTTATGGTGCAAGTCGTATACATCTGTACCCGCAAACATGAGAGCAAACCCCATACGAAGAGCAGCCGCCAGCTTTGCCACACCACGGAGCAGTGGGTCTCAAACTCCCTGTGCTTAAAAACCATGGGGCATGCTTGTGAAAAATGTAGATTCCCTGGCCCCACTCTGAGATAATGACTCAGTTAGTCAGAGGTGGGTCCAGGAATCTGCCTTGGCACGTGGTGGTTCTGATGGACGGATCCAAGGATCCACATTGCCAAAAGTAATGAAGAAGATAATAGCAACAGAATATCATTAGAAATTGAGACGTTAGCTGTGAGCACAACACAAGCTTTTCTTGATGGAGGAAGCTGGCACTGATGCTGAGCTGGAAGAGAAGTCAAATAGAGAATCAGGAGAGGAAGTCCAGAGAAACAGCGTACTGAGTTCTGAATGGCCGATGCTTTGAAAGTACCTGATAAGGAAGCAGGGGCAGGGAATTCATGCAGCAGTTAGGTCCAAGACATGTAAGCAAAAAGAGTCGGGAGGACAGAGACGCTTTGCCATCAAAGACGTAACATCAGCTGTGAGGAAATCTGTGAGGATAAGGAAGCAGAGACTATTCACAGGGTCTTCAGAAAGGAAGGGTCTTGGCAGCAGAGTGCACAGTTACTTTAAACTCTGTAATCTCAATGCCTCCTTCCCCCTGGTGAAAACCTAGGCAGCTCAGTGAAAATGAAGTGGTCATTTGCCACATATAGGACAGAGGTTGCTAGTGGAGTCCAGAGTAAGACTGGTGGGTTTGCATGATGCTTCATTACCTAACTAGGTAAGCAAGTTGGACAAGTTAATTAATCTCTCCAAATCTCTTTCTAAAACTATCAAATGAAGATAATCACAGTATAAGTCCGGAGTCCCTCGTTAATAATTCTGAAATCCAAAAAGTGCTGAAACCCAACGTTTCATTTGGCAGCACACATGACCTGAACTGATGTGAGGCTATTATTAATTTTTATCTATTCTTTCTAGAGTGAACATTTATGTGTTTACTGCAGAGAGACTAATGTGTTTGATTCCAGGTTGCTACCCCACATCTTTCTGGGGGTATTAGGTAAAATGTGGCATGTGCACCATTTTGCTTTTCTAAAGCACGCCCCACCAAATTCTGAATTCTGAGATATATTTGTCCCCAAGGATTTTGGTTAAGGGGTTGTGTAGAATATTTAATTGAGAATATAACTGCAAGTATAACTTTATCCATAGAGGTGGAGGCAAAGTATATATTTTAGTGATATCAGAAAATAAAATATTAGTATTTGGAATTCTTAGATGTTTTAGATGTCACAGTATGTTGAGATTATTTGCTTGGGAAATCTGAAAGAAATTGGGTGCTCCAAGATTAGAACAGAAAATTTTGCAATCAAAAAGCATGGAAGGAAATGACTTCACATTTTTTGTGCTTGGGATGAGAGTAGGATTGCTAAGCAAGAGCCCTCGAAAGGGAAAGAGCACAGGCCAAAACTACTGACTGGTTGGGGTTTGCATGCATTTTCACTTTCTGTTCCTTACATCTAGAATGTCTTTCCCATTCATTGAAGAGAAGTCCGCAAGCACCCCCTTCTCTTTTTAAGTTATTGTTTGATCTCTATACCAGAATTAATTTCTCCTCTTCAGCCTTAGTTGTAACAATATCACACAGCATTTGGACTTTTAAATGTCTTTTTCCTCTACTAGACAGCAAGCCCACTTCCCAATTCCTTGGACACCTACTGATACGCAGTAAGAGCTCAGTAAATGCTGCTTATGTCAATGAGTGACAAATGGACTCTAAGAAAACAGCTAAGTGGTAGCATTAAAAATTAGTAGTCATTTGACTTACCAAGCCATTGCTTTTCCCATCACATCAGAAATTAAATGAGTGTAAGAAGGAAAAAGTAACTTTGAACTTAAAGTCCTATTTCATGTATAAGCCTAATTTGGTAAAATAAGATGGAAAGAAGTCAGAGTGGAGTGAGATAGGCAGGTAAGCAACCTTTATTCCTTCTTGACTTAGCAAAATGTACTTCGAGTATAAGCTTCTTGAGGGCCGAGACCACACACCATGTGCCAGTGTCTGACATGACATCTACTATTAGGAGCAATGGCATGGTAGCTGAATTGCTGAATAAGTACATTGATCAATCACTTATTTATTGTAAGATGTATTTTAAATGTCATTTCCTTTGTGAAGTCATCTATGACCCTCCTCTTCTCTGTCTGGGAAAATTGAGGCCCTCATTTCTCAACTGATATTGCAGTTATATTATCTTCTGGTTATATGTCTTCTTGTCCATCACTGAGTCATTATGAGCATCTTGAAAACAGAGATGATGTCTTATTTATATTTGAATTTTCAAGCACCTAGCACAATGCTACATGTTTATAGAATTAAACTGCACAAACTATCTGCAGTGTCCTTATTTGGAGGAAAAAAGAAACCCAATTTATAATTAAAATTCCAGCTAGTCCCTTTCAAGAATAGCAGAGATTTTAAAGAAAGAAACAGCAAATGTGCCAAATTACTTTCAGTAGGTATTAAAACATGGCAAAATACACATCAGTGATACTAAAAGTGAATATAATCTGTGCTCATTAAAAAGCTTTCATTAGGATAAAATCAGAAAAACTGTCAATGTGCTTGTATAGCACCTCTTGAAACAAGGCTTTATTTTGAAAATAGAAACAAAAACATGTGCGTCCATATGACCAGATACATCATTCTCATGTTATTTTAGAGCCACGAGTGATATGATTTTAGAAAACTATTGCTATCTGGTTGTGACATTTTATATGCAAATATCTAACCATCTATTTATTTGTTTCTGGCATGTTTTCCAACACAGAGAACAAAGAACTGTCCAAAAGGGACCATATGATGTCATGAGCATGACCATTAGAAAAGGCCTAATAACAAGTCTTAGAAGCGGAGAGTAGTACTTCCTATTTACAACTTTAAAAGTTTTCTGTCTTCCATGCTATTTACTTTTTCATGTTTTTTATTTTTCCAAATTGAGATATAATTTGCATAAAGAAAAATGCACAGGTCTTAAATGAACCATTTGATGAGTTTTGGCAAACGCATCCATGAAATCCTCACTTCTGTCAAGGTATCAGACATTGCCAACATCTCAGAAGACTTACTCCTGCCCCTTCCCAGTCATTATGTCTCCCTCCCCCCCACTACTAGAAGTAAATGCAATTTAGTTTATATCATCATAGATTAGTTCATTCATATTCTGTAGCATCATATAATTAGAGTTCCACAGAATGTATGTTTTTGTGTGTGGGGTTGCTTTCACTCAACCACTCCAGTGGTTTGGAGATTCATGCATGTTGTTGTGGGTGTTAAGTAACTCATTTCTTTTTATTGGTGAATAATATTCCATTGAATAAATATATCACAATTTGGTTATTCATTCAAAATGACAATTGAGCTATTTTCACTTATCTAGTAGTATAAATATGTCTAAAATAAGCATTCAGCCATAACTGTTTTTGTGAACACCTGTTTTCATTTCTCTTGACTAATAGCTAGGAGTGTAGTGTCTGCATCATAAAGTGATGTATGAGCTTTAGAAGAAACTTGCTAACAGATTTCATAGTGGCTGTACCGGTTTATACTCCTGCCAACTGTGGGTAGGTGTTTCAGTTCTTTCACATTCCAGCCAACATTTGGTATTCTCTGTCTTTTTAGTTTGAGCCATTTTAGTGCATGTCCATTGGTATTTCATTGTGATTTGAATTTCCATCTCCCTGAAAACTAATGATAATAAACACTTCCTCATTTCCTTATTGGCCATCCATATACCTTTTCTGTGAAGTACTTATTCAGATCTTTTGCCTGCTTAAAAATTGGGCTTATTTTTTTACTAAATTTTCTTTACATATTCTGGATACAAGTTTTTAGATGCAGAAAAAGCATTTAACAAAAATCCAGCATCCACTCATACTAGAAACCTAGTAATAGAAGGTAACATCCTCAGTTTGACAAAGGACATGTACCAAAAATTCTACAACACATATCATATTTAAATGGCAAATAAATAAACTTACTCTTCTAAGATCCAGAACTAGGCTTGCATGTCCACCGTCACCACTTTTATCCAGTATTATACTGAGTGTCCTAACTAGTGTAGTAAAGACATAAAAAGAAATAAATGGCATCCAGATTGGAAACCTACTAAAACTGTCATTTGCAGATGGTAATATTGGATACATCAAAAATTCCAAAAAAGCTATAAAAACAGTATTAAAAATCAATAAATGAACTTAGGAAAGTTTCATGATACAAAGACAATATACAAAGTCAGTCATATTTCTAGATGAACAATAGAAACAGTGAACAACCAGAAAATTAAATTTTAAAATTCCATTTACAATAACATTTAAAAACCACAAAATACATAGCAGCACATTAGAGTGTATGCAATATTCACACACTCAAAACTATAAGGGATTGCTAAGAAAAAATAATGAGAAAAAAATCAATGGAGAAATACATTCTCTCCAAATTAATCTGTAGATATAGCACAATCCCAATCAAAATCCCAATACATGTTTTTGTAGAAGTCGACCAGCTGACTCTAAAATTTTCATTGATATTTAAAGAAGCTAGAATAACCAAAACAGTCTAGAAAAAGAACAAAGCTTGAGGATTTGAACTATCTGCCTTCAAGTTTTTCTATAAACTTATAGGCATCAAACAAGCATGTTTTAGTGTCAGGATAGACCAATAGATCACTGGAACAGATAGAAAATCCAGAAATAGACCCACACATATATACTCAATTGATTTTTCACAAAGATGCCAAAGCAATTCAATGGAAAAAGGAAAGTCCTTTCAATAAATGGTGCTAAAATTAATGGAACGTCGTATTTTCCTCACATAGGACGCAAAAGTAGTTTGAAATAAATGATAGATATAAAAGTATAAAAATTTTAAAGAAAACATAAGTAAATAGCTTCATGATCTTGGGATAAGGAAAAATTTCTTAGATAGGATGCCAAAAGCACTAACCAACAGGAAAAAAATGATAACTTACATTTCATCAAGATTAACTTCTGGTCATCAAAAGATGCAACTGAGTAAATGAAAATTCAAGTCACAGAATGAGAGGAAATATTCATGATATTTACATCTCACAAAGAACTTGTGACCAGAATAAATGTATACAATACTTTAAAAATGTAAACTGGAATAATATGAAATAATTTATTTTCATCCTAAGTATATGGAAATCTTAAAATGGAAAGTCCATGGTGAGGGACCTACCTGTAGGCTCTTGCAGCTAACTTTCATCCATCTGTGATAACTTTTTTTCCCCCTCTTTTCTCTAATACCACTTGCAGAGCTAGCCCAGAAAAGAGGGAGTGAGAGAAATGAAAGCCATTTTCCTTCAGGTTCATCTTACAGTCCTGTGGTTCTCGTCCATGTTATTTTCTCCCAGTGCAGCTTTGAATCCCTGTGGTTATTCTCTTTGAGGCTTCCAGCTGGGTACTTTACATTGTTAGAAAACTTCCAGATGACATTCTACATTTCATCAGTTACTTGGGTACTGACTGAAACCGGAAGCAGTATTATTAAGATCACTTTCTATGACGAGCCAGATTGCATGAGGCTAAATATTTTTATTGATTCAGCTCATTTCATAGGACGTGGCAATAAACAAAAACCAAAAAAACAAAGCTCCAGTTCCTGGAAGTTCAAATTTTCCAGGATTACCAAATCAAAGTCTACTGCATAGATATTATGGGGACTTATCTACATCTCTAAATATCATCAGATGGTTTGAGTAGTATCTTAGGTAGAATGCTGAAATGCTAAGTATCCTTAAAGAATAGGGCCGACACCTGTTTATAAATGGTGATTATTCCTACTTAGAAGCAAAAACTGTTGAATAAGATTTGATAGCCCCTTCTTGTAGTTCTGAGTGTCTAATCATCTCATTAATGTTTAATGATCCCACAAAGGAGTCAGTGTACTATAGGTGAAAAGAGCACAGTGTCAGAGTCTAGCAGGTCTAGAATCCAGGCTCAGTGGCTTACTGCTGGCTGAACTTGGGTCAGCTACTTGAATCACACAATCCTCTATTCCTGTGTTGGCAAATTGAGATAATGATACCAGTTTCACCAGTACTTTGTGAGGACTAGATATTACATATGTAAAGTGTATAGCACATAGCAAGCAGGTGTTCTGCACATGCCCAGGATTGTTATGGTTGATTCCAAAATAGATGATGGAGAGGTAGATACATAGCCACATAAATACAGAGATAGAACATAAGTAGACGTACAGAAATATTGGGGTGAGTTGTATATGTGATACTTACATGTTATTTGCATACTTTCTTTTCACCTTCTAGTGATAACATGATTTAGGTAGCTTAGTTTTATTTGATCTGGTCAAAAGCTTACATCTTTGTCCTTTGAAGCACTCCCCTTTACAAAAAACAAAAAACAAAAACAGAAACAAAGCTTTTAAATAATTCAGAAGCGTTCACTTTCCAGGTAAAATGGAAATAAATTTGTTAATTTGGGGTTTAGGCAGTAAAATAGCACAAGTGGTCCATTGTTGGTCCTAAAATAGGTAGAAGGGAGGAGTCTATTCCTGTTGGCAAATCATAGTAACAATACCAGAATTTAAAGTGAACCATTAGGGCAGGTGCTAGTAGGAGTCTCTCATGTTATGGAATGAGGTAGTTTTGCATTGCTTATCACCAAAATAGTTTGTGCCATTATCAGCCTTCCCAGAATGGTTTCTTTCCCATCTCAGGGGTAAGTGGGTGTATTTCACAGGGCAATTCCAATCAGTTGGTAGTGGTTGCCAGCAGCAGTATATAGAAAAAGATTATGCTCCAAAGCCAAGTCCAGCAGAGGTGTGCGAATAAGTGGCAGTACCTCCATCAGCATGGACACAGGATAAGATGTGGCAGAATATGGCTTCCCATTTCCCTGAGTGTAGAGCACTGACCATTTGCCCAATCTAGGAATTTGGGCAGCATTGGGCTTTACAACCTTTGTAACCACTGCAGCTGCCTCATTGCAATCCACCATTGTATGCCTGAAATAAAATGTAAACCATACATTTTTACTGTTTTGCCAGCATCCCACCATGTTTTGCCTTCATCTGTCATACTTTTAAAAAGTATGATTTCTTATTTCTCCTCATTTCTCCTCATTCTAATTGCCAAGCACAGATGTGATTATTCTTTTGTCACTTTCATGAAAGTAAGTGGTTAAGTATAATTCCTCATACTCCATCAAATATACTACTTTAATCAGAATGCACATTATCAATATTAATTATACATGTAGAACTTGTGTAAAAGTACTTTCCATCTTCAACACACTTACCTACATTAATTTTGATGTTACTTTTAAGCCAGGAAAAAAAAAAGAAAAACTCGGGATTTTTCTTGTTCTGGGTGGAGATTGAGGATTTATAAAGAAAGCATTATTATAAGCATGTAAGATGAAATTTGAATTCAAATACTGTCCTTGAATTCACCCCCCCCTTACCCTCCCTCCTAAGAACTCTACAAAATCAGTGCACATTTATTGCAAACCAGTTAGCTTTGTTCCTAATCCTGATTTTATGGAGTAAGGCAAAATATCTCTCTGTAATTCTGAGCTATGCCCTTGAGATTCTCCCTAAGAAAAAAATATATATTTGTTATATCTCTGTTTAAGCTCATCTGCCCACTTGAATAAAGGGAGCATTAGAGAAAAGATACAATTTTCTGCTAATTAAAGGGGTCAAAGAGCCATTTTGATAATATAGAGTCAATAGAAATTCTAATTATATTCAGCTTTATGCCAATTTGTCCTAATCTAAGATTTGAGAAAAAAAAATAAGTAGCTACTTTTTGAAATTAAAAGGTGGGATCTGATTTACAAAAAAAAAAAAAAAATTTAAATAAAACAAGCCATAATTAGTTGTGGGTTTTTTTGTTTTTTGTTTTTTTACTTTTGTTTTTGTTTTGTTTTATCTTTCAAATTATACAGATCATAACTGCTACTGAACAGCTTTACCAAAACCCTAGAAGCCTAGGAAGGATAGGCCAAGATATCTTTAATTGCACTTTATAATTAGCACTCCATAGTTAACCAAATCAGTTTATATATCCAGATGAAATATCCATCCCCTTCCCTCTTCTCCTGAGAAACCTGATCACTCTGTTAGGTTGCCCACATTAATCTAGTTAACCATCTAATTTCTAAATATCCCCTCTATTTTATGCTGTATAGCTACTGGAAGTGATTTTATTAAGTGTCTCATACCCTTTAATAGTCTGTGCTTCGTGGTCACAGGTGACCCCTAGAAATGTGTTTGAGATGTGACTATAGCCTACACGGAGAAATGTGCCATTGCTGCTCAGAGAATCCTTTGGTTTGCAGCTTCAGGCACTGCTTGTGAAGTTGCCTCATTGACGCAAATGCCCTGAAGACCTCACTCCCAGTCCCTCACACCTGCAGGCTGGTGTGCTGTAGATTGTTCACAGCAAACACCGTCAAGATTGTGCCTTTTGAAGATTTGTTGCCATACATCTTTAAAGCGTTTCGCTTGTCTTCCCTGCTTATCAATTTTGTCCCATTTCGTCTCAAACTATAGAACCTTCTCTAGATCCTCTTCTGGCGGTTAATTTCTGCATGCATCCAGTCCATCTGAGCTGTAAAATGTCACCCACCAAGCTAGTCATCTTTCAGAACCTAAATATTACCAAGTCCTTGTTTCCGTTTAATGTAGATCCTAAGTGAAACTGATGAAAGTAAATGTAGCATTTGTGGTAATCCAGGCCTCCTAGGAAGAGAATTCAGTTGTACTCTATTTATTGAGTACAGAAGAAGCCTGCTTTAAAGATTATTCTACACTGTTCATGTGTTTGGTGTTGGTGGTAGGCGTTGGTGGTGTTCACTAACATTTTCTGGTTCCATAGGAGAAGCAAATCTCCTTACCTCTTGGATATTCCATGTGACTGAGTGACTTGCTTTAGTCAATGAAATGTGAGTGAAGTATGGTATGTGATTCTGGGTGGAGACATTTAAGCTGGAACTCGATTCTCCATATTTGCTTCCTTTGCCACAGTGAACACCAGAGTCTCATGTTGTTGAGAAGATGGTAACATAAAATGGGTGGCCTAGATCGCTGAGACACCACTTACAGGACATCTAGAGACAGCAGACTTTTTGTGAATGAGAGACCAACTTTTATTGTGTTAGGTCACAGATTTGGGAGTTGATTAATACCACAGTACTATCAGCTGGTAAGGATTACACAGAGTTCCAAATAACTTGTACCTGCCGCCAGAGGGACTGATGGCTACAGAGGTAGCCCTTTGAAAAATTATAAAATGGAAATGCTCACCTTTAGTGATCTTCACTTCCCTTTCTGCATGTGGTCCCACCTGCTGGCAGCTAATTCCATAATGCAGTTTCCCATTACATCACTCCAACCTGCATCCAATTTCTCTGATGATAGCGGAGAGCCTTTCTTTCTAAACCATACAGTGAACACATTTATTCTTGCCTTGTACCTGGTTTTCCTAAGTTATGTGAAGATATCCAACAGATGGCCTAATCGAACTGAGGAAACAGAGCATAGTATGGACCTTACATAACTTCTTTCTTGTTAGTAGTAAAGACTTGGGCAACTTGCATACTTTCTCTTAGCTACCATTTTCTCATCCAAAAACTTGGGATAATAATATATATCTCATAGGATTGTTGAGAAAAATAAGTAACAGTCTAAATTTCTTCTGAAAGGAAGGTCAGGTTCTAGAAAATGTCACCTCCACTCACTATCTCTCATTCCTTACTTGTTTTTTCTATCTTCAACCCATCAAAATTCAATTTCTACCTATCCCCACTCCCCAGATCACTGGAACTGCTCTTGCTGAAGTTATCAGTGATTTAGTTCTCACCAAATCCAGTAGTTTCCCAGTCTTTACGAGGTCTTGTTATATTCAACAGTTGACCACTCCTTCATATTTGAAATTTCTTCTTTGATCTTTGAATACTCTTTTCTCCTGGTTTCTCCTTTACTTTTTATCAAGCAGACAATTGCTAGCACCTAGCATGTGCCAGGCATCATAGAGGCAAATATTAATAATAACATAACTGCCCTCCCTTAAAAGGATCACAGCCTAGTGTGGAATATGACAATTAAAGAGTTATTTATAACATAGTGATAGTTACAGTGATAGAAAGATATACACAGGATAGCAGGGGTGGTGGGTTGTTTGAGAACATTTTCCAGACTAATCTGAAACTTAAGATCTAGTAAGTGTAGGAAGAATACCTCAGGCTAAGGCAGAGAGTGTGGCAAGGTCCTGGATGTAAATAACATTTCTGTGTGTGGAGAGAACCTTCTTGGACTTGATCTTTAGGACCACTCCTCTTTTTTGGCCCTTAAATCCTAGTACTTCCCCTATTTATGGCTCTCATGTTACCATATGCGCTCATCAGACCCGTGAAGCCAATTTTACTCTCCTTGTTGTCATCTTCCACATTTGTATTCTCATCAAAGACCTCCCTCTGGACCCTACACACCCATCTCTTCAGTTTTCTGGTGGACTTTGCCATGCAACAGCCCTGCTCAGTGCTCTTCCTGCAACCTAGGAATAAAACAACAGTAGTGATTATCCATGACAATTATATAAGCACTTTATAATTTACAAAGCACTTTGGCATACATTATCTCACCAGCTGCTTCCTTAATGTAATAGCAGCAGTGGGCAAAAAACCGTGTCACTGCCAACAGCGCTTTTCTGACCTTGGTCTCCCAGTCCCACCTACTAAAAACATGAGAGCAGCTGGATGGGAGCTGATTAGAGGCTGGAAGCTGACCTTGTCTGGGGACCAGGGGAGTATGACAGCAGCAGTTGCCACCTCCACCTTCTCCATCTCCACAGGGGCAGTAGAGCAAGCCAGAGGTTTTTGTGGCAAAATGTGGGAGGCTGCACGGAGCAACCAGGCTTCTCATGAGCTGCCTTAGTGCAGGCTGAAGGTGGCAGGCATCAGCTTGTAGGAGGTTAAGCGCTTATCCACTCTCCCCCACTTTTCTGATTTCTTATTTCTTACATGCATTAACTATCATTTTGAAAGTTTCAGTGGGTTAATTAAATTCTTCTAGTGTTGATGCTAAGAAAGCTGAAACATTTTCAACTGAGATTGACACTACTCAAGACATCGGCTTCACTGATGTTTGTTCAGCAACACTCCAATATGTCACAGGATTGCTGAGAGAACATCTGAGAGCTATAATGAGCTAAAAGTCAAGTACAGGGGAAAATGTGTTCCAGACTGCTGCAGATGTTCTCAAATCAAATCATATTTCTGTGAAATGCCATATAGAATATTCAGCGATTGAAGGATGCAACATGAAAGGACAGTTCAGTTGATTTGCACTGTTTTAAAATTGTATTTAGCCTAAATTATATGAAATGTGGTGGCTTTTTTTCACTTTGAATCAATTAATAAGAGATGCTCTTGATCCTAATGAGCTTCAAGGATAATTTCCTTGCGCTAAGAGGCATGCATTAACTGGTTAGGTAGGAGTCAAAGCCTAGACAGGGGGGCAGTTGAATAAGGGGAACAAAGTTGAGTCAAAGGACAGACATTCTGTAGCCCCACTCTCTTGCCTTTATTTCTCCTTTATTCCTTTGGCACCAAAGTTGAGCAAACCTCTGTTTAATTAATTCACCAAGATTCTGATAAACCTAACTGTGGCTCATTCTGTCCCTCCTGGAAAGTAAAGGAAGCTTAGTAGGAGTGCATCAAGGAAATGCTTTGATAGATATATCTTTTGTCATCACCAACTTATATTCCATCACACGGGTGGCCTTGCACATCACTATAGTTTAGATAGCCTGGCCTATGATTAGGAACAATACTCTCCTAAGTGAAGGGTAGCACAAGGTAGAACTGATAAACCCGGGTAAGGAAAAACAGAGAAAAATGATTAAGTGACGTTAGAAAGTGCAACAAAACACCCCAATGAGATACCACCTTACAGCCTCTATAATGGCCAAAATTAAAAAAGATTGACAACATCAAATGTTGGCAAGAATACGGAGCAACTAGAACTCTTGTACTTTGCCAGTGGGAATATAAAATGCTACCATGACTTGGAAAAAGTCTTCAACATTTTCTTATTAAAAAAACCAACAATTCCATTCTCAGGTATTTATCCAAGAGAAATAAGAACACATTTCCATAACATTTGAAATAGATGAATTTTAAAAACAGTATGTTAAGGGAAGGAAGCCAGACACAAAAGAATACTTACTAAGTCACGCCATTTATGTGGAGTTTAAGGGTAGGAAGAAAAAATCTATATCATTAGCAATCACGGCCATGATAAGTAGAGACTGACTGGAAGAAAACAAGGGAACTTTCCGGAGTGGCAGAAATGTCCTATACCTTGACTGGGTGACAGTTTCATGGATAGATTTATTTGTCCAAATTCCTCCAACTGTATGCTTGCAGTCTGTGCAGTTGTACTGTGTGTATAAGTATACATAGATCAATTAAATTAATTTTATTTTTTAAAGCATACGTCTAACTGACAGAAATTAGAGGCCAAGCATTCAGCAATTCTTTTAGGGACAAAGTAAGACATGTCATATAAGAAATACTAAAGACATTTTTTATGTCCAGATTACTTTTAATCAAGTAGCCTTTGGGAACTCAAAATCTTATGAATTTAACCACTGGAAAAGAATGACTGGTACCTTGATAAAAATCTTGGCTGGAAACCAGCTCAAAGAAAATGGATGGCTGGGGGCATAAACAAATGTATTTCCCTCTGCCAACTTGCCGGCAGCTGGGTGTGGAATTGAAATAGTTCAGGCCCCGCGCATCAGGGAGACTGGCTAGGGGTTAGAAGTCAAGAAGGACAACATCTGGCTTCTTGAGAAGTGACAAAGGGAAGGGATGGGGCATCACAATGCAAATGAGAAGCTGCTTCTTAAAGATGGAGCATTTGATTAGGTCCTTTGGTAGGCCTTCAACTTGCTTTGCTTTGTAGGATCCGCCAGTGCCTACCGCCTCTGTTAACAAAAGCGAGCCTTGCCTGAGGCCACAGCTCCCAGAACAGAACAGTGAGCTGATTGCTGATAGAGTGTTACAAGCAGGGCGAGGCATTTTTGTCCTACTGTCCCACCCACCCTTATACAAACCAATCCAGGGGGGCGTTTGTCTGGAAATTGTAAGTAAGATACATTTCTAATGCTTTAATATACGCATTGACATTTTGTCTTGCAATAGCTCTCTTATTATTGGATAATAAAATTACATCTATAGAAATAAAGGCAAAACTCTTTAGGCTGAGTTTCCATTCACTCAGGTACATTTTGTTCATTTTATGAGGCACTGCTATTGCAAAGTTGTAAAGAGTCCAAGACTATATTTTGATGCTGGTATTTTTTTTTTCCCTTCAAGTTTCTGCTTTTCACTTTCTATTACCTAAGATGCATCTCCTACAAAATTACGGCTGGAAACAAATAGCACATATCTTTTTTGAACTCACATAATTTTTGTGACAGATTTGATTTTTGGTACTAATTGAATTTATTTTACATATCTCTGCCTAGTTCAAAAACTTTGAGTTTGGATTTTAGTCATTTAAATATATAATCTATTCATTCAACAAATATTGAGTATCTGTTACATGTCAGGCATTGTGGTAGATAATTGAGATTCAGTGATGAATAAAGATAAACCCTTTATCGCCGAGGGACAGTCAACATAAAGAATAATGGTACCAAACTTTTTAAATGCTTTACATAATGATTTATGCTTATACATGTATACATACATATACATGTGTTTGTGTGTCTATGTATATGTGTGTGTATATATATATATTTATATCCCCATCTTGCAAAGGTAGAAACTGAGGCTTAAAGAGGTTTCATTATTGCAGTGGAAGCAGGATACAAACCCCATTCTGTTTACTGCAAAAACCGTGCCCTTAACCACTTTACTATACCTCATCTCAACAGAACTGTGATTATGATAGCAGAGGTATAGAAGCAAAAAAGGAACAAGTGTCCATCTCAACCTGGGGTATCAGGAGCAGGTAGAAAGCGAGAAATGAACTGTGTCTTGAGGGATGAAAACAGTGTAAGTTTTATGTAAATGTCCTCATTAATTCCAGTCTATAGACAATGGCTATGGCCAAGTGATCACTTGTGAAAATTGCTACATTTTTATTTATGGTGGTAGAAGAGTTATGAAATCTGTTAGGTAATTAATCCCATTCCCTGATAGGGCACAGGTTTCATTCTTAGTTTGTGCTTTGGGGAGCTGTTGTCTTTTAGCATAAATCCCATCAAATCTTTGTGAGTTTTGCTTTTACATTTCCTTCGTCTGTGACGAGAAGATTCTATTAACAACCCTGGCACCTTCCATTAAAGTCTACAACTTCCAACTGCCAGGAAGGGATAATGAAGTGATAAATTTAATTTGCTACCAAAATATGTAAGGCAGAGATATCTAAGTGAATTTATAGCAGTAGCTATGTCTTTCCTCTTAGCATTAACAAAAGTTTAATGGCAGGTTATCAGAATCAGTGCAAAAAGAACAAATATATATGACTTTATACACACAGAAATCAGATCTATAACTCTGTATCAAATCATTTCTTTCCCCCTTCTTCTTAGCATTTCTAGGCTCATCAGAACTTAATACAATGAGTTTCAAGTGTTTTATTACTTCAAGAATGAAAAAAAACAAACTGTTAACCAGACTAAGAAACACTTTTTGCTCATTAATACAGGTACTCCGAGGTTTATAAAATATGAATCCCCTTCTCCTGCCCCTGCTAGACTCTAAGGGGCTATGAAGAAAAATAACAACATCAATCCACTTGGGATTGTGACAATAAGAGTGCTTCAAATTCTGTGGGACACAAAATCTACTTTCCCCTCATTTTTTAACTCTGTGCCATGGTTATAAAAATGATTCTTTAGTTTAAAAACTTTCATTTACACTTCCATTTCAAGAATTCCTTTGTTCCAGTGAACTTTAGCTCACAGAATCTCATCTTCCCACGTCTTGGCATTGGGATCAGTCTTGTATTGCTGGGGGCCCCAGGGGCCCTAAACTGTACCCAGTGAATGCAGAGCCAGGATAAGTTTTGCTTCTACCATTCGGTGATGTATGTGTTCCTCTTGTGAAACAGACAGAGCTCTCAGAGTCAGCTCTTGACTTCAAGGTTAGGTGTCCAAAGAAATGTAGAATTGATCATTAAGATATGATAATAAAAACAAGGTACATTCAACGGGCTCTTAGGTTATATTGTTTTGAGGGCTTTTTATGTCACCTCCTTGAATCCTTGCAACAATACCTCTCAGGTTTGAATCATTATTCTCTTTTTCCTGTTGAGAGAAGACAGACTCAGGGAGGTTAGGAAAGTGGTTGAAGTTTCCGTGCTAGTAAGAGAGAGGCAACATTCTATCCCAGGTCTGTGTGTTCACGAAACCTGCCCGCTTGCCTCCTACACTTCACTGCCTCCACTTATTATCCTGTGCAGAGGATCATTGCTTCTAAGGCTTTAGATTTGATTCTTGGTTGACAGATAGCAGATTAAGATTCTATTAATCTTTGGGCAAGAATGTTGAACTTTCCACCCCTCTTGCAGTGACCTGTGGCAGTCGATTGTACTGGGAATTACACGACACCTGCTTGCTCACTTGCATTTGGTAGACTCAGGATGAATCAGTGTTTTTGCAGGCGCATCAACCCTTTCCTCCCTTCATCACTGGTATCAAGAGCTGCCTGTCCTGCCAGCCGGACTGAGCCTCACCACGTACAGTATCCTGTTTACCAGCAAAGGTCATGGGCTCGTCTCTTCTTCCTTCTGTTCTGTCCCTTTATTCTGGACAACTTGACTTTTAGCTCCTGTACAACAAATCCAGTTTGGGTTATGAATTCATGTATTTACTTATATGCATAAATTTTCCCCACCAATTACCTTAATGAGCCCATTCCTTCTGGTCTGCTGATTTATGTCTTTGAAAGTGTTTGCGATAAAGAGAGCCAGAGAGTAATGGAGAAGAGCGTGGGGGAGAAGCCTGAATCCCAAAGTCTGCATTGGTCTCCCGCCGACTGCTTTGCTCTCCCCAGCATTGGGCCTCCCCTTTAGCAGCTGCAGTGTCTGTCTAGATGTGTATGGATGTCTGGCTGTATGCCCAGCCAAACTTTTGATGCCTTCTTCCTCTCTTAAAGTCACCTCAGTTTCATATAAAATCAGCCATCTAGGCAGAAGCTAGGTATTTGAATGGACTTTAGATTCTTCTATGCTACGTAACCTCCTATGGGCTTCTAGTGGCCATTACTGCCCGGGGTACCAGGCAATGGTTTATACTTAATGGCAGGCAGATCCCTAGATACACCTGCCAAGGATGTTAAAGCATCTTCATCCCTATCCAGGTGAAACTTCCATTCATACAGTCCTTGTAATACAAGCATCATGGTGTATGCAGGTCTGTAGAGAACCAAAAGCAAACCTATAAGTGCTATCTGAAAGTATCCTAGCTCTGGATGTTGGTACTCTCTCCTGGGTTATAATGCTTGTATATTTCCTGTATGTACTCCTATATGTTCCTCTCTGGAAGTTTCTAGAGCATGCCAGGCCTCACATTCTTGGGCCAAAGAAAAATTCCCAGAAAAGTTATTTAAGTGTTTTCCACTCTTTAGTTTTTATTGTCACAAAGTGCAACATTCCAGAGCTGTGATGGGGTGAGGTGAGGAAGTGTTAGGGGTTGGGTGTGGAGTGGAGAGCTCCAAGGTTTTCTTAGGGGAGATTTCAGTGTAGTGAGTATGCAAAGTCAAATGACAGTCCAAGCCAGAGGACAGTTGTGCAAACAGGAGTTATACCACCAGTCAACTTCAGAATGTATTTTTGAAGTTTTCATTGGTGATGCCAAATATGTATAGACTGTAGGTTAAAACAGTGAGTGAGTGGTGATTACTTTTTATAAGGTGAGAATAGAGTGTATTAGAAGAGGAAATTGTGGCCGTGTTTCAAGATTTAACCCAATTCATAAAAAAAAAAAGTATATATCTGATCATTACCACAGGCATCTCTAAGCACATCTTTATATAGTGGTATTTCCCCCCAGTGTTTTGCCTCAGAAAGAAATGGATACTTCATCTGAGACAGAATGTAAGAAGGATGCCAACATGTACACATTTCCAGTTGGAAAGAACAGTAAATTATGGATGATACTGATCTCATCAGCAAGTATTGACTCTTTAGAGCTACCAAATGAAAGTTGTGATGATTAGACCATTCCTTAGAAGAGTTAATTTCAAATTGTAAAATGTTTACAGGTGACAACAAAGTTGGCAGAACTGTTCAACTCCTATTTTGTTTCCATTTTTTTCCCCACTAAAATGAATAATCTCTATCTGGAAAGAGAAGAGCAAAAATCACTACATGAAGCCCTAGCTCTATGTGAGTTAGTTTAGTCAGGTGGTACTTAGCCACTTCAGATTCAGGTCTCCAGCCCCAATGGCATCCAGGGAATGCAATCAAAACCCAGCTACTGGGTCATCTCTGAGAAACCATCACACACAGGGGAAATGCCAAAACCTTGAAAATGCATTGATTTACCGAAGGGGAGAAGTGTGACTTCTGAAAATTTCTAAATGTTACAGTTGAATGTGGTCCCCTAGAAAATATTCAACTCATTATTTTAAAAAAAAAAACATGTAATTTTAAAGAAGGTAAAGAAAACAGTGTTCCTTTGGAAGCAGGATTTGTCTAAAACAATCGCATGGGCAGGTGGAGAAGGAAATGAAAACTCAATCCAAACAATTCATACCAAATGAACCTAATTTCCTTTCTTTGATGTATTTCTGGGCAATAGATAACAATTGTTAACTTTCTCTTGGCTCTTACTAAATACCATGTGCTGGGCTAAGTTTTCTCATTTAACTCGCGGGCAACCCGTCAAGTCTTACTGATATGCCTACTCTGCGGGTGAGAAAATCGAGCAAGGCTATAGTACATTGTCGAGCTGGGATTTGGACCCAGATAACAGTAAATCAGAACCCAAACCCCAAAGCATTCCATATCCCTCTCAAAAGCATGAAAAGCTGCGGCAGACACAGTGTACCTTGGTTCCCGGAGGACATTTGACAGATGACTGTGCTAGCCTGTTGGACACTGTGGGGAAGACTGTCACAGAGCTAGCTAGATATTAGTTAGGCCTCATACTATTCTCATTTCCCTATGAAAACTCAACTTGCTGTTTGGGAAATACCACACTTAAACCAATTTTTTTTTAAGATTTTATTTATTTGAGAGAGAGCATGAGAGGGAGGAGGGTCAGAGGGAGAAGCAGACTCCCCGCTGAGCCCGATGCGGGACTCGATCCCAGGACTCCAGGATCATGACCTGAGCCGAAGGCAGTTGCTTAATCAACTGAACCACCCAGGCGCCCTGGGAAATACCACACTTATAAAAGGAGTTCATGTTCTCAGGCCCTCAGATTTACAATTGGAATCTATGAGTATATGATAATCCACTGTAGAAATCTGTCACCCAAACTTGAAAACATTACTCCATCAGGATATGATCATATTTAATTAAGGTAATATAAAAAGGCCTAGAATTTTTCCGGAGACTAATATAAAGAAAAACTACAGACTTGAAAACTTTAGGTTTAGCTAATTTAAAATGCAGAATGTTGGGATGCCTGGGTGGCTGGGTCAGCCAGCCCCACGTCGGGCTCCCTGCTCCGCGGGAAGCCTGCTTCTCCCTCTCCCACCCCCCCTGTTTGTGTTCCCTCTCTCGCTGTCTCTCTCTCTCTCTCTGTCATATAAATAAATAAAATCTTTAAAAAAAATAAAATACAGGATGTTTAGTCATTAGAAGCTGTAATACACCTTTATACTATAATATAAAAAGGCCTGCTTTGCTAAACAAATCATTAGTAGAAACATATTTCAAGAAACTGTTTGACCTACTTAAGATAATTAACAGCTTTCGAGTATACTATCAAATTTTATATAAAACCAACAATGAATGTGCTATTTTAAATGAGCATTTGTTATCAGTTCCTTCCAGTGGATGTACCTGAGAATGGGTTTCATCGCCTAATAATCTATATATCAGACTTTTCACCAATTCAAAAGAACTCTTCACATAATTCATCCAAATTAGTGAGCTTTAACTGTAGACTTTCATAGAGTAGAGAAAGCACCGTATTCCCTGTGGATATAATCTGATCTCTGTTATGTAGTCATTGTCTCATTCTATCTGCTACCGGGAATCTTTCATTAGTTGCTTGCTGATCTTACTCTATGGGCTCAAAGTAATTATGTCCAAGCTTTGTACAGTGTCAAGAAGTGGTAATTTACAGGAAATGGTGCTTTAATTTTTTAAATCTAATACTAGGATACTAAATAAACCCAGAGAGCTTATAAATATCAAATCGATATTCCACAGAAGTATATATTTATTGCTCTTCCTGTGACCAAATGATTTTAACTTTTAATCTGCACTAAAACTTTTGATAAAAATAGACTTTCCATTGGACATCTTCTGAAATTAAAAAAATAAAAACAAAAGATTTTCCACTATACAGCCTTAATGTGTAAATCTGTTCATAAACAGCCTCATCTAAAGCATAATTTTATATTTTTATAAATTCAGATTTTTGCTATCAGAAAAATTCCCATTTCCTAATTTAACATTAATATACCCTACAAAGTGACTGAAAGCATTGTGGTAACAAAAACTACTAAAAATAAAATATAAAGGAAATTTTCCAAAATGCTCAAATAATACAATGCCTAAATAATACCTGCATTAAATTCTGATTTTTTTAAACTTTAAAGCTCAAGTATGGCCATGGCAAATTTCTGCATTCTTGCTTATGTCTGGAAAGTTAGCAACACAAAATGTAATTTCTGTCAGGTAATTTCTGATACCTTCAAACTGAGAGAAGAGGGAAGTTTGGAAGGAGCAGGTAACTGGGTTGGTCAGCTGCCAAGAGCTAAGGGTACAAGCCAGGTACACCACCAGTCATCTTAAGGAAACCCTCAAAGGAAAGTGAATTTTTTCCCATTTGCACGAAGCCTCAGTTTTACCATAAAACTTTGTAATCTGCCACTTTTTCTTAAGAATTGAACCCTATGGATCAAAAGCAAGTGAATATCATAATCTTGTCCCCTCGCCCCTGTGTTTAGGGTCATCTCATTTGCTTCTGATATTGTTCACCAGAGTCAGTGTGTGGATGTGAATGTTTGGCTATTATCTTTCCATTTGGAAAATCACTTTTCACGTGGTGTAGACTTCATGTTGAATTAAAAATGAAGGAGGATGCCTCTATAGATTCCAAATATATTGCTCTTTGTTGGCTGGCTTAGAAATACCCTCAGATCCTTCATGATTGCAGGTGCTTTCAGAAGGTGAGGGTTCTTCTTTTTAAAAGCGTCTTAATTTATTGGAACACTGCTACTTGTATTTCTTATGCTTGTATCAGTGTGGTAGAATAACGGTGGGTTGCCCCCACTGTTTTCTGTGACAGCTTCTAACATTAAAAATGAAAGAATTCAAAGATAACGCTGTATTATATAGTCTGGCTGTTTGAGACATTCCCTGCAGCTGTGTAGAAAAGATGCTTTATTTAAGGAAAAATCCTTGGAGAAATTAATTGATATGAGCCAGAAGTTGTTCAGCCAATTTAATCACTAATCTGCTGTTTCTAAATTGCATGAGGTACAGAAGGAAGTCTGCCTGCCTCCAAATCAGCCAATTCAAGATATGAACACAGGATGGAATTTAGACCAAGTATATGTTAAAATGCCTGCTTGAAATTAAGCAGGCTTTGCTTGGGGTGGGGGTGAGGGAGAGGTTGGCCAAGTTGTTAAACATGCTAATTTACTTTTGAGGGCATTTTGCCAAATTAACTAAAGCTATCCTGAAGCTATTTGAAGAATTAACTGGAAAACAAACAGTGACCAGGTCCAAATTTCTATTTCAAAATTTGTTACGACCTGGGCTTTGAAAAAAAAAATGAAAGCAGTGATTAAAGTAAGGCTTTTATTCAGATATCACGTTACTAAATCCCAGTAATACTACTTTCTTGTGGATACAGTAAACAATTTGGGTGGTACCTTTCTGGCTCTGATTGATTCTATATGTAAGGCTGATGTGTTCTTTTTGAAATTCAGATACTCAATAGGTGACAATAAGGGAAAATTCAAGTACCAATGAAATTATAATTGAGTTTAAACCTTACGAAC
Source organism: Callorhinus ursinus (assembly GCF_003265705.2). Lineage (NCBI taxonomy): Eukaryota > Metazoa > Chordata > Mammalia > Carnivora > Otariidae > Callorhinus > Callorhinus ursinus. The sequence goes on from NW_027397071.1 coordinate 20,082,762, forward strand.
TAGAGGAGGACTTACAGGAGGGGATAAATTTCACACAATCTTTCTATTCTAGTTAAAAGAGTTAGCTTATCTCTCAGAATCATACACCCTGATACTTGGCCTTCAAAGTTCTGCCAGACTCTCTAATCTCACATTTGTCAGGTGGTATAATAAAGAGGCAACAATTTTTAACTCTCTTATCAATAATATAGAGAAGATACAGAGTGTTTGTTAGTTCAGTTGAGGACCTTGCATTTCCAGTGTGACTTCCCAGTCACCCTATTCTAGTATTCTGAATGGATAAAGGAGAAATATTGCCTTTGTTGTTATTTTTTTCTTTTTTGCCTATTTTTGTAAAATAACTTTCTGTTTTAATTTCATATCTTTTAAATAGAAATTGTTCTAAATCATCTTGGAAAGCCCAGCACCCTACTGTATAGTAATTGTGGAGAAATTAGTTAAATATGCAACATTATAAATATTAAATTATTGGTTATCACGATAACTCTTGACCTAAATAATAAAGTCATTTCTTCTCCAACTAATGGTATCAGTTAGAAATTGTATCCTTTGCCTTTCTCCAGGATAAAAGGCAGGAGAGAGAGGGAGGGGGAGGAAAATGAAAGGAAATCTTAGGATTTATTTAAGTGGCATAGCAACTGAATAATATTATTTTTGTTTAATTACCTAATGGATAAGTTCAGTCTATTCTTCTGTTTAACATTCTAACCGTAGATTTAAAAGGAACAGAAGACATCTCAAGTTCCTTTTTTTATATTTTCCCATTTTTCCAGATCCCCTTTGCTACAGTTTTCTCTAAACGTATTACAGATTTTGAGTCCCAAATCTTTTCCCCTGCTTGCCCTCTACATTATATTAACATGTTATAAACCTTTGAAATTCATCTCTAGTTTTTATTCAGCTTAAGCTTCTCAGGCTTTTTTGAATCTGTAAATGTATGTGTCTTACAAAATGTGGACAATAATGTTATTTCTTTTTCTTTTTAAGATTTATTTATTTATTTGAGATACATAGCGCATGCGTGTGATGGGGGGAAGGGGCAGACTGAGAGAGTCCCTAAGCAGACTACTGTCTCAGCGTGGGGCTGGATCCCAGGACCCTGAGATCAGGACCTGAGCCGAAATCAACAGTCACTGCTTATCTGTCTGGGCCACCCAGGCGCCCCAGTTATTATTTCTTTAAATAATTATTTTGATCCATTCGTTCTTTTCTCTTTCCTGGGACCCCAATTAAATGTACGTTAGACTTTTTGATATTGTTGCACAGGTCTCTGAGCAAAAGAGCTTTTTTTTTTTCAATTGTTTATTTTTCAGACTGGATAATTTCTATTGATCTTCCTTCAAGTTTACAGAGTTTTCTTCTTATACCATCTCTATTGTGCCGTTATAAGCCTACTTAGTGAATTTTTTACTTCAGATATCACATTGTACAGTTCTAGAATGTCTGAATGTCTTTCTGATTCACTTTTGAAGCTTTCCTTTTTTGCCAGGTTTCTTATATTCATTATCAGGCCTATTTTTCCTTCTATCCTGAGCATAGTTGCCTTAAAATCCATGACCTCTGGTTCTAATATCTGGATCATCTCAGGATTGATCTCCATTGATTGCTCTTTCTCTTGAGAATTGTCACAATTTCCTGCTTTTTCATATGGCTGGTAATTTTGTATTATATCTGGACTGCGTGAGTAATACATTGTAGCAAGACTCTGGACTCTATTATTTGTTACCTAGGAGTACTGATTTCTGTTTGTTTTAGCAAACAGTTAACTTCTCAGTGCAAACCCCAAACTCTGTCCTCTCTGCATTTAGCAGCAACTGAAATATCTTTTTAGTTATTTCAGCCTCACCTGTGCTGCTTGGAGTCAGCCAAGCACCAACGTAGCTCTACCTCAGAAGTCAGCCAGAGTTTTGCTTGCACAGGATACAGACACTGAGTCCGATGCACTCTCTCTGTAGCTTTCCCCTTTCCTAGATGCCTCCCCCCAGTTTGGTTTGATGGCATAAGACTGCATTTCTCTCCCAATTTTTTCCTCCCTGCATGGTACCACCTTGGCCTGTCCTCAGGCAGAACGAATGGTGTCCTTCCCTTCTTCCGAGTGTCAACTCCCCTCCAGTTCTTCAGCGCCTTTGAATGGCTTTTGTCTGTGTGCCCGGCGAGTTTATCTGCAGAAGTCCAACACAAGGTTCCTGACATTATGAGTGGGGGAACTCTCTACAAATCATCAGTCATAAATAAGGAACATGAAGAATCCTCATAGAAAGAAACTTCACCTACACATAAAACTCTCTGAAATTGCAAATTTGTACAATTTGAAGACTTAAATGTTTTCTGCTATTGTTGTTTTTTAAATTCTCATCTTATGTACTGCCATCTCTAAATCAGAGCAATGAATTCTGTGGTTGTGAGCAACTTGACATGATTTGCAGAAGTACAAAAGGCCCTGGGGAATTGGAGTTGGTATTGCTCACTTTTAAGCTAATAAAGAGAAAACCCTACAATCAAATGCAGTGAAGGGTATAATTGGTGCAATACTGCTTGCTATCTGTGTATTTTCAGGGTCATTTTTGTTAACTGCAGGATGAAGTAAAACATTTTTAAGCACCCAGGACTTCAATAAGAATATATATGGTTACCCTGAGCAGTCAAGTCCAAATACATGATGTGTGATGATTATAGAAGCACCTATTCAACACTGCTCATTGTAAAGAATCTTATTCTCTAGTTGCAGAGATACATCACCTGAAATCAAGCCATGTCTAGAAAATAGGTAACTTTTAGCTCCATGTACCATTAAGGTACATGAATAAAATTATCAAAAGTAAAGGAGAGCTTATACACATATTATAGGTATGGGAATGCTTGTACAACTTGAAAATATATCCATCAAGAGGTGTGGGCAGTGTTCACAGAAAGTGAAATATTGCAGAAGTGCTACTCCATCTTGGGCCATGGAATACATATTTCCTGAGTCTGGAGAGATTCCAAGCCTCCTTTTTTTCTGTCTCATATGCTTTGGGTGTCTATAACCTTCGCTTCTTCAATCAGTCACCATGGAAATGAGAGGGACTTTATTGTCCTCTATAGAGAACTGACTTAATAATAGGAAACAATGGGTAGGGATAACCAGGCCTTTGTGTTACTCAGGGGTCAGTAGTAAACCCTATCTTACTTGAGGAATAAAATTCCACATAAGTAGATAAGTCTTTTCAATAAGCAAAAGGCCAGATGATGGTAATACACTGAAAAGGGGTCTCTAAAGTTGTATGAATGGGTAGAAAAGTTGACATGTGTTTGGATGTGAGCAAATACTAGGCGATATAGATTAGTATCAAGAGGGATTTGAAAAGAACCATTAAGCATTTTCTTACCCAAGAACAGAACCCTAGTCTGAAGAAGGGAAAACCAAGGTATAATCTCTCTCTTAGGTCATATTTAGAAGTGAGATCCTTTCCTTAAGCCAAAGTCAAAGAAATTCATTCATTTCAAATAACCGCCACTTCAAAAAATTTCCATATATAAAAACACGAACATTTTCCTTAAAACTTTATTTGAAGCTAATTAGGTTTTTTATGGTGGTTGCATGAACTGGAATTGTCTAGATAAGTGCTACTCAAAGCATGATATCTGAATCAGCAACATCGGCATCACCTAGAGCTTGTTTGAAGTACACAGTCTCAGGTCTAACCCCAGATCTATTGAGATCTATCTGCATTTCAGCAAGATCCCCAGGTGACTGATATGTATATTACAGTTTGAGCAGTCCTGGGATACATACTACAGTAAAATCTCAATGCCACCTCTTTTGTCTTATTTAGTGACATCATTGGAAAGTGAGGTCAAAAGAACATTCAGGAAATGTGTAGATGGTTATAACTTGGGAGGTCCTTTTACTTCTCAGAAAAAGATAACTCACACAAAAGAATCTAAAGAGGTTACAAAGAAGAAAGAAGAAATGAAATGAAACCTGGGCAAATGTAAGATATGGATCTGTGAAATAATAATGCCAAATAAGACACTTAATGGACACAATTTAGAAAGCAGTATTATCAAGAGACCTAGCGCCGGGATCAAAGTGAAGAACAAATTATAGTAAAATCAGGCTTTCAGTGTATTAAGATAATAAAAACAACTAATGCAATTTGGGGCCTCCTACCCAGAGACAAATCATGGAAGAGGCAGATAATGTTTCTTTTTTAATGACTCAGGTGAAAATTCAAAGAAAATATTTGGACACAAAAGCAGAAAAGCACAGGCTTCATACAGGATCCAGAGAACAACAGGTTATAAAGTTTGAGAGCTGCAAAGAAGTCTGAATAGTTTAAATGATGATTCCAAGGTAAGACATCTGGCAACACGTGGAAATAGGAATTGTGAAAAGCATGAAATTTGAAGCATAGTAGTGAAGTCAAGCATAAAAATAAGTCCCAAATATTAATACACGTCCCACATATTTAATAGTACCCAGCCCAAGTCTATGTGCTCAACTGTTCAGGCCAGACGAGCATTCCCCCAGAGAGAAGATAACCAGTTGCTGCTAACTGCCCTCTCCATTCTCCATTCTTTGAGAAAAGCTCAGCCTAATACACCTCTGGCTCTCTGCACTTCTGCAATGACACCACTTTGCACTTCTGCAAAATGCCAACCTACCCAGGATGAGGCTACCTACTGTATAAATTATTTAGGCACGTGCTTTTAATACTGTCCTCACCATGTCCTGCAACATAGAGCCAGGCCTAAACTCACCTGTGATTCTCCATCACCACATTGTCTGTGGAGACAGTAGTGATGGGAAAGGAGTATGGATGTAGTGTAGCTATTACCCTCTCTTCCCACATCTGAATGGAAATCCTGTTCTAGATAACGGTTCTTCTCATTAGGCTCTAAACTAGCTTTATAACAGCAGAAATGTAAAAAAAAAAAAAAAAAAAAAAAGGAAATGAAAAGTCGGGGCTTTTATCAGCTATCATCAGATTGAGCTACAGAACATATTTCAGGTTTGCCCTGTAAAAGAGTACCTCTACTGTATGAAAATCAGTGGTTAAAGCACAAATAAATAAATGGCTTATTACAAAAGATTTTCTCACATTTCAGAAGGCTTCTCCATAGGGTTCTTTTAAAAAATGAATTCCTTTAGTGTTTTTAAGTGTTTTACAGATCATTAAGTACATGGCAGAGGGGCAATGAGAAGGGATTTCTAAATTTAATGAACTAGGAAGCACTCAAATTGAGGACAGATAAATATAAGACAAGTTATATTTAAAATTCTGTTTTATCAGTGGGAAAATAACAAAAATCATCAAAATATAAACTTGAGAAACAGTATCCATTTCTCATGTTATGCCTGAGAGTGTAATAACCTTGACAAAAAAAAGATAATATTAATACCATATAGATAATTATATATAAATACATTATATATGATATATATGTCAGCATCTCATATGTGTGCCTATGTGTATATATTATATAAGTATAATATATAAGTATCTATTATAATATACAAAATATAGATATCTTAAATATGGGTGTCTGTGTATGTACATGTGATATCACATCAGTTAATAGATATAGTAATAGATATTAAATGTTCATCTGCATATGTGCTTATATGTATATATGTGAATCAGTCAACACCTGACAAAGTGGAAACATTATTCAAACTTTCTACCTTTACATTTTATACATAAATTTAATACTGACATTGACCTTGAAAATCTCATTCTTCTGAATGTAATGTGACCCAACTGTACATTCACTCCTGGCTTTTAAACTCTTAAATCTCATTTAGAGATGGTGTAGGCCAGGAAATAAATCAGCCACATCCCTGGAAACTTTGGCCAAAACTGCATAGTGTATTTTTCCACCAGAAGTATTTAAAATGTTTCCTATATATATAATAAGTCTTTACATAAAAGTTAGCAGGAGTTTCCTGAAAATACCAATATAAATATTCTCAACTGCATTTTGATGGGAAACCAAGAGGTCATGATAATTAATACTTTATCCATAAAATTACATTGGTCTAAAAAGCATTTTTAAGTAACTATGATGTTAATTTAATCACTTCTTTTTGATAATGAAAGGCTGAGGATGGCTTAGTAAATAATATGTAAATATTAATGTAAATAATAACAATGTACTATTATAAAACTTTTTCATGAGTTAACTTTTTGCTGTTAAGTTCTTTCATGAGATAGTAGAATGTTTGTTAGAATGTTTTTAATCTAAAATGCATTTTAGGGCGCCTGGGTGGCTCAGTCTGTTAAGTGTCTGCCTTTGGCTCAGGTCCTGATCCCAGGGTCCTAGGAGCGAGTCCCACCTTCTCAGCAGGGAGTCTGCTTCTCCCTCTGCCCCTTCCCCCACTCGTGCTTGTGCTCTCTCAATCTCTCTTTCTCTCTCTCTCTCTCCCTTCTCTCCTTCTTGCAAAAACAAATAAATAAAATATTTTTAGAAAATCTTTAAAAAATGTAAAATGCATTTTATATCTCCAAGTGTTTGTTTAACATAGAACAGTAAAATAGAAAGAACAGGAACCTGAAGATCTGAATTCTGACTCTACTGTTAGCTGATTGCATGGTCACAGACAATGTTTCTAAGCCTAGTTTTCTTATCTAGAGAGTGCAGGTAATTAAATCTTCCCCTGCTGATTTCACAGAACTGTTATAGAGAATCGAAATATATCATATATATACATACATGTATAATATGCACACACATATATATACACATGTTTATATAGTGCATTTTGATATGTGTGCATGTATATGTAATATATATATAATAAAAACCTAAATGCAGTAAGGTGCTATATAATTATATGTAAAGTATTTTAATATTTTCAATAGTGTTCAGGTTATAAAAGGAATACATTTCATAGAAGAGTATTATAAGAATGTATTGATTTTTCATTTTGAGCATAAGATAGCTGAATTTGATATCAATATTAATTTTCCATATTTGTACTGATTTAGCTTTGCTGTTTATCTTATTACAAGAGGCCTTAATCCGAACATAGTTTTATTCCATTGACTTTATGACTTTATCAAAGCTAATAATTATACTTCTAGTGTTTCCAGACCAACAACAAAAAGAGTTGAACATAGTACAATGAATATTGCTGTGAAAAACATTTGTCATAATAATGTACTAGCATCCCAGGAAGAAGCAATATACTTTATTTGTATATAGTTTCTTATGAACAGCCTTAGTTCTATTTGAAGCCAAAGAACAAGGTGGGTAGTGAAAAATACGCAATAGCTCATTCTTCTGCAACAGAATAGAAAATGGAAAAGAGAAGGCCCTAGAAAGAGGTATTACATTTCAGTTCATACAGAAGTCATGAAAGCAGATGATGTGGGAATGTACTTAGTTCTGGGGTCCTGTTTTGTATAAGAGAAATAAATATTAATAAATACTCATTATCCTAAGAAAATAGCTTTTTCATGGGTACAGAACAAAACCTAGTATCCACCCAAAAATGCCTGAGCAAGCATGTTGTATTTCTGGTTGCCCAAGCAAATTATATCTCAATTTCATGAAAAGAATAACAATTGAGCCCCGGAGTGGCTTGTTCATTCATTCATTCTTCATTCATTCATTCATTCAGCAAATCCAATCATTCAACAAATGTCTGTTGTTAAGCACCAATTGTAAGCTAGGCAGTATCCTAAACCGTATTACACCGTGGTGAATAAGATAGACTGGGTTCTCAGAGATTACAGTCAGGTAATGGAGAGAACTATTTTAAATTTTTTTTTAAGTTACAGTTTCAATTGTAAGCTAGGCAGTATGCTAAATCGTATTACACCGCGGTGAATAAGAGACTGGGTTCTCAGAGATTACAGTCAGGTAATGGAGAGCACTATTTTAATTTTTTTTTAAGTTACAGTTTCTGATAACTAGCATGAAAGAGAAAAAGGCATGCCTCAGAGAATAATGGGGAATGTGTAGCTACTGTAGTTTGGGTGTCAAGAAAGGATTCTCTGAGGGAGTGATATTTGAAATGAGATCTGAAGCATGAGAAGGAATCAGGGAACAGCTTTCCACTGGGAGGGAACAGCATCTGTGAATGCATACAATAAACTGAAAGAAGGCCTCTATGGCCAAAGTTAGAGGAAAAGGGTAAAAGTGATGGCATGGAAGATTAGAGAGGTTGACAGTGGCTACGTCATGTAGAGCCTATTGGCCATGATAAATAATTTGGATTATATTAAACATGCAAAAGGAAGCTGTCAGAATAGTTTTGCACAGAAACAATGATATTATCCAAATTTCATTTTAAACACATCATTATGCTGCTCTGTGAAACTAGACAGGAAATGTGCAAAATCAAAACCAGAGAGATCATTAGGAGCTTCTCATCTGGCCCAGCTTCATGGGCGCATGACCTGTCAAGTCTCACAAGACTCCCTTCTCCAAAAGGGTTCTGCTCTTGGTTTAATGCTCTGCTGACTCCATCTTGAAGTTCTTAACAATTTTTAAACGAGGGGCCTTACGTTTTTATTCTGTCCGGGGCTCCCAAATTATGTAACTGGGTGCTGACTGTTACAGAAATCTAGTTGCAAGATGATATTGCCATACACTAGGATGATGGTGCAGGGGGTGGAGAAACGTGATCTCTGTTTTGCAGATGAAACACAATTAGAATCCAATATCAGATTGCCACCAATATGAGCTTTAAGTTTGGTCCACGTAGAGCATTCTAATTGTACAACATTAACTTCTGGCGATCAACACATATCCCATCCATTTAATAAATACTAGTTTTCAAAAGATTGCTATTTTTTGTCATCTTCTGTTAGTACATCTGCATATCATGCATGTATCTATAATAAAAATGAACTCTGAAGAGTGTCAAGTATAGAAACAGATTTATCTTCCCATTTCACTAGTATCTATTGACCCCAAAGCACATGAAAGACTTTGTGCTGTGAACCTAGAGTGATGCAGGTGTTATGATTAAGAATTTGGAATTTAGGGGCACCTGGGTGGCTCAGTTGGTTAAGTGTCTGACTTTGGTTCAGGTCCTGGGATCAAGCCCCATGCCAGGCTCCGCACTCAGCGGGGAGTCTGCTTCTTCTTCTTCCTCTGCTCCTCCCCTGGCTTGTGCTCTCTCTCTCTCTCTCTCTCTCTCAAATAAATAAATAAATAAATAAATAAATAAATAAATAAAATGGTTTTTAAAAATAAAAATAAAATGTTGGCTAACTGAACATAAAAAAATAAAAATAAAATAAAGAATTTGTAATTTAGTTGAAAGGTGAGACTCAATAGCTATAGTACAAGGAAGAGTATACAGGAATAACTCAAAGGAGACAAAAGCAATGTACTATAAGGGAGTCCATCTGTTCAGAAGGATCATTAGAAGTTTTATCAAGTATTCTGCTTACTTAATGGGAGTTCAGTGATTTTTGTCGTGACATCACAATGTGGAATGACATTATTGTGACATTTCATTTTTAATTAAAACCAGGTAATTTCAGGGGTTTCATAGGAGATATCTCCCAATAGGTAGTAAGCCAATAAGATTGTCCTGGTATATTTGAAGATTCCATTTAAAAGATAAATATCATTGGGGCACCTGGGTGGCTCAGTTGGTTAAGCAGCCTCTCTTGATTTCAGCTCAAGTCATGATCTCCAGGTCGTGGGATGGAGCCCCCATCGGGCTCTGCATTCAGAGCGGAGTCTGCTTGTCCCTCTCCCTCTGCTCCTCTTCCTGCTTGCTCTTTCAAATAAATAAATACACAGAATCTTTAAAAAATAATAAAAAAAATAAAAGATAAATATTATTGAGGTCTTCAAGGGAAAAAAAAAATCAAAAGACCTCTCCATATTCCCTATGAAGTAGAATAGCGCTATAAGTAAAATAATTCTCAGGATTCATCATCAGAGTTGAAAAATAAAACCAGAATTTTGACCAGTAGATAGAAAGCTAATGGAATTAAGAGATAAATGAAAGCATTCTGGCTACCGTACAGCAGATCCATCTTAAGTTTAGCAAGTTACATAAACCGCAGGCAAATGTGCATGTTTTCTGTATAGGATGGCTCTCTCACCAGGGAAAAGCTGAGTTTGATGACCAGCGTTCAAAGTGACTGTCCAAGAGGAGAACACACACACATACACCCTCCAGACAGAAGACACCTGGGCAATGGAGGGATGTACTAGTACCCCAGAGACAGAGGCCTCCGGCGCTGAAGAGCTCCACTTGTCATGCATCACAGCCTTAAGACCCCAGACCTTACATCCCAGGACATTTGTTACACTTTCAGACTTCCATGATTCGACTGTGGGCGGAACCTCTAGCTCGTACCTCCTGAGACAAACTCAGGGCTCTGGTTTGCCTTGCAGTTACCTTCCTTTTCAAACCTGCACCTGTCTGATAAAGTAGTTATGTCCTCAAAGTGCTCACACTCTTAAACATTAAGGCAAAAGAAAATGCTTACTACCTTCGGCCGTACCAAGTCCTGTAGACAGATGCATCCTCTTGGTCCCATACATTCTCGAAGTAGAGCTCTAGAGCTGTCACCTGCTCTTCACTCATTGCACCTGAGACAGAACATGGAAGAACTTGATAGGAAAACAAGATAAACTGGCGGGCCGAAGACATGGAAGACATTGAGAAGATGTGATGTAACTTGGGAAATATGTCTAAGTCTTCCAGGAGGAATATCTCAGGAAAGTGTCGGAGCACTTTGAGCAGCCCCATCTATCCACTCAAATATCGGTATCCTCGTTTCGGCTTTCAGGACCTCTCTCTTGCTCTCTCACCACAGGCTCTCTCCTACCTTCTTCCACTCCAGCCCTCCTCTGTATCACTGCCAGTTTACTCTCCAAAACTCATTTTCCTGTTCAGAGCCTTCAGTGACACTACCTGGTCAACAGATGTAAGGACATCTTTCAGCTGACATTTCAAGCTCTTTGTAATCTCACTGGAGCCTATTTTACCAATCTTACTTTTGTTATTCCTCTGCACTTATATTACCTCTGGGTTGAGCGGTCCCTAAATATGCCCCACTCCTTCTTACAACCTCAACACCTTGGCTTATGACATTCAATTAATTCTTCAGACTTCATTCTCCCTGCCCAGTGAAATTCTACTGATTGTTGAAGGAATTAGTCATTACCTACTCCAAGAAGTTTTATTTTTCCCCATCATTTAGGATATTTCTCTCCTCTGAACTAAGGGATCATCTAGGTTACACCTATGTTAACATATACTGTGTTATATACCATCGTGGCACTTGTCTATAACCATCTTTCCTCCCCCAGCCCTGGTTATAAACACCTCGAGGACCACACTTCTATATCTCTCTTTCCCTCATAGTGTCTACCGATCATAAAACAAAAATATAATAAGACTTATTGAAATGAGTGGATAGAAAAGAGTGGAAGAGTGGATCCTTCTCCCTCTTCTGAGATTGTCCTCCACCATCATTATACTTCTAGCCAGACCTTATGGAGAGCCCGTTGACTTAAGGCAAAACCAAAAACCAAAAACAAAATAAGACAAAAGACCACAAAGCAGAACAAAAGAACCCACCCCAAATGTTTGATACGGACTGCCTACAATAATAGAATGTATTATACTGCCTTTGATCATGGTGAGCTTCTTTCATATTTGCCAGTCCAAGAACCAATGATGAGATCATCACATAGGCCAGTTTGCCTGTGACAGACCTGGTGTTTGTGCCTCTAATTTTTGCGACCCCTCTCCCTTTCATTCTCAAAAGACCTCTGGTTTAAGTGATGACTTATATGAGGTCACTCTCCCTAAAGACCATTTTCACTGACAGGTGAGATGACTCACCTTACACATCATTATTGTATTAGTTTTCTTAAACAAGGTAATACAGAAGTAAGATGGGCTACCACCCATCTCTTTCTTCTCAAAGCTTCAGGTTAATCTAAAAAGCAAACCAACCAACTGGGGCAGATAAAAAAGCAAGAAAGGAAAAAACAAAAAAACAAGTTCCCAAAGCTAAGCCATTTGAAGTACGAAAGGATAAAACATAAGGCTCAGTATCATTGGGAGAGATTTTCTTATCCCTCTTTTTTTTCTTCTGTCTCCAAGGAATTCTTCATTAGACTCAATTTAAGCCTTGAGTTTGAGGTTTTGTATTCTCAGTTGGTAAGCACACCTATTAAAAAGCAATGTATTCACATTAACTCCCTGGCACCAGCAGGCTCTGTGTATTCACCACTAGCAGTGGACACCATGCCAGGAGAACCTGACTCCTGGTGCAAAAGGATTAAAAAAAAAAAAAAAAAAAAAAGTCAAGCAATGCCAAAAACAAAAAACAAACAACAAACAAACAAACAAAAAACCCCACATCATTCTTTTCTGTACTCTGTGGTTTGTTTTCCTTAGGAAAACGGCCTGGTTTTACCCTGCAGCACGCATTCATTACAGTGATCTTTGACTGGCAGATGCAGAGTAATAGGATGCATATTTTAGTGCTTATTATAATACCCTGTCCAAAAACAACTTGACAAATTTGTGATTTCGACAATATCTCATTTTGCTGGCTGCAGTGCTCTGTGATTGTCTGGCCCACGTGGCTTCCAGATTATGCATACCACCAATACTTCTCATTAAAATGGCCACAGTTCACCAGTTTCGGTAGCTTGGAACGAACTTGGAATGAATTATTATACAACAAAGAGGCTGCTGTCATGCAGAACAAAAGACAAGCAAAAGAGAGCTTTGGCTTAATGAGGCTAAGTGAGTGTCTCTCCTGCATCACAGCTACTTGACGGCCTTTGAGCATGGATTTTTTTCTCCACAGGCCAAAACCTTTGGTCTATTATTTTGTGTTTATGCACCTTGAGGCTAATATACATTTTAATATGCTGCACATGGAGAAAAAAAAATCAGCCATTAGATTAGAACATGTGCACTCCCTGTTAAATTAATGACAACCGAACATAGAGATAAATTTAGGTTTTCATATTTAATTATAGCACACTGCAGTACGTTTAGCAAGGATAAGTTGCACTATTATTATGCTTCATTTTTTTGACATCTTCTCCTGTTAATGGTGCACACTTGCCCCCCACCACCACTGACGCCTTGTGCCATGCTAACATCTCTCTGCATATCATCCTCTCCTCGATATCACCCAATCTTAGCCACCACATTGAAAGGTATCCTCTTTTATTTGTTAAATGTAGTGAGAGAACTAGTGCTATTTTGGCATCTCGGTGGAATGAATAAGAAATGTGATCTGTAAGAAAGCGATAACTCATCTAAGAATACATCAGTTGTCACCACTCCTTGCTACATCAGATTAGAATGATGGACCCAAGTTCTCTTTCTGATCTACCGAAGGCACAAAGCACAGAATCTGACTCTGAATAGTTGTCTCACCATGACTCAAATGACCTGTGTATGAAGATGTAATCACAACCATCTCCCAATAATCCTGTCACTCTTTGGAACTTCTCTCCATTGATTTTAATTTATTTGTTACAGAAATGAGAACACTTATTAAATAGTGCAAGTTGTAGGGTAATAAATATCCAGTGGTCTTCAAAAAAATTAACAAAGCCAATAGGAAAGATCATGAATATTGCTGTTCATTCTTTCCAAGGCCACCAGAGCAGGAACAGATTGTTAATACAACAGAAATGTCAAAATGGACTTTTCATGTAGAATGACCTGATAACTTCTAGTTCTTTCTGTTTGGGGGCTGTGACTTTACTTTTCATTGATTGAGTGTAATTGTTCCCTGTTACATGTGGAACATATAGTTTAGTTTACTTCATCTACCTGTCAATAGAGTTCCAGTTGGTTGCCCACGATGTAAAAATTCTTCCACTATCCTTGTGTAAAGCAGAAAGAAAAGCATTTGCCTCTGTGTCTGCATTAAGGAAGCACACCTATTTCTTGTTCTTTTGCTTTTAAAAAAATCACATGAATTAGCAAAAGCCTCAAAGTCAGAGAATATTTTTCCATGGTCTGAGAGTCAAAATTCAGCTCTGGGGCTATCCTGAGACAATCTTTTATTGGACATTTGTTTCACGGCAATGCATACTAGGGTCTATGACCGGAGAAGCATAGCAGGAATAATAATTACCATGTAAGGAAGGTCTGTAACTGGGGGAAAAGCATACACAAAAGGAATCAGTCAGCACTTCCTGGTGGACAACTCTTCTTGATAACACAGAAAAGCAGCCTTTACACATTTATTAAGAATAATTCTCTTTGCCCAAAGTCTGGTAAGGGTGAAGTTTACAAGAGAACATACAAGAAATGGTCTTACAAAGATGGGTTGTAAAATTCATTTTTAGAATGCTTTTTGGTTTAAAATTTTATTCATATCAGAAACTAAAACAGTGAGGTAATGAATAGCTAAGTAGCCTGGTAATGTGGTATGGTAAAAATTTTCTGTGATTAAAAAGAACTGTATTTTAATCTGTAAATTCTTGGCAAACTTAAATTCTAAGAAGGTCCTTGTGGAATATAGATGAAGATTGTATTTACTGTTTTATAGATGTTGACATTGAGTCACTAGACGAAGTGTCTACCTAATTGGTACAGTCACTGGAAAATACTAAAATTCCTTACTCAAGAGTCTCCATTTGGGACGCCTGGGTGGCTGAGTCGGTTTAGCATCTGCCTTCAGCTCAGATCATGTTCCCGGGGTCTTGGAATTCAGCCCCACTTCGGAATCCCTGCTCAGCCTGCTTCTCCCTCTTCTTTGGCCCCTCCCCCTGCTTGTTCTCTCTCTGTCTCTTTCTTCCTCTCTCTCTCTCTCATAATTAAATAAAATCTTAAAAAAAAAAAAAGAGTCTCTATTCATCCCTGAAGTTTATTTCCACACAGGACAAGGGGTTCAGACTTCTCAATCAGTAGTAGTTAGTGGCTATCAAATCACTTTTCTAGGTTTATTCACTTTGCAATTCCAAAGAATTTACTCTAACTGGTCAAGAGTTCTCAGTCCCAAATACCCTGGCCATTAGATATTTCATTATTTAAAGCAGATGCTGAGACATTCCAATTCACATATAACTGTTCTACCAACGAGGATTTCAAAAATATACCTTGTTGCAAACATCCCTAGTAGAAGGAAAGTAACTAATTTTCTAAATAAATCTAACACTTAGAAAATAATATATACTGGCCCTAGGAAATGCTCATATTATTAAGTTAGAAAAAAGGCAAGAAACAAAATTATATATAAATATAATTCCAGGTTTGTTAAAAAATATGTATACGTGGACAAAAAAAAAAGCTGTAATCACATCCATATATTAACAGGTGTTTCTGAACAGACATTCTGGGTGATTTGAGTTTCCTTCTTTTTCTCTATATTTCCTCAATTTCCTATAATGAACATATATTTTTATATAGTGAGAAAGACTAAAAATGAAAGTAATAGCTTTTGAAAGTTTTGTATGAGTCTCTCAAGAATATTGATCAAATATTTCATCAAAATAGCCTCTGAAGAGCCAAATTTAAAAGAATCAAGACTATTCAAGTGTCAAAAAGCAAAGCCAAGAAGTGCATAAGGAACTAGCATGACTTAGTTTGTAGAATAAATTAAAATTAGCCAACAGTGAAAGGCTGAGAAAAAAATTGCTAGTTGCATTTTTAAGATAGTATTATGTAAAACTTTAAAAAGGTGTAAGTTTCCTAAGTCCACTACTGAGGATGGAAAATTAACTGAACATAAAGAAGTTAAACCTGCCAAAAGGTATGCTTTCCTGGGAATGAACTAACTGAAGGGGAATGAAAAAAATCTCTGGAATCTTTTTTTTTAGATTTTGCTTCTGTTCATTTCTTTTCTTAGGTCTTTGAGAAAAAGAAAGATTCTCAATGTGTAGAACTATAGGAAGGAAACTAGTTTCTTTTCTTTCCCGAATAGTACATGAAATTTCCTTTAAAATATATTTATCCAAATTCTCAAGTTAGTTCTTCACATAGAACACCGGAAATATTTGGTGAAGTCCTACGGAAGATCGATTTATTTATCCTTAATGTGAACTATGGACTGTTTTTTGCCAAAATGGTTCAGTGTTCTTGGAGTGCAAGTTGATTTGAAGAACTAGTTAATCTAAACTGATTGCATTTCAATTTATTTTAATTTCCATTACTATCTAAATTCCTATCCTCTCTGCATTACATAGGGATAGCTCTCAAGATATAAAACTTTAGGGTTTCCAAATCTAATTTTTCTGCTTCCAAACAACCAGAAAGGAATTGAAGGGAGCTCTCTGACCTGCCATTTGACTTGAGAGTCCCTGAGTAGGTTTTTTCAGCTTTATTGAAGTATAGTTGACAAAATCGTAATGTATTTAAAGTGTACAATGTGATGGTTTGGTATATGTAGACATTATTAAATGGTTCCCACCATTGAGTCAATTAACACATGCATCACTTATATATTTACGTTTTTGTGTGTGTGGGAAAACATTTAAGTTCTATTCTCTTAGCAAATTTCAATTATACAATACAGTGTTATCGACCTTAGTCACCATGTTATATATTGGCTCCTCACACCTTATTTATCTTATAATTGAAAGTTTGTACCCTTTTACCAACCTCTCTCTATTTCCCAATCCCCAGCCCCTCACAGCCAGTTTTCTATATTTTTCTATAAGTTCAACTTTTCCTTTTTCTTTTATACTTGTTTTCTTTTTTTTTTTTTATTCCACAAATAAGTGACACCATGCAGTATTTGTCTTTCTCTGTCTGACTTATTTCACTTAGCATAACGCTCTCCAGGTTCATCACAAGTGACAGGATTTCCTTTTTTTAAAGCTGAATGATATTCCATTATATGTGTGTATATATATAAAATACATGTTCTTGATCCATTCCTCTGTTGACAGGCTCTTAGGTTGTTTCCATATTTTGCTATTGTGAATAATGCAGCAATGAACATGGAGGTACATGGATCTGTTTGAGTGGCCCCGAGTACTTCTTGAATGTATGTTTAGAATCCCCAGGCTGCTGGTTTTGGTAGGAACTACTGGATATATACTGCAATTACTTGGCAAAGGAGTCAATGACTGTCACTTGCCCCAGCATATGTTCTGTGGTGCCTCAAAGGGAATTCAGTTTACATGGCACAGAAACCTCTGGTTGTGTATAGTCATTTTTCATTCAACTAAGATAACTATTAAATCCCTACTCTTTGCCAGAAACTGTTCTAGACATTTAGGATGCATCAGTGAAAAAAAAATCCCACTCTTGTGGAACTTATATCGAGTAAGGGAACTTAAAAATGAATAATAATGACAGGGGATGACAGTATGTTAGGTGACCAGGGCTATGTAAGATGGAATAGTGAAGCAAGGCAAAGGAGTCAAAAGTATGAGGGCTAGGAGACAGGTTGTCATGTAAGTTTTGGGGGGTGGTGAGTGCAGACTCAATTGAGAAGGCGAAATGTGGGCACAGATGTGAAGGGAGCGAGGAATAAGGCATGCAGATGTCTGTGAGAAGAGATTTCCTGGTAGAAGGAACAGCCGGTGCAAAAGCCCTAAGGAACCACAAGGACCAGTGTGCGAAAGTAGAATGGGTAAGGGAAGTGATAATACTGAAGTCAGAGATGTAAGGCGAGGTGGAGCAAGGGTGTTCATCCTCACGCCCTAACTTGGCTCCCTTCTAACTCAAGAAGATGTCGGCCGTTTCCTGGGCACCTCTGTCCAGTTTTCTCCCAAGCTTTCCAGTTCAGTCTGACGTGCATTTAACAATCTTTCATCATGTGCCAGAAACTGCTAGAAAATGAAACTCCGATCCTGCAAGAAGCCAGATCACCGTGGTAGTACTTCCCACTCTACCTTATTTTGGATTATAACAAAAAGGTGTGAAGGTATAATATGTACTCAGAAGAGAACTTTCCCTACCCTTGAGATGTTTGCAAACCTATAAGACGTAAGGTGCATTCTCAACTCGTACTTACATTCAGCTTTGTAGTATAACCCAAAACGGAATTACTTGATTATTGGAAAAAAATATATACTACAGGTTATTGAATGAGCTTTACTTTCGGAATAAGCCAGAAACATCTTTACCCTCTCTCAAACCCACTAGGTTCCTTTTCTTGTTTTTGGTTAAAACCCTGGGCAGATCTCAAGGCTTTTCTTGTCACTTTCAGATGGTGAACACTCTTACGTAGTGAAAAGTCCAGCCAGGAAACTTCTAGCTCTCCTTCTATTTACATATTCTCTGCTTTAACCTGCACCACACCCTTGAATTCTGTATCAGCAGTAAGGAAGAGGTTAGACATGTTTAGGTCTTCTGTGATGTTCTCACTTCCATCTTCCATGCCACCTCTCCTCTTCTCAGTATCAACTCTGACTCCTCCAGTGTGCTGGGATGGGAGGACATACCAGGCTAAAAGATACTGGTTTGGTATTGATGCCAACCCGGCAGGGCAGGGATACCTTTGAGGGATCTTGAGAGATTCCCTTTGCAGTCTGTAGCCCTGGTGATAACCTCTTCCCATCACGATGTCCTATGCTTCAACATTTTCAGCCCACAGTCACTCTCTACTGAGATCACTTCTCCTTGGCAGGGCTTTCAAGACAATTCTATCACAGCAGCCTTCCTCAGCATCCCCAAAATGAGCTCCCATGCTCTGTCACTGTGGCGGCAGAACTTACTCTTGTGCAGACCCCCTACTAGCAGGGAACCTTAATAGTCAAATGCTAACATGTAGATGTTTCTAGGAAATAGTCCGTAATCAGCCTCCTTATTTTCACCATCCTGCAGCTATCTACCCAAAAACCAAGGGGCAAGTCCATGTCCTATTTGCCAAAATCACTTTTAATAATCAGTAGCTGTCCCATGAAGGCAGATTTTTGCAAGTAGCACACATATAGCCCCAAAGTAAAAAATGTCAGTTGCCTCTTGGGCAAGCACCCCATTCTTGAGTGACTTTCTAGAGGCCCTGTCACTTGGCTTGAGACCACACAGATTCTGCAAGAGAGGGGAGAGAGAAGTACAGGACTTTTTCTAGGCCTATAATAAAATATCTTTTCTACAGTTTCTTCTCTCAGTCTCTCATTAGAGCTAGGCTAGGTGTAGACGATGAGGGAATATCCCAGACCTACAGAAGAAGTTTCAATCACATCTTACCATGTCCTGCCCAATCCTCCTTAGAAAGAAGGAAATTTGCCAATATTTCTTTCATCTTTGGGGCCTCATCTGAGACTAAGAAACATCTCATAACATCCTAATACAATAGTGCTATTAAGTATATTTTCAATCTCTGCCTTTTGCTTTTAGTCTGTTGTTTGTAAACATAAAAAAAAAAATCTTTCCAGCCTAAAAATATCAGGTAGTATGGTAATAACATTAGACTAAGGATATAGTGATGCTTCAGTTGGTTAAACCCACATTATAGGGAGAGAAGTTTTAAATACTGGAAGTCCAAGATTTTTTAAAATCCATGAATAGAACCAAGTCTTTGGGTTTGGCACTGTTTCATTGTTCTATTGCATATCTGGAAGTTATATTTTTAGGATTTTCATAATGTTTTCATTTTTCTTTAAAAGATTCATCTGTGAAATCACTTTGAGAATAAATATTTTTATTTTTATGGCTTGTATCTCAAAAGAATGACAAGTAATGTGCAGTTTTCTAACAATTTCATTTACTTGATTCAGTTGTAATTGGGAAGATCCTACTGTAGCATCAGAAATGAGGGGGAAGCATCTGAGGAACCAGAACAGGCATGGATCAGAATAGGACCAACAGAATTCCGAGATTTCCAGTTTGGAGCTATCCCAGGAAATTAGTCTACATTTTGAATAATACTGGTGAATCCACCAAGCTTAAGGAGAAAAATGTAATGGTGGCAGATTTCTTATTCTTCAAAAGGACCAAACTCAATGAAAGATTGCCAGATTATTGAAAAAAAAAAGAGGTAAAGGGAACCACCTTGGTGTTTTATTCAATGACTAATGTGATATTACTGCTCACAATTCTTTGTTATGAGAGTGGAATGTGCCATGTGTGACAAGTCAGCCATGTGACTAGAATCGGTGATAGCTGGTCACTGCTGCTGCATAATAACCTACAAGCGGTCATAAAGCCAGAGGAGCTCTTGTTTCTCTAAATCCCTGGAAAATGCATTTCCTTAATTAGCAGACACCAACTTGAGTGACTCCCCCAGAGACTCCCAATTAACTAAGCTTCTAGAATAGCATCATTAATACTTCTCTATTGTTAGTGTGTGTGTGTGTGTGTGTGTGTGTGTGTGTGTGTGTGTGTGTATAGTCAACAAAAATTCTCAACACTTTGTCATCCTAAAACCAAACCTATATGAATATTTTCTGGGAGTAAAATGTGAAAGAGTGAAAATAATGCAGTTTATTAAGCAAATAGGAGCAACAAACAACCCAATTGCTTACCAGCTCACAGGCTCACCAGATTCTATTTCCTGCTGCTTTCAGTTACTTCTATTTATACCTCTAACCAGATGAACTCACCATGCCCCCTACTGCTTAGGAGCAATACTGCCACAGTGTAGCGCAACACAACACCGCCTGGTATTCTCTAGAGACTTATTTCTGGCCATATGCTATCTTTCAGAATGCTTGTTGAACAACGTTGTTTGTCTCTCCTTGGTCACCAATGCCAGGATAAATCTGTGGAGTCATGCTGGCAGGAGAAATGGCCTCCAATCAGCAACAACAAACAAGTTCCTTATTACTGACCCTGCCATCTGTCTCAATTTCCACATGCCACACTCACACAGGAACAGGTGTCAGCCAGGCCACATTCAGTGTGCAGCCAACATCTACTAGTAGGGTCAGCATGAATATCCAGATTGCAACTGTGCTTAGTCCCCAACCTATCTAACATCCTTCATCCAGACTGGGAAGTGGTTGGTGGACACTGAAAAAAACCTTTGAAAGCCCCACTGCCAATAAGAAATGTGTTCCACTAACAGTTTGGATCAGGGATGGGTACACAGTGGAGCCATCGGTCTCTCTTTGGCAAAGGCAAGATGTAGGTGTTTCCCCCTTTGGTGAAGGTGCACACCCATCAAGAGCACTCTGCTTGTAGGCAGTAAATATGAAAGAAGTGTTACCCGGTACATTAAATATTAGCCCTTTAAAAAATATACAGAAGAGCCAGACATATGCCTAAGATGAAGTCATTTCATAAAGGCTCATTTCAAAGAGGTAGATGATCCTACATACTCTGGCATTGTAGTCTCAATACAAATCAGTTTATCCCTGCCTTGCAGCATATCTTGAGTGCTCAAAATATCACATTTGGTGACAAGGATAAAAAAGACAGTGCTCTCAAACCAGCAATACTAAAGTAAGGGTGCCAAGAGCACATTATGGAAAAACTGATAGAGATACAGAGCCGACTAAATGTCTGCAGAGAAGCACAATGAGAGAAATTGTCTTTTCCTGTTAATACCAAATGAGAAAGTTTATGGAAAAGTTGTTCTATTAAGTGTTTGTGTTATTAAAACCTACTCCCTTGTCTGGAATTTCATGCTACACAATGTACTAAACAGTCAAGCTTCAAGAGAAATGATAAATCTGGAAGAATTACATTACTACCCAAAGTATTGGTCATTGTACAATGATTTAAAATAACAACCACATTAAACCCCCAGCTGAATCAATAGTAATATTTTCAGTCTTTCCAAAGCAGATGACTGAACATGCTGCAAGCATTGTGGGGCTATGTGGCTTGGTGTTCACTGGGACATGCATCAGTGTGGCTGGCATCCCAGTATAATCAGCTCTGGGGAGTCACTAGACTCAGCATTTTCAGAAAGTCTAGTCTACAGCTAGTCTACAGCTACAAAAGACTCACAAGCAAGACACAGTACCGTGGTACCTGCAGCTGAACCATGAATCTGATTCAAATTGAACTATTTACTTGGCATTTGCCATATTATTCCTTAGTCTTCATCAGTAAAAATGGTAAGTTGTTACCTTTAGCAAATACCACAGTTATGGAAAAAGAGATTTGTTGGCTGAGACTTTCTCTGATTTGTGTCACTTTAAAATATTATCATGTCAGTTGTCCATTTTAGCTATCCTTTCTAATCCAATATAATCTAGCACGCTGTTCTTTACTAGTGTTGTGGATGGCATTAAAAAAAAGAGAGAGAGAAAGAAAGAATCCAGTTGCTTTTGGCTTATACTTACCTTCTTCTTATCATAAATTTACATTCCTACATTTTTTCCAAGGTATTCATTGATTGTGGCACCTTATTTTTACTGACATTCTTTTGGGGAGATTCAGACTATTCCTCCCTGATTTATCCAACTACTTGATGTTCTCTTGGATTCTAGAACTGTTTGTGACTTTCCAGCCCTGAAGCATGGAGTATGAATTCTTGTTTTGATGGCAGGAAGTTTCCAGGAAAAAGATCAAAGTGGGAAGGAATTAGGATTTCTGTTAGAGAAATATTAGGGTAAATCAGTCTGGTTTGGAGAAGAAAATCACCTTGTGTATCCAAGAAGGAAAGCATGTCAGTGTTTGTACAGTAATGGATCTATAAGGCAGTATACACAGTGAATGAGAGCTCAACTGAATCCTGGTGCTAAGCGTGGGGCCTACTGCTCATTTTCTTGTCTGTAAAGCTGGGAAAATAATAATATTTGCCTCAACGGGTTATTGTGAAGATTACATGAAATAATGAAACATGTTTAGCACAGGGCCTGAAACAGTGATTGCTTAGGATTTTGTTATTTCTATCATGATTCCTAGCACTTTTAAAACAGGGATTTATGAATGGAGATTCTGATTAGGGTCATGTTGGATTTCCAGCCTTGGAAATTATTCAGGTCATTCTTATTGTGGGGACGCAAAAAGTGGGTAAATGGATTGGCCTCCAATGCCACGACTGGATAATGGGAAGCCTTAGTTCCAGTCTTGACTTTTTAATGACTTAGCATGTTACCTTTACAAATGGTATTAACTGTCTGGACCTTGTTTTCCTAATCTCTGAAATGAGGGAACTGGGCCCTATCGATGTCCCTTCCAAGTTAAAAATGGTGATCCTAAATATCCTGTCCCTTACCATATAGAAAGTAGCTACAGTCCATTGTGCAATAATTTGAAAATAACAGAAAGCCTGTCTCCGCTCACTATTCCTGCTATTAGCCCTTCATTTTAAATGAAAATCTATAATTAAAAATCCTCTCTAGGCATCTTTTAAAAGACATCTATCAATCAATCAAGTTTTTCACTGGGTACCTATAAGTGAGAGGTGGTATAGAAGGTATAAAACAAGAAATCCTCTCATGCAATAAGACCTTGAAATTCACTTGGAAGAAAAAAATTACCACCATTTTTTTTAAATTAACATTTAAGTAAGAGTCAGATTAGGAACGCAGACAATAACTATTTCATTCATGTACATATATGCCTTTCCTGTACGTATATGCCTTTTAAAGCGGCTCACAGATTTGAGTTGTTAAGACAATACAATTTTTACATTTAAAAGAAATCAGGAATCACTTAAGTAAGAAATACTTGTATCAGAAACCAAAGATAAACTATGCTATGAAAACAAGACACTAAGTTGAGCTCTAAACTTATTGGTAGTGAAGAAACTAAAGAAACTCATGGGCTTTACAACCCTTGTGGTCTGATAAAAGGTTGCTGTCTCTGTCGTCTTAAGAGACAACATTTGGGGGGCTCCTGGGTGGCTCAGTCTGTTACGCATCTGCCTTCAGCTCAGGTCATAATCCTGGGGTCCTGGGATTGAGCCCTGCAGGGAGCCCGCTTCTCCCTCTCCCACTCCCCCTGCTTGTGCTCTCTTGCTCTATCAAATAAATAAATAAATAAATAAATAAATAAATAAATAAATAAATAAATAAAATCTTTAAAAAAGAGAGATAACATTTGTTCTTGGCACTAAATATTAGGAAAATGTTATTGCATGGATCTATATTTAGAAAACTTTGTTAATATAATATGCAATGTCTATAGTTGTTGCTTTGAAAAAGATACAGAAAATGTCCTTCAAATAACTATACCATATCAGTTCTTAGTGGAACCTGAGGATCAGCTAAATCAACTGAATAGAAGTATGTCTGAGCAAAGCTAAGCAAGTAAATTCTAGGGATTTTGCTTCATGGTAACCAAATTTAATGCTTACAGGAACCAAAAAACCCAGCCTTTAGGCTGATTTTTTTTTTTAGAGTATTAATTATCTCAGAGACACTTTTTAAATTAAAAAATATGTAAAATCCTGCTTACAGGGAATAACCCAGTAGATACTTTCAGCTTTGTGTAAATTATCAGATCCTTTACCATTTATACTCTCAACACTGGGGTACTGTTAACAGCATCCTGCTTCCCTCAAGAGGAGGTAAGTGGCAAAGGCAATATTGACATCCTTCATCACTAGTCCTAGGGCTGCTTTGAACAAACAGTGTCCTACATGCCCTAACAGAGGTGGATGGAGCCTTCTGAAAGTATGTAGAAAAACTTCTGTCCTAAATAGCTAATCACTAACTTCAGAAACTCGTGTCAAACTGGGAAATTCAAATAGTGAACATCGACTTATATTGTAAGATTTAGCCTAATGGTAACCTTCTCTAGAAAGCCGTTGTTGACACACTTCACACTCTTCTTCCAAAACTAGGTAGAATAACATAAATATTCATTTAACCCTCATAACAACCCCCAGAGACAATGACTTATCACTGCCATTTTGTATATGAGGAAAGTATTGCATGTCCAGCCTAGGATATCCAAACTCTCCAGCCTGTCAGTAGCAGACCAGAGAATGGTACTCAGGCAGTCTGGCTTCAGAATCCAGGCTCACAAATACTATGTGATGATATGAAATTCAGTCTTATTTTGAACTGTTTACTTACCAAAGGAAAACAAACACACTCAGACTTAATGAAAAGGGTTATTTTCATTTTGGAGATAGAATAATAACTTAGTTTAACAATTGAACGTGATATTCTTCCCATTTCTTGAAAATTTAGGAACAGCTCAGAGTCAGTTCTATAAAGAATTTGGTCAGAAGTCACTACCTAGAAGATAAAGAAATTATTATTAGTGTAACGTTATTTCCCATACTTATCATATATCATCAGTGTAATTAGCCCCTAATAAACTCTCCATTAATGTAACTAGAATATAATTTTAAATAAAAATAGAACCTAATGTGTATAATAATTAAATATATATCTTAGAAGATTTTGTACAGCAGTGGAGAAAGGATTCTTTTTCCAGTTTTATTGAGAAATAATTGATATATATCACTATATAAGTTTAAGGAATACAGTATGGTGGTTTGATTCACATGTATTGTGAAATGATTATTGCAATAGGTTCAACTAATACCCATCATCTCATAGAGATACAATATTTTTTAAAAGGAAAGAAGAAAAAGAAAAGAAAAAACATTTTCTCCTTGTGATGAGAACTTTCAGGATTTACTCTCTTAACAACTTCCCTGTATATCATACAGTAGTGTCAGCTGTAGTCATCATGTTGTACCTCACATCCCTAGTACTTATTTTTCTTCTGACTAGATGTTTGTGTCTTTTGACCACCATCCTCCAACTCCTCCTCCCCTGACCCTCTGCCTCTGGTAATCACACATCCGATCTGATCCTTTCTAGGAGTTTGGTTTTGTGGGGTTTTTTTTGCTTTTTTTTTAATTTAGATCCCACATATAACTAAGATCAGACAGTGTTGGTGTTTCTCTGACTTACTTCACTTAGCATAATGCTTTCAATGAGGTCCATTCATGTTGTTGTAAATGGGAGGATTTCCTCATTTTTTATAGCTGAATAATATTCTACTGTGTCTATGTATTCCAGACTCCTTTGCCCATTCATCTGTTGACAGACCCTTAGTTGTTTCCCTGTCTTGGCTATCAAAAATAATGCTATTATGAATATAAGGCACAGTTTTCTTTGCGAGTTAGCGTTTTCGTTTCCTTTGGGCATATTTCCATAAGTGGAATTGCTGGATGATGTGATAGTTCTGTTTTTTATTTTTTTGAGGAAACTTCCTACTGTTTTCCAGAGTAGCTGTACCAGTTTACAATCCCACCAGCAGTGCATTAAGGATTTGCTCTTGTCCAAATCCAGTCCAGCTACTGTTATCTCTTGCCTTTTTGATGATGGCCATTCTAACAGGAGTGAGGTGATATCTCATTGTTGTTTTGATTTGCGTTTCTCTAATGGCTAGCATTGTTGAACATCTTTTCATGTACCTTTTGAGTTTTTGTATATATTTTTTGGAAAAATATCTATTCAGGTCTTTTGCCTATTTTTTATTTGGGTATTTGTGGTTTTGCTGTTGAGTTGTATGAGTTCTTCATATATTTTAGATATTAACCAATTATCAGATATATGGTTTGTGGATATTTTTCCCATTCTGTAGGTTGTCTTCTCATTTTGTTGATGGTTTCTTCTACTGTACAGAAAGTTTTCTTAGTTTGATGTAGTCCCACTTGTTTATTTGTTGTTGTTGTTGATGCATGTGCTTTACATGTCATATCCAAAAAATCATTACCAAAGCCCATGCCAAGGAGATTTATTCCTATGTTTTCTTCTAGAAGTTTTATGTTTCCAGTCTTAAGTTTAAGTCTGTCTTCACTTTTTGAGGTAATTTTTGTGAGTGGAGTAAGATAAAGGTCTAGTTTCATTCTTTTACATATGGATATCCAATTTTCCCACCATCATTTATCGAAGAGAATGTCTTTTTTCCTTTGAATATTCTTGGCTCCATTGTCAAAATATTAGGTGACCATAAAAGATTAGGTTTATCTCTGGGTTGTTGATTCTGTTCTACTGGTTCATATGTCTGTTTTTATGTTGATACCATATTGTTTGCTTACTTTAGCTTTATAGAATAGCTTGAAATCAGGCAGTGTGATGCCTTCAGCTTTGTTCTTTCTCAGGATTGCTTTAGCTATTTGAGGTCTTTTGTGGTTCTTTATAAAGTTTAAGATCATCTTTCCTACTTCTGTAAAAAGGGTCATTGGAATGTTGATAGAGATTGCATTGAATCTATGGATGGCTTTTAGAAGTATTGACCTTTTAATAATATTGATTCTTCCAACCTATGAACACGGGACATCTTTCCATTTATTTGAGTCTTCAATTTCTTTCATCAATATCTTGTAATTTTCAGAGTAGAGATCTTTTACCACCTTGGTTCAATGTATTCCTGAGTATCTTATTGGTTTTTTTTAATTATTATTTTATTTATTTGACAGAGAGACAGCGAGAGAGGGGAACACAAGCAGGGGAAGTGGGAGAGGGAGAAGCAGACTCTCCACTGAGCAGGGAGCCTGATGTGGGGCTCGATCCCACGACCCTGGGATCATGTCCTGAGCCGAAGGCAGACGCTTAATGACTGAGCCACCCAGGTGCCCCAGTATCTTATTGTTTTTGATGCTATTATAAATGGAGTCATTTTCTTTATTTCTTTTTTTAGATAATTCATTATTAGTGAATAGAAATGCTACTGATTTTTGTATGCTAATTTTGTTTCCTACAACTTTACTGAATTTGTTCATTATATCTAACAGGGTTTTGTTTTTGTTTTGGATTATTTACATTCTCCTGGATTCTAACAGGAGTCCTTAGGATTATCTATTTATAAAATCATGTCATCTGCCAATGGAGACAACTGTACTTCTTCCTTCCCAATTCTGATGCCTTTTATTTCTTTTTCTCGCCTGACTGCTCTGGCTAGGGCCTCCAGCACTATGTTGAAAAGGAGTGGTGAGAGTGGGCACCCTTGTCATATTACTCATCTTAGAGGAAAAATCTTCAGCCATTTTCTCTTGAATATGTTAACTGTAGACCTATCATATATAGCCATTATTATGCTGAGGTACATTTGTTCTATACTTAATTTATTAAGTTTTCATCATGAACAAATATTGAATTTTATCAAATGCTTTTTCTGTATCTATTGAGGTGATCATATGGGTTTTTTTCTCTCATTCTATTAATGTTGTGTATAACATTAATTGATTTGCATATATTGAACCATCTTTGCATCCCAGGGATAAATCCCACTTGATCATGGTGAATGATCCTTTTAATGTGCTGCTGAATTTGACTTGCTAGTATGTTATTGAGAAGTTTTAAATAGATGTTCATCTGAGATATTGGCCTGTGGCTTTTGTTTCTTATAATATCTATTTCTGGCTTTGGTATCAGTAGTGCTGGCCTTCTAAAATAAGCTTGGGAGCATACCTTTCTCTTCAAATTTTTGGAAGAGTTTGAGAATTGGCATTAATTCTTCAAATGTTTGATAAAATTCATAAGTGAAGCCAACAGGTCCTGAGCTTTTCTTCATTGAAAAATTTTGATTACTGATTCAATCTCTTTACTAGCAGTTGACCTACACAGATTTTCTATTTTTTCATGATTCAGTTTTGGTAGATTGTGTTTTTCTAAGAATTTTTCCATTTTTTCTAGACTGTGCAGTTTGTTGTTCAGAGTAGCCTCTTAAAATCCTTTGCATTTCTCTGGTATTGGTTGTAATGTCTCCTTCTTTAATTTATAATTTTGTTGACGTGGGTCTTCTTTTTCCTTGGTTCATATAGCTAAAGGTTTATGAATTTTAGCACTTGATGTAATGAGCACTGGGTATTACATAAGACTGATGGTTCACTGAACTCTACATCTGAAACTAATAATACATTATATATTAAATAATTGAATTTAAATTAAAAAATAAAAGCAATAAATAAATAAATAAAGGTTTATGAATTTTATTTATCTTTTCAAAGAAACCAATTTTTAGTTTAGTTAATCTTTTCTGTTGTTTTCCTGTTTTCTATTTCATTTATTTGTGCTCTAATCTTTATTGTTAATTTCCTTCTGCTAATTCTGCACTCAGTTTTTTCTTCTATTCCTAGCTCCTTAAGGCATAGAGTTAGGCTGTTATTTGAGATCTTCCTTGTTTCTTAATGGAGATGTCTACTGCTAAGAATTTCCCTCTTAGAACTGCTTTTGCTGGATTTCATTAATTTTGCTGTTTTTTGTTTCCATTTTCATATGTTTCAAAATAGTTTTTTATTTCCCTTAACTTAATTTCTAATTTGATCTGTTGGTTGTTGAGTAGAGTGCTGTGTAATTTCCATGTATTTGTGAATTCTCCAGTTTCTTCCTGTTATTGATTTCTCTTTTAATGCCATTGTGATCAGAGAAGAGAATTGGTATGATTTCAGTCTTCTTCAATTTGCTAAGACTTGTTTTGTAAATTAACATAAGGGTCTGTCCTAGAAAATGTTCCATGTACACTTGTTCCATGTTCCACTTGGAAAGAATGAGTATTCTGCTGGTTGTATAGAATGTTCTGTATATGTCTGTTGGTCTATAGTGTTGCTCAAATGTGCTGTTTCCTTAACGATTCTCTATCTGGACAGTCTGTCCATTGTTGAGAATGGATATTAAAGTCCTCAACTGTTATTGTGTTGTGGTTTTTTCCTCCTTTTAGCTCTGTTAGTTTTTGCTTTATATATTCAGGAGCTCCAATGTTGGGTGTTCTGGTTCAGTTCCCTGGCTGGGCAGGGTGGAGGCTGTATTATCATTATGCATTTATTAATGAGCAGGACTAAGAATCAGTTTTCCTGCCAGGTGCAGTGGGAGAAATAGCTCAAAGGCTGGTAAAACTCTTTGTTTTCTTAACACTGGCTTTGCTGTGCCAACTACGGGCTCTTCCTGCCCATCTCTTGACTCAAGTACACTGGGCCACATAGCTTCCAGCCAGCCCCATGTCCTGGTGACATGGGGCCAGGAGCCACAGCGGGTGGGTAGATCTTTGTCCAGCTCCCTTGCCTGGGAGGGAAGGAGTGGGGCTGCTTCCAACTTTCAATTTCCCAGACAACTCTTTGGTTTGGAGGGGCTGGGAGCTACCCTGAGGCTTAGTCATAAGTTAATCCCCCTTCCTGTGTGTCCATGCCCTGAACTGGCCTTGCTCTTGTGACAATCAAGTCTGTTTGCCCACCGCTCAGCTCAAGCATTGCTGGGCTATACAGCTTCTAGGGCTTCTCACTATTTCCTCTGGTCAGATGTGGCCAGGAAACAGTCCCCATAGCAGGTGGAGCAGTGACTCAGCTCCTTGCCTGGGTGTGGGCAAACCAGGCTCGAGGGCTGGCATAAATCCTTGTTTAAGGATTTGAATCAAGCAGATCTGCACCCTGCCAAGTTCCCTGGTCAGAGAGCATCACCAACTTAGTTCTGCAGATGAGCAAAACTGCTGATTGCGATTACCACTTGGGCACTGCAGGTATGAATTTTGTCTGTCAAGATCCATGTACTAGTTGTTTCAAGCCCCTTCTTTCTCTGTCACAGTCAGATTCCCGGTGGTTGAGCCTCACAGATTCCCTGCAACACCCATGGGGCGAGATCAGAATAGAGGCTCCCACAAAGCAACCTGCAATGCTGGAGAGAAATGCTGATTGTCCTTTCTGGATTCTCTTTTTCCACTGGAGGAGCTGGAGGCTCAAGGGACACCTCTCCACATGGTACTCTGCCAGCCTGGGGCAGGGGCAATGCGGTCAATGTGTAGCTGCTTCTCTAACCCTTCTAATACCATCTGTTTTGGTCTCTGTTGTACAGAGGGATGCTCCAGCCTTACCGCCGTGCTCTAGGATTCTCTCCGTGGTGTCTTGTTCTTAAATAGTTGTTAATTGATCTTCTTGTGAGGGACAGCAATGTCAGGAGCAACATATGTCATCATCTTGGTGATACTACCCCTGAGAGGACTTTTTAAATTAAAATGTAGTATATGATAATGCATAGCAATTATAGAGAAAAATTAAATATGCCTCATACCTTACACCAAAACAAATTTAAAAAGGGTGAAATAGTTAAGTATAAAAACAAACCAAATAATAGGTAGAAGAAATTAAAACTGAATATTTATCGAACTTCAGTAGGTAGTCAATTTTTAAAAGCAATAAAAAGGAAAATGATACCAACAAATAGATCTCTCTGCATGTTAGATATAAACTTTAAAGACTTGTAGAAGAAATTAAAACTATAATATCACTATAGGTTATCACTGACAAAAAGTAATTTAAAGATAAAGACCAAGAATTATGAAATCTATTTATTTATGTAAATATAAATTGTAAATTATAGACTTAGCTGCCTAAATTTTAAAACCTATGTACATTATATATAGCCCAAATTTGAAAAGGCTAGCAACACATTTAGGGTAAGTTTAATAAATGTGGCAGAGTTAATGTTTTTATTTAATAAAAGGTTAAATTAAAATTTTAAGAAAAATATCTTGACATCTCTATAGTCAGTTTACAGACAAGAAACACAACTAATAAAGAACAGAAAAAAAATTTAAGCTCACTGGTTTTTGAAAAAATTTAAAGGAAAAATAAGATCTTGTTTTGATATCACATAATAAACAAGAAAAATACATTTATGTATATTAAGACAGTATCAAGTATTGGTTTGTGAAACTGGTGATCTCATACATATTGATGAGTCTGGAAATGGTTTTAACTCTTTGGAATAGAAATCCCATAATCTAAAGCCTTTAAATTAATTCTAAGGAAATATTCCAAAATATATTTTTCAAATGTGCACACAAAAGCTCACTTCATCATTATTTAATAATCAAACAGTACTAACTGTAAAAACTTGGAAGCAGTATAGAGAAAAGTTGATTAAATTATGGTACATTATTGGATAGAATATTTCAACTTCCTGGCAGCTATCTGGCACACTCCACATGATAAAATGCAAAATGAGCAAACATATTTTAGGAGTCATTTTACATCATGATGACTTGCACATGAAAAAGATGGAAGGAGGGCCCATAAGAATGATAAGAATTTTGAGTGTGCTGGGTTTATGTGTGGCTTCTTCTTTTACTTTTCTTTGTGTGTCAAATTTTTCTATATTACTATTTTACCTTTATAATTGAAAAATACAGAGACAAAATTCCATATGGAGTATATGAAATAAGAAATATGAAGCTGTGATGATTCCCTCCATCTTATTCATTTCCTATCCCAGTAAACTATTCTATAGCCAAGTAAATGAATGTGGAATAGATTAGAGGAATGATACAGCGTTTTATTTATCTATAAGGGCATTTCTCTATCAATTAAGGGAAAAATTCTTAACATTACAAATTTTTATTAGTAGTAACAGTTTTTGCACTGAAGTAGTAACCTCAATCATGAAGTTCCTGTTGATGAAAGCATTTAGCAGCAGTTTGACTAACTGACCTAAAGAATGCTGAGCTGTAAAAAAAGTCTGATGAGTATAATAAAGCAATTACGTTTTTGTGCATGTCTTTAAAAATCTCTTTTTTAAAAACACTTTTTCCTCAGCTTCTTTCTACATGTCCCTCCCAATTTTAGTTGTGTTCACTTTTAATAGCACAGTAACCATGAAGGTCACAGAAATATTTTCAAACGTATTTTATATGGTAGGCACTGTAGCAACCATATATCTTCGTTTAAAAGGCATTTAAGCAAAGGAAACTAAATGACAAAAAAATTTTCTTTACGTATAAAAAATACAATAAGATAACCCTAGAAACTAAAATTATTCAGTCTTAAATGATCTTTCCTCATTGCTAGTTCATCTGAACATAATATGAAAAGGATGTTCATGGATTTCCTTCCTTTTAGGCCTGGATCTCTTGGCTTGCAGCAGTCTCATTTTTCAGGAGTGTGTACTTTGACCTTCTTAGTGGGGGCATCTTGATTTCACCTCTGTATTGAGTCATTTGTGATCAGGTCATGAAGACTGACATTTATACTCAGGTTTCTTCAGATCCTATGAACATTCACACACACACACAAATAGTTTTCTCTTCAGTATCCACTGCACTTGACCTTCTCAGTGTATTTCACTTGTCTTGCTCTGACATATAGCAGGGACCAGCAATCTATGCTCCTTGCCCTTCTTCTTGTGCACATCCCATAACACTAACCTTTCTCGGGTGGGGCTAAGAGAGATATTGATGTTCTTTTATGTGACTACTGTCTAACAGAGTTAGTTTATAAAGTGGTGCTTGGATATTATTACATGTGTAAAAAGTACCATTCTCTTTCAGATCCTCCATATGAGAATTGTAGTAGGGGAAAATACTGCACATGTTGCCTCAGTCTCTTTACCTGAAGTTACGAAGTATGAGTCACTAAGAATCAGTGAGAACCAATAATGATGTATACCATTATTGTGTTCGACTTTGACCAAAAGCTTATGTGGGTTCCTTCAAGTGACCGGCTACATTTGACCTGTAGCCATTTCCTCTGGGACTTTTCAGTACTTTGAAATTCTTTGGATTTAAACAGGAGACCATGAGTAGCTTCTTTGTACAAAGCACTATTTTATGTACTTTATATGAAATAGAAATTACTAGACTATTTATACCCAAACCCTGTTCATGTTTAAAACTTAAAACAATTTTCGATAAAAATGTATTAACTGGCTAAGTAGATGATAGATAGATAGGAAAAGAAATCAGAGGGTAGATATTAAGGTGAGAAGAATAAAATAGAGATGGAATGGAGTTAGTAGCCAAGTATGTATCAGTGACTCTATTTACTCTAATATAAGAAGGTTGAAAATAAGACTGAGCTGTCTAACAACTAATACAAAAAGTGGAGTAGTCGTATAGGCAATTCACAGGACCTACAGGTATAAACCAGTGGAAGAGAAGAGCATCTTTTTCTGGTAGGAATCCCTCAAGGAATGTCTAATATATACTTATGGAGAAGATGTATTCTAGAACTACCTCTCTGATACGAATGTAGTAGTGGGTTTCACAGCGCAGAACTTAATACTTCATTGTTGACGGTGACAAGAATTTTACAAATGACCATCCAGTTAAGTAGATCTCTGAAGCGTAAATTTAGAGCACCTAGAAATAAAATTTAGAGAATCCAGAAAAATGAAGATTTCAGACCATTCTTCTTAAATATTTTGTTTTCAAATTTATGTTTGATCATCACTGCGTGGCAGCAGCCTGAGAATACCCTGTCTGACCTCCAGTGAAGTTTCCCCATCTTGCTGACCATGGCAGATCCATGCCTTTTTATTTATCCTTTTAATAGAATATCTACAGGAAAGGCTACACATTTAGAAGGAGGATATTGACCAGAAGAATGCTCATGAGTCGAGACAGTATTTTGTGCAAAGATAATTCCGGGTTCACTTAAAACACACTGTCAAATGAGTAATGGAGATGCTGAGGAAAACTTAAAGGTGCAACTTACAGTCACTGGGTGCTACAGAAACTAAAATTGCAAACTATAGTAAAAAGTGGAATAAAAATGCTACAATGGAGATGCAGTCAGTAGTGTTGCAGACCAGAGAAGGGGGGAAATCCAGGAATAAATACAAGAGCCTATGGGCCACAATTTGACAGGAGAACCATATTTCAGAGTGTGAAGAAGTTCAAGAGGATTCAAGGTTGAGCAGAGTGTGCAGAAGACCATTAGTTCCTCCAATGCAGCTCACAGAAAGGGTATATGGAGCAGTGTGGAGGGAGACAAGGCTACAAAGGTGAACTAGGTTGAGATGGTGAAGAGATGTTAATTATAGGCAAACAATCTGGGACTTAGTAGACAGGACAGAAAAGGGTTGTTTATTTAATGGGCCATTTAAGGCTTTCTTAAAGGCATCATGATCTTGTGGGGAATTTGAGTGAGAAAGGCTACAGTCAGAAGAGACTGATTAAGAAATTACGGAAATAGGCCATGTGAGAAAAGATCAAGGCTGAAGCTAGGGAAGAGCAATGAAGAGGAAGGGTAGTTGTGGGTGGGAGAGAACAGAGAGGAGAAATGCCTGCACTACACTTGATGACCAACTAGGGAGGAAAAAAAGAAAGGGTAGAGATCATGCTAAGGTTTCCAGTCTATGTCTGTGTGATTAGGTCCATGATTGTGGCAAGGAAGACAAATAAGCAGTATATGTGGGAGGTAGCTGAAAATCTGAATCTAGAGCTCAACAACTGAAGCATTTTAAGAACATAGCAGGATCTTGTGGAACCACGATCTGTAGGCTTTCAGGAATGCTTATGGAAGGACAAGCTCCCCAAGGAGCACTATTGGTCACTCTGGACTGGGCAAAGTCTGGTGGACTCCAACCGGAGGGGACAGTACAGTTTTATTTGACATCCCACCTCCATCCACACTCTAAATTCTCTCCTTCCTAAGACATATTACTCTTCAGCATACAGAATTAATATTGTTTTGGGAACTATTGACTTTAATCTTCAGCAGGGGAAAAAAAAAACCCACATAAAAGCATCAAAGTTAGCATAGTACTTTCCCAGACTTGTATCTATTGCTGAAGCAGAAGGGCTCTGAGGCAGGTCGCGATAGCCTGATATACTGCAGTGTTCCTGCCACACAGGCAGACAGCAATCCCTCCCCAGGTCCCGTAAGAGCACTTTACATTTTCTTCCCATCTTTCAGCTCATAAACATGTTTCTCTTCAGAACACACACCATATGCCATTGGAAAACGGTTGTAAAGTTTTATAGATATATTTGAAAGTATTATAAGAGTATAATAAAGCAAAAATAATGCAAAGGAATGGGAATTATTGAACAATGGAATTAAAATATTAGGCACGGATAACTCTAAGCATATTCAGCTTCTGTTTGTTTGTGCAAGTCATAAAACCCAGAACTCTTGTTTAGTTCAAAGATATGAAGCCTTTGAGTTGGGCTTTAAAAAAGAAATCAACAGTAACTATACTTTATTAAAAGCTTATAGGCCAGGCATTAGTAAATGAGAGCTAAAGAGTATGTTTCTTATTATCTCAAATACCATATATGAGGCTCTGTGTTTTTTGAGGTGAGAAAAAAAAATTTTTTTTGCACTTCCTTGGGATTTTTCTACAGGCTTGCCTTTTTCTGAAGGGATTAATTACATTCATTTGATTAGCATTTATTGAGTGTCTGTGCCAGTGAGAGTGGTTGAGGATGTATGCCAGTGAGAGTGGTTGAGGATGTAGAATACAAACGATAATTTTTATTACCGAGGAACATGTATTCCAACATGTACCACCTTCATTTATTCATTCATTCCTTTATTCATTAAGCATCTCTAAGTACATAGTACTGTGTGCTTGGTTCATGCAAGATCAGCAATACTTACCCGGTTTAGTATTGCAGGTTCTAACAGCAGGTGTGGGGGTGGCTTCTGTTTGATACACTTTTTCCATAATCCAAGAGGATGTCTAAGGGAGCTTGGTCATGAGTTGGTGTTTCAAAAAAGAGACACAACAGAGAGGCACACAAGATAAGGAAATGACTCTAAAAATGGAAAATTTGAGGTCAGGGGTCTCAAAAGGACTAGAAAATGTGTAGCAGGTAAATTGAAATTGGAAGGATGCCAGTAGGAAAGTACAGTAGAGGTTAATTATTGGGATTTTGAACCTGATGTGAGTAATAAAGCTTAATGAGGATGGGGAAAATGGTTTGAAAATGACCTTTCTAGCCGCCTTCAAGTTGAGCTTTTTAGAAGAATCATTTAGTATGTCATAAAATAATTTTTAAAAAAAGAAAACCAGAATCGGATGAGAGGTGTTTCTATAGCTTTGTAGGAAAAAAAAAAAAGTTATATGCAGAAATATTGTGTAGGAAGATGAAGCAAGACTCAGCCAGGTAGTGAGAGTTTTACAGCTCTGCTCATAAGCATCAATAGTATCCTTTGTCTACCAAAAATCTAATGCTGTAGCCTAGTATTCAAGGATCTCCACTGCTAAGACCCGGGCTCCTTTTCAATATACCATCAACAATACTACAATTCGTCACAAACCCTGAGCTCCAATCAAGCTTTTGTCTGTGAGTTCTATGTTTTCTGTTTTCCTTTCTTCTTTTTACACCTTATCTTGTGGCTTAGAATGTCTTTTCTCTTTATGCCGTACTGTCCCGACTCTGCACATGCTTTAAGGCCTTGTTCCTATTCAAGAAGACCTGTCTTGTCCCTCCAATCGGAGATATTATTTCCCTTCCTACTTTGACGATAGTGTTCTTTAAGCCTGTCTTCCCTTTTCTAGTAGACTGTAAACTCCTCAACAGCAACACCCAGGTATGATCTCTCTAGTTCTTTCCACAACCTTGCAGAGTGCCTTGTACATAAACAAAACTCAGGAATATTTGTCAAATGAATGAATGGCTGTCCAGGCAGAGCGAGGCAGAAAAGTCCCAAAGAAAACATAGGATTTGAAAAAATTCCAAGGTGCTATTTCTAAGGGATTAAAAAAGAACTGAAATGGGAAAATCATATGCAGAAAGCACATAAAAGATGTAGTTTTTACTACCCATTCATTCATTTATTTATTCAACAAATGCATTTAAGCACCTCTATATGAGAGGCATTCATTCAAGGAATAGCCAAGGGGGAACTTCGGGTCCTGACATAATGGAGTAAATGCTATGAATGGGTTAATCCCAGGTGTTATGGAAGTAAGTGTTAGCAGGGGGTGCTTCCCAGAGGAGATAATATCAAAGCTGAGACCTAGAGAAGAAGTAGGCATATGCCATATTAAGAATAGAGAGAAGGGGGGTGCCTGGGTGGCTCAGTGGGTTAAGTGTTCATGATCCCAGGGTCCTGGGATCAAGCCCTGAGTTGTCAGGCTTCCTGCTCAGCAGGGAGTCTGTTTCTCCCTCTCCCTCTGCCCTTCCTCTCACTTGGGCGCTCGCTCTCTCTCTCTCTCTCTCAAATAAATAAAATCTTAAAAAAAAATAGAGGGAAGGTAGATAAGGCCCTATGCACATAGACAGTAGCATGTGCATAGACTATGAAGCATGAGATTATTATGGAGCCTTTGGGGACTACAAGGAGTTTAGTTTGGTTGGAGATTAAGTGTGGACAAGTGGAAGGAGAGGCCAGGGAAACAAGCCAAAGCAAGTACTTGAGAGCTTTCAAAAAGACATTTATATAGAAATGTTTTATAATCTATAGATAATAAAAATTATTAGGATGGAATCAAGATTGTCAAAGTTCTACTGAAGGATATTTATCAGATATTCATATTTAGAAGTTACAATCTAAAGACAAGATATCCGAAACTAAAGCATTTGGGAACTTTGTGCTGAAAGTGAAGAAATGGCCATTTCCCCTCAATTTTTCCAACTGTTTATCATTTAATACCACATCTGTTCAGATAAGGGCCAAAAAGAGCAGTTCTGGAGTCTCATATGTACAGTAAATTTCATTCATTTTTATCCTGAATATTGAGAATCTGTGACAAGTCAGACAAGAGCAAAACTAAAGTTGATTGTTGAACTATTATGTCCTCAGAAGGATTGATGAGCCATTAATAGTCCCAAAAGAAAGGAATGATGTAAATTATTTACTTACTAAACTGAATTATTTCCAAGCATCTTAAAGGCACCCATTTATATAAAAATAAGTCACTGCTTTTCATAGTTTATTCTGGCCTGTTTAGTAGATTGAGTCTCTTAAACCCCAGACTTATGCAAATACTTAGCATAATTCTAACAATTCTATCTACTAGAAAGTTATAAAACTAGAATTTTTCTTTCACACCCATGTAGGTGGGCTGAGGTTTTATTGAAATCTGCTTTATTTTCTATGTCAAGTGAGATGCTTTGTCTGAGTAATCATTAGAGAGAATCAGAATGCCTAAGATGCAATACATTTTTGGTTTGTTTGTTAAAACAAAATTATGTCATATAACTACGTCTCTCTCTTTTTTTTTAAGATTTTATTCATCCATTTGACACAGAGAGAGAGAGAGAGAGCACAAGCAGGGGGAGCGGCAGGCAGAGTGAGAGGGAGAAGCAGGCTCCTCACTGAGCAAGGAGCCTGAGGCGGGACTTGATCCCAGGCCCCTGGGATCATGACCTGAGCTGAAGGCAGACCACCTGGCCAGAGCCACTCAGGAGCCCCAAGATAGTATTTTGAAAAGGAGATTCATCCACACAGAATAGGAGACATAGTTATATGTGGTCAGATTCCATTCACCTTACACAGGAAAACAAAAAAAGTGGTTTATTTCTTTCTCACTAGTTAGTTTATTGTAAAATAATCCTCTGTAAAGATTCCAAAATTAAGGTTAAAACAAAATTATACAAGTTGTAGTTTTACATCACTAGTTCATTTTCTCCAAATGTTATTCAGGTGAGGCTAGAGTTTCTCGTTCACACAGAGAAAAAGTTCAGTACTCTACCTTCCTGTGTGAGGCCCCAAAGGTTTTTAGAGAATATATGTGGTCCCACAGTCAGCAGATTAAAAGAGTAAGTCGCCTACCTAAATTAACAAGGCAGAGGCCACCCCACAAATCGCTAAGAGATGATCAGAAAAACAATTCTTTGTGTGGATGCACAAGTATTTGAAGCAGGAGGAGAGTGGGAGTGGATCACCGGAGGTGTCCAAAGATGAGGGCAAATTTTAGTAGCATCTAACTTCTCTCACTGAACTTATATTCATTGAAACCAAATATTTTATCCCTTGTATCTGTCCAAATAGGAGGGATAAACTCCAAATGGACCATGGAAGCTATATTTTTTTCATCCTTGGTAGACACTGAAGCGTGTTTAAGGAAATAATATAAAATGCAAAACACAAAATCTTAGGTGGACACTGACCTATTGAATCTGTGCTTGGAATAAATCTAGTTCTTTGGTTTCCCTGCACTGTGCCTCTCTGTGTTTTTAAAGTTACTCAGAAAAGTTACTAAAATTATCATGTTAAAGCACTGTGACCCAGTTAACATGACTATTTGCCTTTTCTCATAACAAAGTATTAAGAGAAATAAATAACCTAAGGGTTAGGAGAATTATTTTATTAGGGACTAAAAGCTGGTCAAACTAATGAAACATTAAAATTCCAGAAATCTATGCTATCTGGAGCAAAGCAGGAAAGCCATTTGCTTTGGCAAAGTGATAATTATAGAAGTTCATTAGGAAGATTTCCTCTGGTTCCTACACATCAGGCATTGTGTCATTCCAAACCCCAAATCCACCAAGTGATCAGTGACTTTCACACAGAAATCGAGAGTGCACAATACTTCTCCCAAAGTTGCTTAATGAAACAAAACCCAAGCAAAAGTGAAATTCAAGAAACTCCATCATGATTTACAAGGCAGGAATGGAACTTCACAATGGGAGACCAAATTTGTCAGGGCCCCACACCTGTTCTTGCACATTGACCCGAATCACCTAGGCTACCTCTCTGTGCTGCAGGGCTCAGAACCTGCGCCATCCTGACAACTCGGGAAAGGTGTCTGTCTAAACACAGCTAAAGCGGTGAAAGAAGAGGATGCTTAGGATATTGTTCTGAAGCTTTCAAAAAATCTCTTGAAGATTAGATAGAAAATACAAAAATTAGGGAAAGATGAATGAAGGAATAAAAACACAAAAGTAAATGTTGATACGCATTCATGTATGTTTTCTTGGCCAATAAATGCTCTCATCCATTTTTAAAGCATCTAAATTGTTGATTCTCTTACATTCAAAGGACGAATAAAGAAAAATTTCACAAATAAGCTAGTATATAAATGTGATGTCAAGGAGTATATGTATTTTTCTTCATATATTTACTTTGCTTATCGGATTTAGAAAATAAGAGAGTCCTCTGGGCTATTGAAGGTACTATATTTCAAACCCTATTCAATTGAATTTTTACTGGTTTTCTTGAACTCATTGGATAGTACCAATTTCAGAGGATAATAAAGGACCAAGTCTTGATGAACTGGTCAAACCCCAGCCTCAATATTAGAAGCAGAATTTATTAGAAAAATAAATTTTAAGTACAGGAAGTGTGGTAAACTCTTTGTGTGTATATCTTAGTACTGACTGGTATGTAAAGCATAGGTTTCTAATATATAAAAATACCCAATTTTCAGAATCCAAATGAGGACCTACAATGTTATTGTTAGCATTAAAATTTTCAGTCGCTAGTTCATCAACTGAAAACTGAAGTTTTATCTTTAAAACTTAACTAAATGTGTCAGGACCATGTTTCACTATTTCCTGGCCACCTGGTCGTTAACTTTGACTTTCAAGATAATAGAGGATGGTCTAACTAGATCCCAGTGTAGAAGAAAAATATCTGAGGGAATAGTCAACCTTATATTTAATTTGACTAATCTGAGCAGTACAAATGAGGACTAAAAAACCAGTCAGCAGAGGGGCACCTGGGTGGCTCAGTCAGTTAAGCGGCTGCCTTTGGCTCAGGGTCCTGGGATCGAGCCCCCTGTCAGGTTCCTTGCTCAGCGGGGAGACTGCTTCTTCCTCTCCCTTTGCTGCTCCCCCCTGCTTGTGCTCTTTCTCTCTCTCTGTCAAATAAATAAAACCTTTTTTTTAAAAAAAAAGTCAATCAGTGGCATAAAAGAGTCGCAAAATGATCATCCACTAGTCTCTACAATAGTCATACTCTTCTTAGGTCAAAGTACGGTTTTTATTGTCAGTTTTCAGAAAGAAATGTAAAGAGAGCAAAAATAGTTAAGAGCTACTTTTTTTTTTAAACTGAAGGATTAAATGAGTGAAATAAGGAAAGATGAAAGCAATGGGGTTTCTAGAGAACGGTATTTCAACAAAATTTACCTGCTTACTCTCTTCAGGCTGACTTTTGGTAATGCCGTATGGTAATTCTCTGTGCACACAGAGGATAATATCAAATAAAATTGATTCTAACGAAGGTTAAAAAGTTAGGTTTGGAAAGAAGGAAGAATTTCTTAACCAGTCAGAATACTAGAAAGATTGATAAACAAAGTTGCAAAGTCTCTGTCCAGGAGGTCTTTGAAAAGCAAGTACATGACTCTATTCTGGAATATTCAACTTTTATCTCTTAATAATTAGAAGTTAGATGAATTCCATAGTTCTTAAGGTTTATAGTCCAGTACTTATAAGTATTTATTTACCTGACTAATTATATTTACCAACACCCCTATCACTCCCACAGAAACAAAATAAAATCAAACGTATTTCCTAAAGCATAGACTTCTGAAGGAGCCTATCCTCTCCCTAATAGCGATAGGTGTTTCCCAAGTAAAATAATACAACCTGTAAAACCCAATCTCCAGTATGATTAGCCACCTATGAGTTTAGACTTATGTCACTTTTTAATCTTCCTTCTAGTATGCGTGTCTATAAGGTAAATGGACTACATGAGGCTAGTTGCTAATTCTCAAATGCATTCTGCTTCTCTTGACACCATGGTTCCCATTTATCTCATCTCTGCTGCTGAAAGCATTGTCTTTCAAGATACAAGATAGTATATGCCATGTCCTGCTCTGGACTTGAAACATATAAACTAACCTCCCTAGATCATAATCTACCTGAAGACATAGGCCAGGATGCTGTCTCCCCTACAGTGCTTCCATGGTACGTATGCCGTCATGGCCTTCACTCAAGTACTTTACTTAAAGTATGCTGGACCAACAGCTGAAGGCTTGTGTCAGACTCAAACCAGCTAGGTGTATCTCTGCCACACACAAATCCCCAGCTCTGACTATTTACAAACCCACACTTCAGCTAATTTCTTGTCCTGGGTTTGGATTTGGGCTTCTTCTCTTACACCAGACTCAATTCTTGGGGCCCTAAGGGTTCTCAGAGCAATAGGTGGTTTTCTTTTCTTTCTTTTTTTTTTTTTTAAGATTTTATTTATTTTAGAGACAGGTGGGGGAGGAGCAGAGGGAGAGGGCCAAGCAGACTCCATGCTGAGCACAGAGCCTGACGCATGGCCAGATCCCATGCCCCCGAGATCATGACCTGAGCCGAAATCAAGAGTCAGACGATTAACCGACTGAGCCACCAGGTGCCCCTTTGGGCAATAGGTGGTTTTCTTCCCAAACACAGTCATTATGCAGATCAGCCTCTCTGATCAGAGCCCCTCTACATGGGGCCTCAGTTCTGTGGTGGCAATCAAGATGCAATGCTGCCATTTCCACACACAAGATATGGCCTCATAACATTTCTTTGGGAAATATATTTATCGAGCACCTACCCTGTGTCAAACACTGTGCCATGAGGATAATTTAGCGAACAAATTGTCATTTACATTTTACTTAGGATGGAGATGGATAATAAACCAAAATAAATAAATTATAAAGTAAGGGTGAAAATCACAAGTGCTAAGCAGGAAAAATAAAGGCACAGAAGGAATACAGGTATGACTGGGAAGTGGCCAGAGGCAGGAAAAAATTTTCAATTTAAGCAGGATAGTTAGGAAAGGTGATATTTGAATGAAGACTTTCAGAAACGATTCCTTTGACATGAGATTCCTTTTGAAATGACAGCAGATTCCTCCTCCCTTGTGGGATCTTCCGCACCTTTCCCAGCACTGTTTGCTGGATGGTATTGATCTGGCCTCTGTCTCCTATGAAAGCATAGTGCCCAAAGCAGTGTAAGGCTCTGTCTGCAGGTTATTCTCAAGTTCTGAAATACAGAGAGAAAAGAGTGAAACAGGAGTCATTTTTTGGTGCACTGACGGAAAACACAGTCATGTTCATTACTTAGAACTCTCCTCAGGGATTAAGCATGATTAAATAGCCCCGGTTTTCCTAAAAATGACCAGGTTTCACCACCAAATACACACGCCTGACACTTGGCATCCCATTTTTGTAGGGTTTCACAAGCATCTTTAGCAAAGCTAACAATGTAGGCCCAGAT
The DNA here is from genome assembly GCF_003265705.2 of Callorhinus ursinus. Lineage (NCBI taxonomy): Eukaryota > Metazoa > Chordata > Mammalia > Carnivora > Otariidae > Callorhinus > Callorhinus ursinus. Next base: position 20,126,320 of record NW_027397071.1, read on the forward strand.
TTCTTTCTCCCTGGAGACACTACACATTTCTCCAACTTGCTGTGTTCACATTGATTTCAAAAGGAGCTTTGCACTCACAAGAAAAACACGGAGGGCTTAGTGTGTGACCCATGGTTTTTACAGCCACAGTGTTAAAAAAAAAAGGAAGAAACTCAAAGCATTTTCACATTTTCACATTGACAGGAGTTGGCTGTTTTGACAAGGGAAAGTCATGGCATAGGATTTTTTAGATAAATTAACAGAATGAAAGTGCTAAATTAAAATTGCAACATTGATTTCCTTTTTAGCTCAGCTGTGCATTATATAAAAGGGTCAGAGGAAGGATTTATTATGGGCGATGAGTCTCTGTCGTCCACTAAGAGAGACCAGTGTATAAAATAAAGTTGTCCGTTTCAGACACCCTTTGTCTCCAAGGAAAGCTGTCTAGGAGGCCCACGGGTGGCAGAGGCACTGAAAGGAAATGGAAATTGATAATCGGTCCTGTTAGGCTGATTCTCTGCATGTTCAATTCATATCCTTTTGAAAAGAAGAGATTAAGATTGAGGAATACACATTTCGAAGAAAATAGAAACAAAGGTTCTGCAAGGCTATTTCAGTTGGTGTCAAATGTGAGAACAAGGCGACACAAACTTATATGAAGAAAGGGCATTAACAAAATCCCCAGACAAAGAAGAAGCTAATAGCAAATATATGCAGCCGCCTTTGTGGATGCTCACAGGAGAAGTGGTACAACTTGATTTACAAAGGACCTGGATAATTATTTGTTACTTGGAGCCAACCCTGCTTCTCCCTCTGCAGAGGGCAGGCACTGACCATCTGCGTGTCTTAGTTTTGCTTTTGTGTGGCTGAGAATTAGCCACATTTTTGTGTCTGGTAAGCTTTGCATGAAGAGATGTTTGAAGCACTGGCTTTGTTTTGTTTTAAATCTTTAAACTGTTCCCTCAGCTTCAGTCAGAGGATTATTGCACATCTAACCACAAATAAATTGAAATATCAGCTGTAGAGAGTGCATGTTGCTCACTGATGGAATAATGGACGGCAGGTGGTAGAGGGTTTTGTTTTCAGAAAAGAACAGGAGGCTAGAAGTGACAAGAGTGATTCTGAGAGAGGGCTGAAACTGTCAGGATGGAGTCATGGGGGTCAGTAGTTCCTGAGCTGACCTTTTTAAACAAACCCTGAGACGACCTTTTACTGCGTCCTCACAGCGGTAGAGCATTCATACCAGAAAGGTTGCCCCTCCCTCTAGATATTGAGAGTTTGAACAAAAAGCATACTTTCTATGATAGGGCCCATGTTCAACGCTTCACTCACAGGGTAGCCTGACACTCCCTCTCCTGTCACCCTGTGACACAGCGATCCTACCTGCTCACCTGCTCCAGCACACGCACGAGCACTTGAGCTATCCCTTAACGCCTTTCTGCCGCTTCTGATATCATCTTCTTGTCAGATCATGGAAATCGAGGGCCTCGGCAGCAGCGCGGGACACTCCGTGTGCTAATTTCCATGTCATTGCCTTGAATGGTGTTCTAGCGCTGAGGTGTCACACAGAACTCTTACCTGACTTTTGGGGACACGCTGAAGGGCTGAGTTGTGTTGTCAGTGGCATACAATGCACTTCCTGATGTTTGTGAGCCAGAGTTATAGAAGGCACAGGGTAGGGCTTTCTTCTCAAATACTGTTCTCTCTCGCCTCTGTTATGTCACCAGAAATTGCCAAAAATAATGCACCTAGTGTGCTTCCTAGTGTGCTGAAGGCTTTTTGTTCAAAATTGCCAGGCTTTGAAGGCGAGAACTGTTTGTCTCCAAAGCCTGTGAAAAACAATGAGGGTTTTTTTGCCTTCATCACTAAATAATATTCTGTTATTCATCCTCCCATTAAAAATGTTTTACGTGTTGATAGAGTCTGTCTTCCCTCCTGAGATGTGCATTATGGGAGCTGTGCTTCTTGCTCAGGTCAACATGCAGATATGGTGTTCATCCTCGGATCTGGGATTCCAAAGCCAGGCACCTAAATTTAGAAACTTCTTTTCCATTTGCAACTAGTCCAGTCATTTTCTCACTAAATTTCAATCTTCACGTGACCTCGTCTAAACCACTGAAACATAAATCATTAAAAACAAACAAGCTTTTTAAAAGTTTTGAAACAAATTCAAGTGACTATAAAACTTAAAGTTAGATTTTTTTCAGTTTGGTTCTATGTATTTCTCTCACCTTTTGAGTAAATAATAAAAGGAAAATGTGAAATATCCCTTGGAAAAGACCTAATTTTTGAATCTGGCAGAAAAAATAACATAAACAAAGACCTAGAACCTTAATCTTCTGATTTTCTCTTTCCAGACATAGTACTCTTTTCTTTTCTTTCTTTTTTTCTCTTTTCTTTTCTCTTCTCTTCTCTTCTCTTTTCTTTTCTTTATTGAGACTCTTTTCAATGGACATAGCTATTTCCTGGTACTCAAGCAAACAGAGAAACTTAATAATGTAGCTCATTATTGCTGGACCTAATTTTTGATGTCTTCCCCATCTCTGCCCCTTTGCAGAAGGCAAGAAGTACAGAATCTATTGTATAATCATCTATTGTTTTCTACACATGTATATTTAAGTTCTCTATGCTGGGAAGCCAAAGTTCTGGCTTGAAAAAAAATGTTAAAAAGAAAAAGAAATGGAAAAAGCATCCAGGCAGAAGGTTAAGGGCAGGGGGAAATAGAAAGGAAAAGAAGAAGGCATTTTCACAATAGAACCTGAATGTTATAAAGAAAGCTCAGGATGCCCAGAGAAAGGAAGGTCAGCCTGGACTGGGAGGAGATGCAGCAGATCTACCAGGAACATCTCCTTTTCTTGGGTGCCAGCAAGGTCTTTTGGGAATAACCAAAAAGAAAACTAAAAAGGAAGAATTAAAACTTTTAAAAAAGTGACATTTGAAAAGAAAAGACCAATGAATGGATAAAATTATCATTAGAGCTCAAAAAAGGAGAAGAATATATTCTGTAGAAGAATGGAAACAGAACTGTAACCTCAGATACAATCAGGGGCACCTGGGTGGCTCAGTCCGTTAAGCGTCTGCCTTTGGCTCAGGTCATGATCCTGGGGTCCTGGGATTGAGCTCCAGGTTGGGCTTCCTGCTCAGCAGGGAGTCTGTTTCTCCCTCTGCCCCTCCCCACCACTTGTGCTCTCTCTCTCTCTTACTCAAATAAATAAATAAGTCTTTGGGAAAAAAAAGAAACTATATAACCAATAGTCATCCATAGAATTGGAAAGCAAATTTTTAAATTTACCATTCAGAAGGTCTCAGGAACAAGTAGTTTTGCAGCTGAATGGCTTATAGTTTTGTTAGAGTTTCTATGTTATTTAAATAATTCCAGCTTTTAAAAAGATATAGAACATGTTCCCTCCACATCAAAAACTAATGATGTACTGTATGGTGACTAACATAACATAATAAAAAAATAAATAAAAATAAAAAGATATAGAAATCCCCTAATAAATTTATGAATCTTGATCAACTTTACTACTAAAAACCAAATAATAGTAGAGTAAAAAAATATAGACTGTTTTCCACTTATGAGTAAAGACACAAAATTGTAAACCAAGTAATATTAAAAATTAAATCTTTGATGTTATAATGAAACTAAAAACTCCACGTAATAGATCCATATAATGGATTAGGTTTGTCTTCTGATCTTCTCTTTATTAACTTGATAGAATGTGGATAAACCCCAGTATGTACTAGGTTGAATCAGCATATGAGAAAGATGGTAACAGTCCTTGACCTAGCTTCCTCTAGGCATCCTCTGCAATTATACAGCAATAATAAAGCTTTCACCTATGATTCAGAAGTAATCTTTTAGTGAAGATTGTTTAGGAAAAAAAGGCTTTGTTCATCCATACATTCATATACACAGTACTTGAAAGCATCAAATAAATGAGTAACTCTTGACAATGATAAGGCATTCAATCAATAAAGGTTTTATTTGGGAAACCTGTAGTGTTAGCACATTCAGCCTGTCATAATGCTTTTTATCCTGGGGGGACTTGAAGTTCTTATTCAAGAGTCTGCTAAGGTAGATATTGGAAGACACTAACCAAAATCAGTAATTCATCTACACTACAAAACGTTGCAGGAAAGAGATTATGTACAAAAATGAATTCTGTGAGAAAAGCTACCCATTTCTCTCATTTCACACTGGCTATATATATCCAGGCCTCCTAAAATGGTGTCTTAGTAAGACACACCATAGCCGCCCTTTAGAAGGTATCCAAGATCCACTGAGTTTGGGTCTCCTCATTGAATAGTGAGTCAGCTAGAGAGATCAATGCCTAAAAAATTCTTGGTGCTCAGTAAACATTGGTTTAACTTAATTGAATCACTCAGACAGAAGATTATCCAGACTTCCAAATCACTTTACTTCTCCTCTCCATAAACAAACATATGTACAACTGAAGCCACTGATTTAAAAATCATTAGATAGTGCTGAACTCTGTCTACTCTATTAGCTTAGGTGAATGTACCTTACCTTTAGGACTATATTCAGAAAAATGTTTAAGCCTCAAGGTCAGGGCACCTGAGCAGCACAGCCAGTTAAGTGTCTGACTCTTGATTTTGGCTCAGGTCATGATCTCAGGGTCGTGAGGTCAAGCCCCACATCGGGCTGCACGCGTGGACAATAATCTTGAGGGTGAAGCCAGCTTAAGATTCTCTCCCTCCCTCTTCCTTTGCCCCTCCCTCTCCCCCTCAAATAAATAAATACATAAATACATAAATACATAAATAAATTTTAAGCCTCAATGTCCCCAGTAATGTAGAGTACAGAATTTGATAACCCCCCTAAAGACATGCTGACAGAAGTAATGCTTTTCCTAAAGAGAGGCTTCCAGAACTGTGTGTTAGAGCTTAAACATCCACGGACAACATGGATACCAGTCCTTGCTCACACAGTTTTGCCCTTCAGACAGTCCTTCGTCATTGGTCAGCTTTGACTAGACCCCAGCCTGCAGGAATGCGCACGGGACACCAGATTCGCCAGCACTCTAAGTTGCTTACTGTTTTCTCTTCTTTAATGAAAGGTTGTACTGAACCAGGCTTTACCTATGACAGGCCAGTGATATGAAATTCTATGGTGCTGTTTTTCAGACTTCTTCTTCTGAGTCGGCATCTTCTCTGGCTTCATCATGTACAGAAAGATTCCATGGAGAAAGGCTAATCGATAGGGGTCTTTTATTTCAGGTTGGTCAAACAAACAAGCGCTGCACACTTCAACACTGTCAACCACTTTACTTTAAAAAGCTGGACATCTTTTTCATATGGTATTGCAGCCTCTGGGTTCAGGGGGCCTGTCTATCAATCTTGTAGAAAACTTTCCTTACATACATTCACACTTGCCACATATGACTATGGTTCTGCTTCCAGTTTGCAGATGCTGTCTTCACATCCAGTTCGTTTGAGGTGGGATCAACTAGCAGGTGAAAGATGGGCATATCAAACACCCAGCATGGCCATTCACCATCTGGATAGTTATTGGGGATGTAAACTTAAATACACCATCTTGATGAAGTCCGTGCTGTCTGAATATGACTCCAAACCGCATTAATGCAGAGCAATAAGGTGACTCCATATAGATACCTAGTAACTTCTGCTTCACAACCAAGGTAAACTCTGCAAGAAAAGTGTATTCCAGGTAGAAAGTTCATACGAAGCATATGTGCCACGTGCTGACCGTGTTGCTGGGGCAGGAGATGTTGGCTTAGTTATAAGCAAAGCATTCTGGGGAAGAGAAGACAGCTGTTTCTTTGGAGGAGACTGTGGAGGACAAGTTGTCACATGCCCTGTTAATGTCCTCTCTTCACCATCAGATCATTTGCATACAGAGCTTGTAGTCTTGCTCATAACGGGTTCATAACGTGGCCTCCAAACAAAGCCATTTAGTGATCTGTGTCGTCAGACTCTTCTGTCTTCAGGGCGCCTGGGTGGCTCAGTTGGTTAAGCGACTGCCTTCGGCTCAGGTCATGATCCTGGAGTCCCGGGATCGAGTCCCGCATCGGACTTCCTGCTCAGCAGGGTGTCTGCTTCTCCCTCTGACCCTCTTCCCTCTCGTGCTTTCTATCTCTCATTCTCTCTCTCTCTCAAATAAATAAATAAAATCTTAAAAAAAAAAAAAAGACTCTTCTGTCTTCAGAATTCACTTTACTGCTCCCCAGCCTTCGTTCCCTCCCTGCTAAAGAGGGGCTAATGACTCTGGCCTTGAAAGACTGTCAGGAGGAGGAGGTGGGATAATGCAAATCACTCACATCAGTTTTTAAATGCTCATGAAGCAGGTATTACCTTTGCAGGTCTTAAAAGCTTATGAAATCGCAGCTTTCATTCTCTCTCACCACCTGTTGTTTACAGATCTTCTAACTCCCTTCCTGACAACTTATTTTTCCAATGTCAGCATATTTGCCACGACCACCTCAAATCTATATATAGTCTTTGTTTCATATTTTTACAAATTGATTTCATTATTCTAGTGCAGCTTCTCCCATACTCACTGACTTCTACTTAAAAAGACTGGCCTACAAAAGACATCACCAGCCCATCAAAAATGTTCTTATTTAATCCACAAATGGACCAGTCGGAACTTAGTGTGAGGGGTCACACTTAGGTCTATAGCTCTTCTCGGCTCTGTTCATTGTGTCTGGAAGTGCAGATGGTACTTGCCACCAAATATCTTTCTTGAGATGCAGTATTTTTAGGCTCAGGCATATTCAGAAAACTACAGTTGTTTGGGTAGATCAGCTCTGGAGGGGCAAAGTTTTATTCTGTGTATTTGTGTATAAATATTTTCATATGTACATCTATCTAAATGTATATCTTCTTTGAGAAATATAAATGAAAAATAACTCACTCTCAAAAAAGCTAGCACTAGAGTTTTAATTCCTGGAAAGTTCACTTTACAGTTTAATTCTTTGAGGTACATTAATTTACCAACACTCCATAAAGAATGGAAATTTAGTCGTGACTTCAGAAATAAAAATCTGTAACCTCAAATATATAGAATGGTGAAGTGACTGAACATTTCTGATTTGATATGTACTTAACCATATTTTAGAATAAGACCTGAGGTCTGCTTAATGTATTTCTGTCTATGTAGCCATTACACGTGCATTCTTCCACAGCTTAGATTTGTTTGATAGCTACCATTCTAAATTAGGATTTGAAACTCCTATTAAAAAACAACAATAAAGGGCGCCTGGGTGGCTCAATCAGTTAAGCATCTGACTCATTATTTCGGTTCATGTGGTGATCTCAGAGTCTTGAGATCCAGCTGGGCAAGAGGCTCCGTGCTTGGCACACAGAATCTGCTTGAGATTTGCTCTGCCTCTACCCCTGCCTGCGAGTGCTCTCCCTATCTCTCTCTCTAAAATAAATAAATAAATAATTTAAAAAAATCTTATAAAACAACAACAAGGTAATGATTTTGGCCATAATAAGAATTATAATTTTATTCTGATGAAGTTTTTGTAATACTTCCCATTAGTGTGCCTTTTAAGACAATATTTATTTTAGGGATGCCTGGGTGGCTTAGTCGGTTAAGTGTCCAATTCTTGATTTCAGCTCAGGTCATGATCTCATGGGTCCTGGGATCGAGCCCCATGTCAGGCTCCACACTCAGCGGGGAGTCTGCTTGAAAGATTCTCTCCCTCTGCCCTCCCCCCCACTCTCTCCCTCTCAAATAAATCATTTTTTTAAAGACAGTATTTGTTTTAGTAACATTTTTCTGATTATACAAGTAAATGTGCTTACTGTAGAAAATGAGTAAAATACAAAAGTATTAAAAAAAATCATCTCTAGGGACTCCTGGGTGGCTCAGTTGGTTAAGCGTCTTCCTTCTGCTCAGGTCATGATCCTGGGGTCCTGGGATTAAGCCCCATGTCAGACTCCCTGCTTGGCGGGGAGTCTGCTTCTCCCTCTCCCTCTGCATGCCCCCCCCACTTGTTCTTTCCCTCTTTCTCTCTTTCTCTCAAATAAATAAATAAAATCTTTTAAAAAAAATCTCTAATCTCACTACTCAGAGATCCCAATTGTGTATGCAGGAATGTATATATACATATAAAAACAGTAACTTATAATACTGCATATACTGCTCTAATTCTACTGTGTATTTCTCTGCCTAAAAATACATTATGTAAGAATTTTATATACTTCTTATAAAACTCCTAAATATTATTTTCTTTTTAATGGCCATCTAGGATTTTAAGAAATTAATGCCAATGTAGCCAATCTGCTATTTTGAAATTTTTAAATAATAAAATCAAAATCCATTTTGATGAAAAACCAGAGAACTTAACTGCAGCCAATTCTGGTCCTTAAGGACTTTTCTCTCAAACACGGAATGCAAGACTATAATGAAAGAAGTCAGTTCAGGGGAGGACCCCAAAGCCAGTACCCAGCCTTAATTCTGTGTGTTTACACAAAACACTGATGAAGGCAAGTAGGGAGTGAGGCTCCCCAGATTGTCATATGTGTAATAGAATCCAGACCATTGTATAACCAGTAATGGCTTCTTTAGCCATAACTCAAAGACATCCCATTTATACTACGGTGTTTTTTTTAATAATGAATAGATTGCATTTAAGTTATAAACTTAGAAAGGAGAAGTAAAAGGATTACTGAGTGTGAGAGATGAATGAAGAAAAGCAGTAAAGCCTATGCGATCAGAAGGGTAAGTCTCCCGGTTCATCTGACATAAGAGATGGATTATAATGTCTCCGAAGTGGGGGACAGTTTACTTAGGAATTTGGCAGTAATTTGCATTTAAGGAATCCATTAGTGCCATCCTATACGCAATTCCATCATTGGATGACTAACAGGAATATAGGGTATTTGCTTATGACTTTATAGATTCTAATAAAATATGACATCTTTTTGAATCATTCTTATTCAGGGAAAACCTACTTTCCTAGGACTTGGCTGATGTAACCCACATCAACCATTAAATGACATAATGATGCTGTATCTTTTGACATTATCTGTGTATCTTTCTCTCTGTGGCTCATTCTGTCCTAGAAAAAGTACCTCTAAGGAGCAGGGCTTGAATTAACCCCTGGATGATGATGAACAGAAATTTTTCCTAGAAATAACTAAGTCTGTCAACTGTTCAGGTATTTAGCTCATGGAAAGACCTTCATACAAGAATTCAAGGGGTAAATCGTGCTCTTAAAAAACAGTCAGACATTATCATTTTCTTTGAAGGAACAATGTTATCTGTGATATTTTCTCCTAGAAATCAGCTTAGAAGACATAAATACAAATACATATTTTACATATTCTTCAGTTTAAAAAATTGGCATTATCTCTCTATAGAGGACATATGGGGGGAATGGAGTTCAAGAAACAACGGACACCTATCTCGGAAGCATTCAGATCTAGACTCAGTCCAAATCAGAAACATCCAGTAACTACCCCTCCCTGCCTTTTTCCTTCATATACTCACATTGTTTTCTGGGATGAAGCTGGAAGTAGAACAGTGTTTATTCCCTGCTTTTGTCTGATGATAATTTTGTTGTTGTTGTTTTATCCTTCTAAAATTTGGACTTTTATTTACAAATAGGATTTTAAGAATGTTGATGTAATTTTCAAACAGCATTGCTCTCGGAATAATGAGATAGCATATTATGGCTACTGACAGTGATGAGAAAGAAACTTAGAAATGAACCAGTCAGTATTTGAGGGACAGAATGCATTTCATTCATTCTAAGACATGAATTTTTGTCAAGGTATCTTACAATTAATTTCTCTTTAAACTACTAGACTGAATGTTTAAAAGTTTAGTACTATTTTGAAAAATTTATTTTGCTTATAATTTTCCTCTTACTATATGCATAAAAGCAATGTATAGTAACATCTTAAATGTGATGAAATATAAGGTTGTGTTTTCAGTCTGTAGTAGATAAAGATAAAATTATTCACTGTTTGGGGAGTACTTATAACTGGCATTCTAATGGATCAACATAGACCCTCTCCCAAACTCCACTAGACAGAGAAAAACAAATTGTCTTGGAAAGTTATTTCACAAAAAAAAAAATTCAAAATCTCATCCTCATTCTGTTCAGAAAGTCACTTTCTGAAATCTAACTAATGGGGCATTGGGCCAGAGTGGATTAATGAATTCCATAGATAATCCCTCAAAACTCAATTTATTCATTGAATTCACTTCTTTCTCTACTAAATATATTCCCACAGCTTGATGGGTAACCAGATTAATTAATTTGTTACATATCCTTACTCTTCCTTTCTGATAGTCAACAATGAATAAAATCCAAAGTCAGAAAGAAGAAGCAGCACAAAGATAATCCCTAATCTGAATAACCACTTCTGGAAAACAGAAAGCCTACTAGGCTTTAAGTCTTTCTGTAGAATTCAAAATATTGGATCCAAGTATGGATGTCTTACATGTATCTATATCTATGTGTGTGTGTGTACACAGAGTAAGCACACACATATTTAATTACATAGTTTCAATGTATTTAAAAGGCTTTGGCCATAATGTTCCAAAACCACTGTTGAGAAGGCAAGAGTGCACATGTTAAAATTTCTTCCTGGGTTAATAGAGATGACGGGAAAAGTTATTGGGGTTTGCAAATTTATTTTAAATAAATCCTTTTAAAATACCCACTGACCTGCATTTATTGAAAGAAAAACAGTCAACTACAATCGTAATTGTTATCCTGTCAGGTATTTATTAATAGATAGGCGGCTGTCATCTTTGTTAAAATGCTCTAAGTTGACAGAATTTCATTTACATAAATGGGTGGAAAATCCTTTTCTTACTTGTCCAACAAACTGGAGACAAAGTGCCTGCCAATGTTTTAATTTCTTTTTCATGTTCTGGTTAGAGAGTGAGAAGAATGCTTTCACTCCACAGTGTCATGAATATGATAATCTATGGAAATCACGGAAAGCAGGTACTTAAGTTAAGCATATACTGTACTATGGGAATCCCTGATGAATTCAAGTCTATTCTGTTTAGAGAAGATGTTGTTGCCTGTGAAGTGACAGACTGCCAGATGTTCCTGAAGTAGCACGGTAATGGGCTCAGATCGGAGCATCTTTCCCCAGCCCCCACAGATGACAGCATTTACTTTAGGCCACAGAATGGTCTTGCCTTCGTTCTTTAAGAACTCGTGTTTACATTTACTTCCCAACTATCAGATCTTCATTTTCCTGATTTTACTTATTTCAACATGTGGAGCATAAAATTATATAACTATGTGAGTAATCCTTACTTTATAGAGTGTATGCAGTCTAAATGTGAAATAAGCAATTCTCCATCATGTAAAACATGCTTAAGCCATTTATTTCCCCTATAAAACCTGGAAAAAGGGGTTTACACGAGGGAGGGGGAATATTTACTTTAGCATATTAAGCACGTAGCCAAATGTGCTAAAGCATATGTAAGTTAATAATAGAAAGAAAACTGTAACATGTTGCGAGGATTTCTATAATAATATGATGTGGATGATAAGGACTAACATTTAGTAAGTGCCTACTGTTTACCAAGCTGTGGCTTCATTTTATATACTTTATATAAGTTATATAGTCCTTACTACAACCCTATGAAATGTTATTCCCATTTTATGAATGAGGCACCTGAGATCTTATAAAGGTAAAACAAAATTTGACCAGGTTAAAAACCTAGTACATGATGGAACCAAGAGTGAAAGCCAACATCAAGGACTGCACTGTTTATCCTAAATATACTGCTACCCATACATTCATTCATTTGAGAATGTATAATGGGCCAGGTATTGTTCAAAGTTCTAGGGGAACATCACTGAACAAAATTTATGAACATCCTATTCTGGTAGCTCATATCTTCTAGAAAGGTTGGAGGTACAAAATAAATGAATAAAGAATACGATGATTACCAAAAGGGAGATATACAGAGTATGATTTAGAGGACCTGCTTTCAGTATAAGGGCCCTAAGACTTTTTGAGAACAGCAAAAAGTCCACGAGTATGGTTGCAGTGGGGTAAATTAAGAGGAGAGTGGTAAAAAATAAAACTGAGGAGGTAAGCAGGAGCCAGATAAGCCAGCAGTCATGGCAAAGCTTTTAGATTTTATTTTAAGTACATTGGGAAATCATTGGAGAATTTTAAGCAGAGGAGTGACATGTTCTCATTTCTATTTAAGACAATTGCTCTGGCTACTATGTGGAGAATACATTATAGCGAGTCAAAAGAGAAAGTAGGCAGATCAGTTAGGAGGCTACTGACTGCAGTGTACCTGGTGAGAGACAGGGGAGCCTTGGACTAGAGCCATGTCAATGGAGATGGTGGGAAGGGGAAAGAGTGGGGTTTTCCTGAAGGATTGGATCTAGAGGGGAAGATAAGAGGAAAGAAAAGAAATCCAGAATAGCCCTAGGTTTTTGACTTGAGCAAATGGGTCAGCAGTCATTCCATTAACTGAAATAGGGAAGACTGGGGAAAGAATATTCGGAATGAAATAACAAGGGATCCACTTAAGATAGTTAAGTTTGGGAGATCACTTTTCAACAGCTAATTAAATGTTAATTAAGCCCCTGGATGTGAGAGTCTGGAGCTCAGTATAAAGAACAGAACTGGGGCTATAAATTTGAAAGCCATAGCTTAAATGACATTTAAAGCCATTAGATAAGATCAGATCACTTGGAAAGGTTATGCCGGCAGAGGGAAAAAAGAACATCTAGGACTGAGCCTTGGATATTCCAACCTATAGGTTTCAGAGAAAAAGATTTACCCAGTAAAGGAGATACAGAAGTGATGTAGGGAAAAAGGTAGGACAGTATTTTAAGAAGGAGGGAGGGGTCATCCTGTTTGAATGCTGCTGAGAGAGAAAGTAGAATGAGCTCAAGAGTGTGGCCATCTGATTTGCAGAATAACGGTTGTCCTTGGCCCCATCACCACAGCATTTCCGTGGCTGGGAATGGAGGGCAAACTCCTGGCCCCAGTAACTGAGGAGTGAATGGGAGGTGAGGGTGGGAGGCCAGGCACTATTGCTGGTGCTTAAGAGAGGTTTGAAGGGGAAATAAGGAAATGAGGAAGCCTGGAAGTGGCTGCAGAGACAAAGAGTTCTTTTATTTGTTTGGTGTATGTGTTTTGAGGAGGGGAAGGATTAAAGCATATTTGTGTGTTAATGGAAATAATAAGAAAATGAGAGTGAATCATGGGATGGTCAGAGAGAAAAATTAAAGAAGCAGATTCCTTCAGATGATTACACGTATGCAAAACAGAGCCCGCGGTGGATTCTCTGAAAGCACCAGGACACTTTCCATCGTAACAGAAGAAAAGATGAAGGATGATAGTACAGATGAGGGGGATTTATAAAATTCAGAATAGAAAAATTACTTCAGTACTTTTACCCGAAAATGTAAGGCCAGATCCTCAACTGAGAAGGAAAAGGAGTGGCAGTTCAGATTTTAGGAGCAAGAAGAAGATATAAAAATGTCACTAGGTAGAGAGAGGAAGCTGAAGAGCATCAGTAATAACACAGCAAGGCTTGTTGGCCCTACTGCGTGCTCACTTGTGATTAGAGTCACGAGCTTGTGGGGGGAGCAGTCATGCTCTGTAGCCGTCTTCAGTTTTCAAGTATAAATACGGAACTCCTGGATGATTGGGTTAAATATGGGCAAAGATTTTGCCTGGTGGATACAAGAAAGGGTTAGAGGTTGTTGTCTGATAGGACTTGACCTTAAATGATCAGATAAATGTGTATCATTGAAAATTGTGATACGTGTTGGATATGTTTAAAGGATTATTTATGTTTAATCCCATTACATTACAAACTATCACAAACTCCGTGAGGATAGGGATCATCTCTGTTTTACCCTCTATTATATCTTCTTATTAGCTCTTACTTACCTTTGGTATCTTCTCCTAAAGCACCAAAAGCCATAGGGTAATTTTAGGTGACACGGCAGCCAAATGGCTCGGAAAGGACACCGGCACCCAATATAGAGAAGATGCGCGGCTTGGAGGTGAGAGACCTAGGTTTGGGTGGGCCCTGCCATTACTGTTATGTGGCACTGGGCTTTGTGTGCTTGCCACATTGGTGGGCCTCAGGTTTCATCAATATTATAATAATTCTGTTATGGTGGAAATTAAATGAGATAATATGCAAAAATAATTTCTAAAGCTGAAAGTACTGTCACTATGTTATATTCAGTCTTAGAATTTGGTCCTAATGCCTCTCGGGGCATGTGATGTTCAGCAACTGGCTGATATCTGACGAAGCTCAGAAAATTAGGCATATTTTTCTCCAAGCCTAATGGCAGGTCTCTTTGACTGCTGTTTTCATTTTGTGGTATTAGCCATTGCCAAACATGAGGCTCATCTTTATAATAGAGTTTGGCAGTCAAGAGCAGGAGGGTCTGAAGACCAGCAGCATGGACTAGATGGCCATAGGGCCTACATGAAGCCCACAGATGTCAAGTGAATTATTGTTTCAGGAAGCTTAATGTTTAATCTAATGCAATGATTGCCTAGATTCACAATTGTCCGAAGTACATTTTCAATAAAATAATGGGTTTTTAAGAACTATGGCCTACAGATTTTTTTGCTGTTTGATTTTTTTGTTTCTGTTCAATTTTGTTGTTTGATTTTTATGAACAGGAGAGTGAAATAGTTGGTCATTATTATTTTCTTGATAGAAAACTTTAAACAAAGAACCAGGAAAATACAAAGAAATTATTTGTGTTGTGCTCCATGCCTTTGAATCTAAATTGATTTCTTGGAACTATACCTTATTACTATAAATCTGTTAGGCTGTAGGATGTTGTTACAATTTAAAGCAAATGTTATTATCGGGGATTGGTTTATGTAATATTATAGATGAGGCCAAAAATTACTTTGTTTGGTCATTAAGCATTAGATGAATCTCATTCTTGCCAAGCCTTATGCATAGAGAGAACCTGTCTGGACATTTTATATGAGAAGTGTTCAGACTACATCGGTTGTCAGCATTAAGCTGTGACCACATTGAGGTTAGTTGAAATTTCTTGTCAGTATAGCTTTTTGTTGATGTTAATCCCTCATTCATTCATCAAATAGTTAATTAAGGCCAACTATGTACAAAGAACTAAGGGGAAGATAAAACAGGTTCAAAAGTATCCTGTCCTCAAATTGTTTATGATATTCTCAGAAAAATAGAGAATGCATAAATAATGGCAATATAGTTTAGAAAGTAATGAGGAAGAAATGGAGAGGAAAATCCAAAATCTGTGGGGGCAATGATTGCCTTCAGTAGTGACCCAGGTACAGAGATGAATTTTATCTTATGGGTGTTTGCTAGTGTCTCCATGTCTGCATGCAAAAGCTGTTGTCTATGGAGCACTTTGCCACACATATAAAAGATTCTTTCCCATGTTAAATTCTTTCCTACTGGTATGGTAATTAATTATCTTAGAAAATTCTTTCCTTTCAACTAAAAACTTGCCCTTCCTTTTATTTTCTCTCCAATATAAATCTCCTGCTTATCATAGAAACCCTAAAAATTGACTTTCAAAATGATGATCATTTTTTCCAATGTGTCCTGAACTGTAACTCCAAATAGGGTTTTTGACTGGATCAAAATGTGATATTTTGTGCCCTATGCCGCACTTTCAGGTAAAAAGGCTTAAAGCAGTCATCCTGGTGTTTTTATGTAGGGAAAATATTAAGTATCATATTGAATAAATATGGAAGAGATTGATTAATCTTCTACTCTTGCTCCAAATGTAGCCCGACTCCTGAATGTTCTTTTCACATTTATAGCAGTCCCATTTTCTTCATCACCCCATTTTTCTGTTTTTCTTTGCTTCCATCCCATTGTATGAGGTAATTTTTATTCCATTTTCCCTCATTTGTTCTTGCCCTTGACATTCTATGCAATATTTAGCCATGGAAGCAGTAGCATTTTGAAGGTGGATTTCCAAAGCAAATTATTTCATCCAAGTTCTCCTAAGGCATTGGAAGGAAGGACTGTAGCTTAGGAAGTCTTTTTTTTTTTTTTTAAAGATTTTATTTATTTATTTGAGAGAGAGAGAGAATGAGAGAGAGAGAGCACGAGAGGGAAGAGGGTCAGAGAGAGAAGCAGACTCCCCGCTGAGCAGGGAGCCCAATGTGGGACTCGATCCCAGGACTCCAGGATCATGACCTGAGCCGAAGGCAGTCGCTTAACCAACTGAGCCACCCAGGCTCCCAGGAAGTCTTTCTTTATATTAGGATAATATTTAGTGACATTTTTGTAATGCAGAATACTCACTTCATCTTTACATTGTAAAGATGTTAAAAAATTGTACATAAATACAATTTACATTCCCTATAATAAAATAACACTTTGGTTCTGTACTGCTTTATAGTTTTCAAAATGGTAAAGGCTGTATTTTAATAATCTATTAGTGCCTTCCTATTTCGAACAGTTGTTGTGAAGAGTAGGTAGGCAGAATGGTCATTGTTATCTCCATTTTACACAGATGAAAACCGAGGCCCACATAGGGCAAGTGACTTGTCTTAGAGACCAACTGTCTTAGTCTCTGTGCCCAAAAACCAGTAATCACTGTATATTGCACTGCTTTAGTGGAAGGTTCCATTTTCTCCCAACATCCTATAACTTTGCATACCAAATGCAACCACACGTGTGTCTATGTTTTATTCTTGCTGACTTGGCAACTTCATGTCTGGTATCATTTATATCCACTTCTAATATGCATGTGGTTGATTTTGTATGAACGTATCTCAGGTGAGTTGTAACTAAACCAAACTGTGTGAAGATAATTACAGTACAGCGTTGGTTGTGAATGAATTGCTCAATTTATACAGATTATATTCACCTTCATTTAAAAAACTATTTTATTTATCTTTATTATTTATACAGGTTTTATTATTTCATAATGAGAAAATAGAGAAGATATTTTTGGTTGTACCTTCCACCAGTAAAGCCTAAAACAGTTTATGCACTCATCCAACCTTGGGAGTTTGATAAACATTATCCATATTATTCATATTTACAGTTTAAAAAGACCTGAAATGTTCTGTAAATAGGAGGGAAAGACTTATAATTTGTGACTCAATCCATTATTTCATCTACAAACTGTGGATGTGATGTGGATAAGACTGTAGATGTGATGCCACCTGGTCATAAACTCTGAGGATTTCTTTTTTTTTTTTTTTAAGATTTATCTATTTATTTTAGAGAGAGAGAGCAAGGGGGGAGGGGCAGAGGGAGATAGAGAGAGAGAGAGAATCTCAAGCAGACTCCCCACTGAGCGCAGAGTCCTACGCAGGCCTCGATCCCACGACCCCAAGATCATGACCTGAGCTAAAATCGAGAGTTAGACACCTAACTGACTGAGCCACCCAGGTGCCCCGTAAACCCTGAGGATTTCTAACTGTGAATTTGAAAACAAAACAAAACATATTACTGGAAGGAACCTTATAAATTATCTGGTCTGACCCCCTCATTTTACAGATGAGAAAACTGAGACCCAGAGGAGTCACTAGCTCCCATAGGTCACAAAACGAGCTGATACCAAGGCTAAGAACAGAACACCATCTTCCAGCTCTCAAGTGCTATTTCCAATATTACTTCCCCCGGAAAGATGCCTCCCATGGGGGCATTGCTTCTTGAGAATGAAGTATATTAAATTCACATTTGGCTGCTAATCATTTTCTCAGCAGCTCTATGGTATTTCATTAACTGCTGCATGTAACGCTCTGGCCTTTCACCTGTATTAACTTGAGCTCATTAAACTTGAGGCCAATAATAAACAGGACTGAACTAATACAGATATTTTGCATGGTATGTGTTCAGCATTTTTTTTAAATGGTGTCTACCGTATGAAACGTTTTTCCCTTCATGGCTTACGGAATGAGTAAAAACGGGAAGCATAGATTTCAAGGAATGGGTTATATGTGTAGTATGCCTCTTTATATCAATCAAAAATATATTGCACACTCGTCTAATACAGAGCGTTGTAAGAACTATAAAGAAACATGAGTGACAGCATAGCACAGGGTCTGGTATCTGGCGTTGTGGGATGTGAATCCTGGCTCTGCCATTTATTAATGGCGAGCGTTGGAATAAGTTGCTTAGCCTTTCTGAAACTGTGTTCTCGTCTGTAAAAGGGAACGAGGACAATACCCAGTTCACAGGGTTGCAGTAAAGAACGGATAATGTACTCACTTGCTTTGCAGAGGGCCTGGTGTATAGCAATGCTCAGTTAATGTGCAGATTTTGATGAAGATGGTGCTGACAATGCAGTTCCTTCCCTCGTCGAACTTACAGTCACTTCCCACTACGGCTGTTGTTGAAGAGGCTGATGTGCCCCAAGTCTTCTCCCCACCTCATCATCACTACAGAATACAAGCAAGGGTCCTCCAGAGTGCCAGGAAAGAAAAACTAATCCCAGCTTCCCCACCAACATGATTTCATGTTCATTTTGACCGAGAAGTAACTCTTTTGTAGCTTACAGCCTCTGCGGCCATCAGTTAAACACAGGCTCTTGTGTGATTTTGATAGTGTTTGGGATTCTGACTGAGCAAGTGATGGTGAGAGAGGAGGGATCATTTGCAGAAAGATGAGCCGCAGAGAGGTAGAGAAAGAGGTCTGTCAGAGAAGGGTTCTATGTCAGAAAGAATGAAAGCTGGATGGTTCAGGCAGAAGTCACTGTGAGAGTAGGGGTGAAGCAGCGGGCAGTGTGGGAGTGAAGATCAGTGGTGGACTGTTGGGGTCGGTATGCGTAGCCAGTATTTGTTCTCTGTTTTCCGGAGTGCCATAGACTCTTAACACACACACACACAAATCTTATAGGTCATCTATTTAACTTTTCTGCTTCTACCAAAATCCCATCTCCAACATTCTGGATCATTACTTTCTTTCTGCCATAAACCACCTCCCTCCCGCAACCCACCCCTCTTTCCACCGCCATAGGGATCTGGTCACGTATTTTCAAATAGCTGGTGTTTCCCTACACCCTAAAGAACAAATATCCAAGCTACTTTGGCCAGAATTCAGAGCCCTCCATAGATTCCCCAGCTTTATCGCCTGCTATGCCCCAGTCACATACTATATTTTAGCTCTGTAAGAATGAGTTCATACTGTGGTTTTTTTTTTTTAATTTTTCATTCCTTAACTCATCCATTCCTTTATCTCTCTCATCTCTTTCCAGCACCACATACTATTTCTCCCTTTTATAATCTTTCACCACAGTTTTTTTTTAATTTTTTATTGTTATGTTAATCACCATATATTACATCATTAGTTTTTGATGCAGTGTTCCATGATTCATTGTTTGTTCATAACACCCAGTGCTCCATGCAGAACGTGCCCTCCTCAATACCCATCACCAGGCTAACCCATCCCCCCACCCCCCTACCCTCTAGAACCCTCAGTTTGTTTTTCAGAGTCCATCATCTCTCATGGTTCGTCTCCCCCTCTGACATACTCCCCTTTTCTTCCTCTCCTGTTATCTTCTTCTTTTCCTTTTTTCTTAAAATATGTTGCGTTATTTGTTTCAGAAGTACAGATCTGTGATTCAACAGTCTTGCACAATTCACAGCGCTCACCGTAGCACATACCCTCCCCAATGTCTATCACCCAGCCACCCCATCCCTCCCACCCCCAACCACTCCAGTAACACTCAGTTTGTTTCCTGAGATTAAGAATTCCTCATATCAGTGAGGTCATGTGATACATGTCTTTCTCTGATTGACTTATTTCACTCAGCATAACACCCTCCAGTTCCATCCACGTCGTTGCAAATGGCAAGATCTCATTCCTTTTGATGGCTGCATAATATTCCATTGTGTATATATACCACATCTTCTTTATCCATTCATCTGTCGATGGGCATCTTGGCTCTTTCCACAGTTTGGCTATTGTGGACATTGCTGCTATAAACATTGGGGTACACGTACCCCTTCGGGTCCCTACATTTGTATCTTTGGGGTAAATACCCAGTAGTGCAATTGCTGGATCGAACGGTAGCTCTAATTTCAACTGTTTGAGGAACCTCCATACTGTTTTCCAGAGGGGTTGCACCAGCTTGCATTCCCACCAACAGTGTAGGAGGGTTCCCCTTTCTCCACATCCCCGCCAACATCTGTC
>NW_027397071.1:20146814-20221046 GCF_003265705.2 Callorhinus ursinus
GCACATACCCTCCCCAATGTCTATCACCCAGCCACCCCATCCCTCCCACCCCCGACCACTCCAGTAACACTCAGTTTGTTTCCTGATTAAGAATTCCTCATATCAGCTTTCACCACAGTTTAAATTCCTGCTTCACCAGGAAGTCTTCCTTAATCTCTTAGTTGGAATTAAGTGCTCATTTGGATCAGCGTTACATCAAACTGTGCATTTCTTCCTCTACTTATCCTATTCTCCCTGAAAACTGCCTATGGAACCCAGACGTCAGCTAAAATCACCCAGTCCCATCCTTCTGGAAATTGCTACAAAATCCCTGGAGATTATGTTCCGTAGGTCACTTTCGGCTATAAATTCTCCCTCTACATTGAATTCTGCATCTCCTTCAATCTTACTTCTTGTTGGTTCCTATTCTTTGAGCTACATGCCAACCCAACCATGAAACTCAAGTCTATTTTGCTGATTTTCCTCCAAATTTCTCTCTAAGGCGTATAAGTATGTAGGAGACTTATTTAAGTGTTAGGGGTCAGAGAGGAGGATTTCGACTGCAGGAACACAAACAGCTTGAAATCGAATATGAACTCTTCCTCTTTATTAAAGTCCTCCAGGCCTTGTGCCACCAGGCTCGGCTCCCTTTCTGTCCCTCCCCTCTCCCTTCTCTTTTTGCTTTTTCTTTTTCCCTCTCCTCTCTCTTCTCCCCGTTTCAGAATTCTGCCTTCCTCCTACGCGGTGGTTTGGCCATTTCATTGTTTTTGTTTTTCCCAAATCATGCCACAGGGCTTCATCTCCCAAACTGCAAGCTAAAGGTATTGTTTTTTATTTTTTTTAATGTGGGAATTTATTTTTTTATTATTTTTATTTTTATTTAAATTCAGTTAGCTACCTTAGTATATCATTAGTTTCAGATGTAGTGTTCAATAACTTATCAATTGCATATAGCACCCAGTGCTCATCACATCATGTGCCCTCCTTCATGCCCATCACCCAGTTACCCCATCCCTCCATCCATCTCCCTTCCAGGAACCCCAGATTGTTTCCTAGAGTTAAGAGTCTCTCATGGTTTTTCTCCCTCTCTGATGATTTCCCATTCTGTTTTCCCTCCCTTCCCCCTGCACTGTTTCTTATATTCCGCATATGAGTGAAACCATGTCTTTCTCTGATTGACTTATTTCACTCAGCACAATCCCCTCCACTTCCATCCATGTCGATGTAAATGGTAAGTATTCATCCTTTCTGATGGCTGAGTAATATTCTGTTGTATATCTATACCACATCTTTATCCATTCATCTGTCGATGGACATCTGAGCTCTTTCCACAGTTTAGCTATTGTGGACATTGCTGCTATAGACACTAAGGTGCAGGTGCCCCTCCTTTTCACTACATCTATGTCTTTGGGGTAAATGCCCAGTAGTGCAATTGCTGGGTCATGGGGTAGCTCTATTTTTAACTTCCTGAGGAACCTCCATACTGTTTTCCAGAGTGGCTGCACCAGTTTGCATTCCCACCAACAGTGTAAGAGGGTTCCCCTTTCTCCACATCCTTACCAACATTTGTTGTTTCCTGTCTTGTTAATTTTAGCCATTCTGACTGGTGTGAGGTGGTACCTCATAAGTCTGTTTCTTTAGAGGAACCTGATAGGCATCATTTAAATAATATTTCAGTATAAAATACTAATTTTCAGAGTGCCTGGGTGGCTCAGTTGGTTAATCATCTGCCTTCGGCTCAGGTCATGATCCCAGGTCCTGGGATCGAGCCCTGTATCAAACTCCCTGCTCAGCGGAGAGCCTGCTTCTCTCTCCCTCTGCTGCTCCCCCCTGCTTGTGTGCTTACTCTCTCTCTTCTCTGTCAAATACATAAATAAAATCTTTAAAAAATAATAATAATTTTCTCACTTAGTTTCAAAGCATATGAGTCAGTCTTCCTCCCAAGGCTACAAACTGCTTTTAAAAAGAACCACCTCCTGGTGGCCCCAGCACCTACATGATGCTTGGGCAAAAGCAGGTCTTCCCTCCATCATCCTCTGTTAGCATTCCACTAATGTTAAATTTTCTTCTCTTGATTGACATTCTTCCTAGCATACCTTCTGATGGGGTCCCCTTCACACAGGAAACTGCTTGCCCTCCTGTATCTTATTAAACAGAGAGCACCGGGTTAGCAGTCTGTTGGCTCTCCAGCACCTCTTCCAAAGTGGGCCCCTTCTTCCTCTGGTGTTTCCTCCGCCAGGAGGATTTTCTTCCCCTTTGCTGACCCTCACACCTCCGTTTTCACCATTTGCTGACCTATCCTTCAGAACTTACTCAGATGTCACCTCTTCTAGGAAAGCTCTGACCCCTCAGCCTGGGTTAGGTACACATTGTCATTGCATATCTAGCATTCTGTGTCACCTCTTCTGCAGACCTTGTCTGAAGGGACTGCAGTTGTGATTAACTATAGGTTCTTTAAGGTCACAGATTGTCTTTTATAAATGCATCTCAAGTGTCTGGCACTTTGTAAATGTTTTTGAGTTTATGAATCACAGCTGTTGTATAAGTACGGTATTTTTACTTCATATGATTTTAATGTTAAATGGACCTATTTGTGTAAATTAGTTTCTTTCCGAAAGTAATGTTTCAGGTTATCTGATATTTCGAAAAACCAGCTGGATTTTTAAAATACATTCAGGATATTCATTCATTCATTTGTTAAGTTTCCAAAACATCTTGTGTACCTATTGTGTGCTGGATCAAAAAGTAACTCTCTCGGACCTCAAGCGGGAACAACGGAAGCATAGGCTAATAGCGATAAGGCAGTGCGGCAGGTGCAGGAGTTAAAGTATGCCCACAGTGCTCTGGAGCACTGTGAGGAGCCCCTAACACTGTAGAGAGGGGAGCCAGTTAAGAAGATTACTTAGATGCTATGAAAACCAAGCTGAGACTACAATGCCAAATGGGCATGTACCAGATAAAAAAGACTGGCAGGGGCTTGCCTAGCGGAGGGGATGTAGGAGCCAACATGGAAATACAGAGCATGGTACACAATGCAATATAAGCAGTTAAGGCTTATGGGAATAAATTGGCAGGCATGCACTTTACAAATAGTATTCCATTTATTGCTTATATCAACATCGTGTGTTAGATACTGTCATTCTCATTTCATTGATAAGGAAAATTAGTAGCAGAATGGTTAAGTAATTGGCTCATAGTCACACAGCTAATGAGTGTAAAACTGTGATTTTAATGCAAATTTGACTTCTAAATCAGTACCCTAACCACTATGCAAATGTTGGCTTTCTACTTTCACTGAGAAGCATGAACTGTCATTGCTTTTGACTGATTCAGACATCAGATAGTTTATCAAAAGTTGTGCTCTTCAATTTATCCGGTTAAATTAATAGTTATATTTCATTAATTTCAGAAATTTTGCATGTCCAACTCCAGTGTCCCCATTTACACCATTGGGCACCATGTAGTATATATGTAGATATCCTTTTCTCTTTGTCTTTGATTGTTTTCCACTGTCCGATTTTGATAATATGAAAAATTGCTTACTGTTATGTCAGAGATTAAGCATTACATGCCAATTACTCATGGGAAAAATCTGAGTTGCTGAATCCAACCCATGCTAAAACGGATTTTGGAATAAAAATCAGGATCAGATATAAGCAGTTGATTACTCTTATAATTGAGAGAAGGGAAGAACAGTAACTGAATTTGGACAGAACAGAACTGAGACTTCTCACCTCTGTTTCCGTGCTTACATCATGCTGAGCATACAGTGGCTGAAATTAAGGTATGCTAGAAACACATTCAGAGAACCCATGTTCCCAGCCATTGCACTCCAAATTGTATATTTTAAGTATCTAAAAAGTAGTCCATTGCCTTCCTGAGTTTTTTTTAAAGAGTAACTCTTTGAAGTTTTATTTTCTTCATTTTTTTTCTCTCCAATTAATAGTCATTTGATTGAGATCAAACAGTTTTCCAAGAAGTTTGGTTTATCATTCCTTTAGATAACTGCAATCACCAGAAATACTTAATATATAATTCAATCTGACAGTACCCTTAATGAATGGCAAGGGATACTTGTAGAATTTATAAAAATGATAAATGTACACATGTCATATGGAAATTATTTAACCTTTAATGTAGTACAGGACAGTGTCTGATCCAGAGCTAGGATATGCTATTGTATTTGTTGAATAAATGGCAAAATAGAAATAGTGTAACTAAGTCATATGTGGACATGTTTTTTGTAAAAAAAAAAAGGCAATTCTTAGATAGTTGTGAAACATATATCCTTTATATCTAACTTATTTCTTTGTCAATGTATACATTTACATACACACATGCACACACAATTATATATATATTATACACACACATGCACACACAATTTTATATATATATGTGTATATATATTTGGATTTTAGGTTTATAGTGATTGTGATATATATGTTGTACTTAGTCTATATGTGTGTTTGTATATATTTATATGTGTGTGTATTATACATATATATGCATATTGCACTCAGTATAAACCTGAAATCCTTTTTTTAACTTATTACCGTTTGACTATCAAGTAATTACTTTTCTTGCTGTTATTGTTTCCAATCAGATAAGACAGTATGATTAGGAAGATAGAGTTGATCCATTATAGCACTATACACCATTGCTATTAGCCAACTTGCTGCCATTCTCATAAAAATTATGCAATTTAAACTGGAAGATACCAGTACCTGCTGCTATTAGAAACAAGGACCCTTTTCTACTTCATAATATGCTCAATTACCTTTAGATTGATCCATGAATAAATTATAATCCAAATAGACTGCTTTACCTTAAAGCTTTGCTGGCTTAAGATATCATTGTTGATTCATTATGTTGTCACTTTTCTATCGGCAATGTAATGCTTTTTATATCTGGATAGAGACAGTTTTAGTGTGAGATACTGTTATCTTTAAATGAGTAGGATTTAGCTTTTCTGGTGAGAACAAATTCATCAATGATGAATCCCTGGAGAAAGTATTGAAACAAAAATCATACCATTTCTGAGCTTTGTTCAGTTCATCAGTTACAAAGCAGCTTTTGATAGTCCTAAGGAACTTTTTTCTTTGTTTAAGAAATATAGCATGACGCTCAAAACCTCTTGCTTTGAGTTACTGCAGGCTACAACTATTTCTAAGAAAATAATGAATGAAGAGGAAAAGCTCCTGCTGCTGGCTCTGTCAGGCTCTGCTGCTTCTCCTCCTGCAATAGGAAATCAATTAACTATATGTTCAGGCAGAGATTTGAACTAAATGCTTTATTAATCATCACTGATTGCACACATACACACTGGCCAACTATGCATTTGTCTTCATTCTTTCTCCATTTTATTTTGCTTTTTGTTTGTTTGTTTCACTGTTTTTTTGGCAAGATCAGAACACAAACGTGTGCCCAAATGTAGTGTGTATAAAGGTGGTTGTCTGGTACAGGAGAGAATTGATCTTCTGTATTTTTGGAAAACTTAACTTTTAAATATTCAGTACTCAGATATGGTAGAGGCATCTTAATACGTAACAAAGTAATTCTTTAAGAGATTTTATTTATTTTAGAGAGAGATAGAGACAGAGCATGAGCAGGGGGAGGAGCAGAGGGAGAGGGAGAGAGAATCTCAAGCAAACTCTATGCTGAATGCGGAGCCAGATTCATGGGGCTCGATCTCCTGACCCTGACATCATGACCTGAGCCGAAATCAAGACTTGGTCGCTTAACCAACTGAGCCCCCCAGGCTCCTCTGTAAAAAAGTAATTTTTAAAAAAGCACTAAACTTTCTTATACTAATTTGCAGAAAGCAAAATCTATGGCAGCCTTAATGTTTTGAAAGTTGGCCCTACAGCTGGCCTCTGGGACCTCCATATAGCAGTGAGAAACTACACACTAATGGACCTATTTGATTTGGGGATGAATGGTGGAAGGTTGAGGGAATGGTTACTGGTATCGTGTGTGGGTGTGCTTTCAATTTAAAGGAAAAGTTGGCAACAGTTTTCCTTCTTTTCCATGGATTCTTCTAACTAACACACAAAGAATATCCTATAGGAATCTTTATGTTAAATTGAGAACTTCTCCTTAGGACTAATTAGAAAAGATTAGCACATTGTAATCATAACCCTGTTAGCCATAGAAAGGCAATATAATTTAAATATGGCAAATGTGGTCAACCACTGCAAAAAAAAAAAAAAAAAAACTACAGAAAATATCAGGCTGGTAGATGTTTACTCAGGCTGTGTTCTGTTCACCACCAAAGGATTTTCAAATATTATTATTATTGTTATTATTATTATTATTATTACCATCACTGGAATAATTTGAAAGTATCATAATTTAAACTTAACTACCTTATTTCTCTCCCTTTGGATAAAGAATATTCTAAATGGGGAAAAAAATCTCCTCTGGTTTATGTTTAAAAGAAGATAGATCAAAAAGTTCCAGGAATGATTTCTTTTGAATAACATTTATAGAACTCTTAGATGGAATTAGAGGGTGTTGAGTAGGTAAGACTCAAGGAATTGGGATAATGGTTCAGAGTTTATTGAGCTTGCCACCATGAAGGATCTGCTAGAACCAGAGGTCACTTGTTTTAACATTTAACCATTTTTTTTAAAGATTTTATTTATTTATTTGAGAGAGAGAGAATGAGAGATAGAGAGCATGAGAGGGAAGAGGGTCAGAGGGAGAAGCAGACTCCCTGCTGAGCAGGGAGCCCGACGCGGGACTCGATCCCGGGACTCCAGGATCATGACCTGAGCCGAAGGCAGTCGCTCAACCAACTGAGCCACCCAGGCGCCCAACATTTAACCATTTTTGATAATCTTCAAGAATTTAAGATTAGGATTTATGTGCCCTTGATAGAGAAGCAAAGTGTGGAGAGAGTGATACTCTGACAAGAATTATGTCATGTGGACATGAGTTTACCACATTATGAGGTGTTATCAGAACCCCAGGAGCATTTCCTTTGCATTACATATAATCCCTAACACCTCATCTGCCCCAGGAAAAAGTCATTTCATAAGAGGACATTTCAAATAAGCATTATCTTTTCTATGTTAAAAGGGCTTACCTATCTGATAAATGTTGAGGATTTGTTTTATACTCATTGATTTGATGCTTTCTAACAAGACAGCATCACGTATTTTATGGTAAAATTGATACAATATATTCTGTCCCTTCATCATATTATTTCATATTACTGAAATCATTATGTATTGTAATTTAGGAAAGCATTGAGGTATAGGGATGAAGTACATAGTTCTAGTTTAATTGTATATAAATAATTTGGCTTCTGTTTGCTCAACTTGTTGACATAATTATAGTAAATTGAGAATGGAAGTAACAATCTTAGATATTTCCACATAAATATGTCCTGCTAATATAAACTTTCAATGTCAGTTTGGCTGAATTGGGAGCATGAGTGAAGTTTCGTTTACCTGCCCTACTAATATCTCTAAAGAACTAGGGAACTCATTTTCCTGGGGCATTATGCAGCCTGGCAGGTGGAGGCCAGTGTTTTGAAACAAGTACGATTTTTCACCAAAGTATTTGCTAGGTCAGAGATCAGGATGACCTTGGAGTGTTGTAGTTTCCCAAGCCTCTATCAGCTAGATAAATGGGCTTTATTTTGTAGGAGAGAGAGAGACAGAGAGAGAGACAGAGGGAGAAAGAGAGAGTGAGAGAGAGGAGAAAGGGTCTTTTTTGCAGTCTTAGAAAAGAGACCTAGCAATTCCAGGTTATAGGCGGACACGGAACATTTGGAATTCAGTTGTGTCTATCACTGGCGTTATGTGTCAGTAAAAGTGAAGATCAAAGGTTCTAGAAGAGGAGAAAGACAAAAGTGAAGAGGAAATAATTGTGGGATAATGAATAGTATGAGGGCATATTCGTGTTAACTTGAAACCACTTAGAATTTTTCCATGACACTCAGGTATCTTTCTAAATGAACTTTGTAAAGTACAGTTGAATAACCTTGAGATTTAAAGCTCCATGATGTGATTTTGAATACTGATGGAGTTTGTTTAAGCACTGTGATATTTCCTCTGCTTTTCATTTCCATTTTTGCCTCCTTCGTGCAAAATAAAATGTATTTTCTGTACAGAGAAATCAATATTTTTACCATTTTGTTTTTCAGCTATTCCAGTAAATTGCAATCAACATTAGTTACAGTCTTTAAAGAGATGTAGTAAGAATTTGAACACAATAAAATAGAGATACAGATTAGAACTTTGGCAAAGTACCTTTGCTATTGACAAAAGCATTTGTCAGGGACTTTGGCTGTGTCTATATTGTGCTAAAAACCTGATGAAGAGGAAAAAAAAAGCATCAATAGGTTTTACCTTCTGTCTATACAAACCAAACAAATGGTCTAACTAATAGCTATTGTTTTAAGTGAATGGATTTGGTTTACCATTGTGAACTTTAGTCCATTTAGAAATGTATTTAATTAACATTTGTATATATAATACATATATACTTGGTAAAGGTATTGCACTCTTGAGTTCTTTTTCATAATTAGTGGAATCTGATACCTAGAAGACTAGTGATTCTTGAATAAATGAAAAAGACCTCGTTACAGTATATAAGAAACAATTTCAAAACACACATTTGTTTATTGATAATACTTAGGTATTAATATCCCCACATTTTTCTCTTCTGTGAGCTACCACGCTTTCTTATTTGTGCATTTTCCTTTTAGAAACTGCCAAGTTTTGGACCTTATCTTGAGCAGCGCAAGGAGATCATAGCAGAGAACAAGATTAGACAGAAAGAACAAAATGCAGCTTTGCCACCACTTGAGAGAAAGCATTTTATTCCCAAAAAGCCTATACCTACCATCAAGGTAAAAATTAAGTTGTATATATACTGTTTTACTGTGTAAATATACAATATAGCTCAACATAGTTTACGTGTTTATTTACTGTTTAAGTATCTCATTTATTTTGTTTAAAAATACAATGAAAGTTTAAAAAAACCTGTTTGTGGTGATAGGATAGCCTCTTTTATTTGCATATTTTATACTTTTTAGAATACTGTCAAGTATGTGCTTCATGGAAATTTCTGATGTATTAAATGGGCCAGGAAATATTACAGTGAATTCTTTGTCTTCTCATATTCATTTTAAAATTATCTTCATCTACAATTAAATCCAGGAGATATATTAGTCATACAATACAACTAAATGATTAATATGCAACATAGTATCAATTTGAACAAACTTTGTCTGGTTCAGTCTCTGGAGAGCCTGTACGAATTGGTGAGTCAAGAGACTATTTTCTGGGTAATAGCAAAAGAATTACCATGAAGATGGAATGGTGGGTGTGTTATATTTCTTGATTTTTTTTCTTGAATTTTTTATTTTGAGAGAGAGGCAGATTTACATTCAGTTGTAAGAAATAATACAGAAAGTTCTTGTGTACCGTTTACTCGGTTTCTCCAATGTAAAATGTTGCAGATATCACAACCAGGATAATGACACATATACAATCTAGTGATATTATTCAGATTTTCATTGTCCATATGTGTGCATACATGTATGTTTACTTCTGTGCAATCCCACCACACATGTAGGTTCCTCTTTCTACTACCACAGTCGAGATACAAGACTTCTATCACTACAAAGATCCCTCTGGTTGCCCTGTTGTAACTGCACCTACCTCCTTCCTGCCCACCTTCCCCAAGATGGAATTGTCTTAATGAGAGAAAAGGGAGGTGTTATAGGAGTTATAGGACTCCATTCTCTCTGAAATCACCATCACTGAATGTGGTTTCAGTTACTGGAACTTATTCTTCCTTATTTAATGACAATCTACTCCTGCATTTCCATTTTCTGTTTGAAGTATCAGCTAAAAAGCTTACTCTTAGGACCTCTCAGGGGAACTTCCCAGAAATTCATCTTTAGCTGTCAACTGGGAATTAGAACCCTTAAAAATTCCCTCTACCTATGAGAGAAAAAAAGATGTGTCCTATGTCAAAAACAGTGGGGTTTACACTGGCTGTTGCAAAATTTAAGTGATTCAGAGTTCTGAAAGGAAATTTAGAAGTGGCTGAACACAAATTCTATCAGTACTTCGATGCCATAATTCCAAATAAAGTGAACACTTGGGACTTCTAACAGCATAATAGCCCCAAATACTCTCTTGAGCTATTTCCTTTACATTATTTGTGGGCTACTAAAGGAATGTACTGGACACTGATGATAAAGAGAAGACCAGATCCTTCAGCTCTTCACAAGCCTCCACCCTCCCTATGTTTGGCTATGATTATTATATGATTTAAGTTAGTATTGTCACTGTGTCTCTTCTAACTTGAATTAAATGTAAGATCTCATCTTTTCCTTACATATAAAAAATCAAAAGAAAGATATTATTTGTATTTGAAAGAAAAGAAGTGCAAGGTGATTATAAAAGCATTGACCTTTTTAGTCTTCTGTTCCTTCAGGGAATATATTGATAACCTAGAAGCAAGATAAAAACAGAACAAAGAAAAAACCTACTAGAGTTGAATTCAAGCCGGTCGATCACTAACTCAAATAAAATATCAAACTCAGCAGAATTAAATAAACCTAAGAAATATGAAGTCAGGAAAGTAAACATTTTTTAAAGTATCAAGGAGGGATAAGTCTTATTAAAGATAGTGCAAGTTAGGGATGCCTGAGCGGCTCAGTCAGTTACACACCCAACTTTTGATTTTGGCTCAGATTGTGATCTCATATTTGTGGGATCGAGCCCTGCATCGGGCTCTGTGTTCAGCAGGGAGTCTGCTTGTCCTTCTCCCTCTCTCTCAAATAAATAAATAAATAAATAAATAAATAAATAAATAAATAAATAAATTCTTTAAAAATACTGTAGGCTTACATTCCTCTCCTAAGTCTCTTCATTTTAGGTTATCCAAATTAAAGTATCCCTGGTGTTACATTGCATGAGCCTCTAAACATCGTAGATACCATCTTCCCGGCATTAAAGACAATAATAGTACTGATGTACTAAAGGACTGCTGTCGTAGATTTTCCCATTGTCTAGTGGATCTTCCACTCCCTTGGCTTCTCCCCAGGGTGTCATACCCATTCTGTCTGTTGTCATTTCTAGGAAGATGGTGTGCCCTGTCAAAAAACATAATGGTAGCTGATAATTGTGGGTCAAATTTTTTTTGTTTATTTGTTTTGTTGGGGCTAGAATTTTCCCTAGTTATGAATGCAACTATCTCTTTGGAAAATGAGGAATTAAATTTGTTAAAACAATGACTGCTCACTTTATCTTGCTTTCTATAAGGCTTTCTATAGAGTCGGGGGAGCATATGCTTTAGAGGAAGAAGGAAGATGCAGAGATCTGTTCCTGTCCCCAGAGAAATCCCCAGTTTCAGATGACTCCTGATTTCTAGAGCCATGATGTTGTGTGTGTGTGTGTGTGCATGTATGGTTGTATTTTTAATTTTATCAGTTCTCCTCTAATAAATCCACGTTTACTCCCATTCTGGTACGATTTCCCAGAGTAGGAGAGAAAGTTCATCTCCTCGAAGCACCCAGGGAAATATGTGGCAACCAGCAGCTCTAATGTGCCTCTGCTGTTCCAAGCACTATACATGTTATATCTCATCTAATCTTCACAGTACCTTGGGGAGGTACTATCTTTATATTCATTTTCCAGATGAGAAAACTGAGGAACAATGAAAATTAAACAATTTGGTCAAGTCACATAGTAATCAGTGATAGAATGGGGGATGGAAATGAAATTGAGAATTGCTGGCTTACAAGATTCAAAAGACTGACTCATAATAGGAACTACAAAAGTTTGGATCCATCCTAGAAAATGTATGGAATATACCTAGAGATAGGCCATGGAAGATGAAGACATCAACATGGAATAATGAGAACATTTAGTAAGGGAATTTTAACACATGGGTTTTGTCACAGTCGTACTGCTCATTACTTGATTTGGGGCAAATATCAAATAAGAAAACTGTAAAATGAGACTACTGGGCAAAGTTAAATTCTTCTCTCCAACATTCTATAGTTTCATTTGTTTGGTTTTTTTTTTGTAATGTTAAAAGTGCAAAGATTAACATGAAAATTATGCATAATCTTACGTAACCACTATGAAAATTTACATTTATAAAATTCTAGTCCTTTTTTATATCTAAATATAATGTCTTAAAATAAACACAGAATAGTCTTATATTTGCTACATACAAACTTCACAATAATTTATATATCACTTTTACACAGAAATAATGGTTTCATAGTATTTTATAATATGAACTTATTATTAACTTTTTAAAAAGTAACTTATTAGAGCCCAGAGGCCACTGTGCTGCTCCTGGAGAGAAGGCAGGCAAGCAATGCAGAGGCAGACAGTGTGGAAACAGTGATCTGAAAAACGCCTGGGACACAAAGTGGGGGAGATTACTCGCTTTTCTCAGAGAGCTTCCCTGAGAGCAGCAAGCACGGAGACCCCTCTCTGAGGACAAAGGAGCTGGCTGGTGCCATGTTCCTTCACAACGCCTCAGCATAAACACAGAACCACCTGCAGTAAACAGCACAGGTCCAACGCTGACTGCCAACCTGCTTGCACCAGGTCCCACACCCCTGTGCTCTGGCAGTACTGCCCATCTTGGCCAAGTCCCAGCTTGGCAGCCCCTTCCCCAGAAGACCAGCAGAAACTCCTATCCATACCACGTCTCCCGACCAGAGAGTTTTGCAGGGCTTCAGTTCTAATGGAAGTAGTATCAGGTCTCATTTAACAAGCAGACCAGAGCACACCTAGTTATAACTCCCCAACTCTGGCCAAGGACCAAACACTGCCCACTGCAGACAAGGGAAGCCTCTGCAGATGACTGGCCCAAAGGATAGAGCAGCCAAAACACAATAGCAGAGTGCACACAGCACACACCGGAGACACTTCCTGAAGCGCCAGGCCCTGGACACCATATGACCTCCTCTTCATAAAGCCATTACTCTCAGGAGCAGAAACATAATGGGCTTTTCCAACACACAGACGAGGGCAGAGACTTAGACAAAAATGCCAAGATGGAGGAATCCATCCTAAATGAAACAACTTAATAAGGTAATGGCCAGAGACCTAATTGAAACAAACATAATATGCCTGATGGAGAATTTAAAGCAATAATCACAAAGATACTTGCTGGGCTTGAGAAAAGAATGAAAGACTTCAGGGACTCCCTTACTGCAGAGGTAAAAGAGTTAAAAAAACAATCAAATGAAAAATGCAATAACTGAGATTCAAAACAGACTGGATGCAATGAACACAAGGATGGAAGAAGCAGAGGAATGAATAGATGATAGAGAAGATAAAATAATGAAGCTGAACAGAGGAGAGAAAGAAGAATTGTGGAACACAAGAATAAACTTAGGGAACTCAGTGACTCCATCAAATGTAATAACATTTGTATTATAGGAGTCCCAGAAAAAAAAGAGAGATAAAAGGGGGCAGAAAATTTATTTGAGGAAATAATGGCTGAAAAGTTCCCTAATCATGGAGAGGGAACAGACATTTAGATCAAGGAGGCACAGAGAACTCCCATCAACTACAAAAGCAGGCCAACACCAAGACATATTATAATTAAATTTGCAAAACATAGCAATAAAGAAAAATATCTTGGGTGCCTGGGTGGCTCAGTTGGTTAAGCGACTGCCTTCAGCTCAGGTCATGATCCTGGAGTCCTGGGATCGAGTCCCGCATCGGGCTCCCTGCTCCGCAGGGAGTCTGCTTCTCCCTCTGACCCTCTTCCCTCTCGTGCTCTCTCTCTCACTCTTTCTCTTAAATAAATAAATAAAATTAAAAAAAAAAAAGAAAAATATCTTAAAAGAAGGAAGACAGAAGAGAAGAAGTTCACAAGGGAAGACACAGTTAACAGCAGATCTCTCCACAGAAACTTGGTAGGCCAGAAGAAAGTGCCATGATATATTCAACGTGCTGAATGGGAAAAATCTGCAGCTATGAATACTCTATCTAGTGAGGCTATTATTTAGAATAGAAGGAGAGATAAAAAGTTTCCCAGACAAATTATAACTAAAGGAGTTCATGACCACTAAACCAGCCCTGCAAGAAATATTAAAGGTGACTCTTGGAGTGCAAAGGAGAGACCAAAAGTGACAAAGACAAGAAAGGAACAGACAAAATTTCCAGAACCAATGACAAAACAAGTAATAAAATGGCACTGAATACTTATCTATCATTAGTTACTCTGAATGTAAATGAACTAAATACTCTAATCAAAAGACACAGGGTGTCAGGATAGATTAAAAAAAAACAACAACAACAAGACCCATCTAAATGCTGCCTACAAGAGACTCATTTTAGACCTAAAGACACCTGCAGATTGAAAGTGAGGGGATGGCGAAATAATTATCATGTAAATGTCATGTCAAAAGAAAGCCAGAGTAGCCATACTTACATCAAACTAGATTTTACAAGACCAGTGCTCTAACCACTGAGCTATGGAGCCTTCCCGTTTCCATCAAACTAGATTTTAAACCAATGATTGTAACAAGAGATGAAGAAGGGCACTGTATCATAATAAAAGGGTCTATCCAACAAGAAGATCTAACAATTATAAATATGTATGCCCCAAACATGGAAGCACCCAGATATATAAAACAATAACAAACATAAAGAAGCTCATTGATAATAATAATAGTAGTAGACTTTAACGCCCCACTTAGAGCAATTGACAGATCATCTAAGCAGAAAATCAACAAGGAGACGGTGGCTTTGAATGACACACTGGACCAGATAGACTTAACAGATACATTCAGAACATTTCATCCTAAAGCAAAATAAACAAAAATACTGATTCAAAGGGGCACAGGCACCATGTTTGTAGCAGCATTAACAATAGCCAAATTATGGAAAGAGCCCAAATGTCCATTGACTGTTGAATGGATAAAGAAGAGGTGGCATATATACACAATGGAATATTACTCAGCCATCAAAAAAGAATGAAATTTTGCCATTTGCAATGACATAGAAGGAGCTAGAGAATTAGTGAAATAAGTCAGTCAGAGACAGACAAATACCATATGATTTCACTCATACGTGGAATTTAAGAAACAAAACAAATAAATATGGGAGGGAAAAAGAGAGAGAGGAAACCCAAGCAATAGATTCTTAACTATAGAGAACAAACTGATGGTTACCAGAGGGGAGGTGGACAGGGGGTATGAGTTAAGTAAGTGATGGGGATTAAGGAGGGCACTTGTAACAAGCAGCACCAGGTGTTGTGTGTAAGTGTTGAATCACTACATTCTACACCTAAAACCAATATTATACTGTATGTTAACTAATTGGAATTTAAATAAAAACTTGGAGAAAAAAAACAAGTACCCTATTGCTGAACCTTCAGTTGTTTCCAGAATTTTATACAAAGAGTACTATTATAATTATCATTGTATAAAAATCTTTGTGTAGAGGTCTTACTGTTTTCTCGAGAGAAATCACAGGAGATATTTTAGGGCTTTTAATACATATTGCCAAATGCTCTCCAGGAAGAGGGTAAATTTACATTCCACCAAAAAATATAGGAGGGCCCATTTTTCAGACACCCATCAACAATGAATTTATTTTTAATTTTAACCAATGTAATAATCAAAGTATTTCATTTTTTTCTTTAATTTTGAATGTCTAAATAGTAGTGAGATTGGCATGTTTTTATATATTTTTGGACTATTTCTTCTTTTGTGAAATTACTACTCTTTTGACCAGTTTTCTGTTGGAATATTTATCTTTGTCTTACAGATTTTTTATAAACTTTTTATATATTGCCATTTGTCTCATAATTTGTATTGTAGTGTTTTAATATATATGTAGAGCAGCTTTAGCTTTATGTAGTTATATCAGGCAAAAACTTATCTTGTGATTTCTGTCTTTATTTACTTTTTCTACTGTAAGATTATAAATATTCACCTCATCTAGTTCTTTTAGAATTTTAATATTTACATTTGACTAATTAATCTAAACCTTTTGTTGCTTTAAAGTATCAAGTACGATTATAGGGTTTTTTTCCCCCAAATAGACAGTCATCCCAAAATCTCAATATCTGCATTTTAAAGTGGCCCCTTCCATCTGTCAAATTATGACTCAGTGACAAAATGTATCATAAATTGCATGACTTGCTTTACATTCAAGTTTTTAACCTCTCAAAATTTGCTAAATGATAATGATGTTGTATTCATCTCTCTGTTTCCTGATTTCTATATCATCTCCCTTTACAATTTATCTAGACTTTTCCTATATGTTGACTCAACTATTCTCCATCACTTTCTCTTTTCTATGCTTCAGACTTTTGCTGCCCACTATCTTCTGGATACCTCCACCTGGAGAGTCTAAACAAGGAGCACAAGGGCCATCATACTTAAAACTAAACTGATTACCATTCCATCCAAACTCCTCTCCATCCTGAGTTCTGTGTCTCAGTGAACAACACTGAGGACCACTCTCTTTCCTAAGCCAGAAACATGAAATTCAGCCTAGATTCTAGCCTATTGCTCATCCCACTCGTGAATGGGATCATAGGACATTCACCAATGTCTATCATTTTTTTTTAATTTTTTTTATTATTATGTTAATCACCATATATTACATAATTTGTTTTGGTGTACTGTTCCATGATATGTCTATCATTTTTATCTCTCATGTCTCCCTCCTCTTCTGTCCTCTCCTTCCAAGGAGACCTTAATACAGTTCTTTATGTATTCTTTCATAGAATTTTGAAATATTCTACTACTCCCACCTTCTTTTGTCATTCTTACCTAATGCATCCTCCAACAATTATGGAGTAGTCTTTTAAAAACGCAAGTCTGATTTTTTTTTTTAACCACTAAAGATTCCCACATCTTAAGGTAAACTCCTTAGCATAACCTTCACACCCTTCATATTTTAGCTTGTCTTGGCCTGAGCAGCTTCAGTGGAGTGGTAAAAAGTAGAACCCAGGAGGTGGTAAATTGAAGAATTAACAAAGGTTGAGAAAGTAAGAACAAGGTATATGGAATACTCTTTTCTGAAAAAGGTGCATGGAATACTCTTTTCTAAACTTAAACTTGATCAGAAGGAAAGTGACAGGAAGAGAAAATAGGGTAGAGGGGAAAGATTGGTTTGTTTCTGTGTTAGAATAATCGAGGTTTGCATGAGTTTATGTGCTCTGAGAGAACAGCTAAAGCTACCGGAAAGGGTGTGATTATGGAAGCTCTATTTTGGCAAGTAGGTTGGGGATGGAGTTCAGGCAATACATTAAGTCATCTTGCATTAGAGAAAGGACATCTCTTATGATTTCCTACCTACTGCATGCCATATGCATTTAATGAAACTGAATTTGGACTTAACCAGTATCATTTTAGTACGTAGTCATGTTTAAAGAAAGTGACCATAGAAAGTCTTAACTTCTTTTCTTTCATTGAAATACATAGCAAAGTTCATAATATTTTAACAGATTACATTTATGGAGGAAGAGTTTCCTGAATTATGCCCAGAACTACCTTGTCCTACTGCGTGTGTTCAGATTTTTTCACTACCATTTTGTAGCTGCGTGAACTTGCCTCAGTTCGCTAATCTATGAGACAGAGAAAATACAAGAGTCTGCCTCATGGGGTTATAAATTAGGTAATATGTGAAGTGCTTTTAGCCTGCATCAAATATCCCCTAAATAAATATTACCTACTATCAGTTATTATGTCAGGAATGGACAGGTTGAAGGTTAGTCCCCATTCCCATTTTCTTCAATGAAATTAACTCAAGAATGAAAGTAAGAATACATAAAGCTCTGGAAGCCAATCAAGTTGGAAGTTTTGAAGAAGCCCATATATTTTCCAGGAAATCTTTATTGCATACCTACCATGAGACAAGCAATGTGCTAAAAAATGGGCATCTGTAGTATAATAAATAAAGGAGACACAGCCTCTGTTCCTCATGAAGCATACAGACTTGAGACAGAAATAGATATTAAGCAAAGAATCACACTAATAATATACAATCATATTTGTGATACAAACTATATAGAAAAAATAAAGGATGTATGGAGTCTCTTTCATAGGAAGACCTTGTTTAGACCAAAAGAGCAGAGGAAGGCCTCTCTGAGGAACTGGCATTTAAAGAGCCCTAAGAGCTGGAATGTTTCAGGAGATCCCTAATGTTGTCCTGGATTTGGTGGGTGGCCATGGTTATAGAGACAGAGGAAGGGATGAACTTGATGAAGTCATTTAATTCTCCTTCTAAAACTTAGGGATTCTCATTAGATATTGAGGGACATGGGCCAGTAAGGAGTTAAGAAAAAGGAGACCAAGACAATTAGGTTCTTTATGGTCCTACTAACTGAGATAAAGTAAGGATAATGAGTCAGGATTTTGTTCTTCGTGGTTTTAGGTTTAATGGGCTTTTTTGACATAGGATGAAAATTTAGATTTGAGCATGTTGAAATTAATGCACTCAAGCAAATCAGGGACTTATCCTGGAGGAAGGTCCCTGGTATAAAGGAAAAAGGGTTGACATTTTGACTACCTACACAAGATAGAAGCTCCGCATCTATTTTCATAATTATTACTTAACCTAATACCCTACATGGGAGAAGGAAGTTTTGGGGAAGCAAATGAGAAGAACTGAGCGGAAAAAAAAAAAAAAAAAAAGAATAACCAGAAGGAAATGATGTTGTTGGGGGGGGGACCAAAAAAGAAGGAAGTCTTAATAACATAGAAATGTCCACAGGTCTGAAAGCTGCTCATCTTGGCAACAACACCTTGTATTGTATCCTTTTATCTTTCACACATAAGCACTGAGATTCCACCCTCTCGTTGGCAAACGTTGTCATATTCACCCATACACTCACTTTGTCGTTCATCCAGCAATTATTAGTGTACACCCACTGTGTTCCAGCACTGATGTAGTCACTAGAAATTCAGTAGTGAACAAAACGAAAGCCTGGATCTTGTGGCTCTTACATTTTAGTAAGGAGAAACAGACAAACAAATAAACAAGTGAATGCGTACTATGTCAGATGGTCACGGTGCTAGGAAGAAAATATAGCAGGATTAGGAGAATAAGAATTGCTAGGGAGGTTGGTCAGGAGAGGCCCGCCTGATTAAATAGCATTTGAGTAAACACTGGAAAGAGTGGAGAGAATGAACAATGTGGATAGATACCTTTGGGGAGTACATCCCATTGAGAAGGAACAGAAAGTGCAAAGACCCTGAAATAGGAAAGTCTTTGGCAGGAAACCATTGAGGCTTTTTCAAAGGAAGAAAGACACAATCTGACTTAATTTTTCAAAGGATCCTACTGGCTGTGACATTGATACAAGATCCTAGACAGGCAAGGGCAGAAGCAGAGAGAATGGTTAGAAGGCTGTTGTAACAACCCAGGTGAGAGATGGGCAGGAGGGAGAATAAATCCTAGATAATGTCAGAAGGCCTCGACGCCATTGTTTCAAATGAAATGATGTGTGTGAAAGTATTGTACACAGCGTCATTCTATTCCAATGTAAGGGGCCGTGGTTATTGTTATTCTCATACAAGTCCCCCATCCATCGGCCCATTATTTCAGACCCCATCTGGATGGTGTGACTGTGTGGTTGTTCAGGCCTCACTGAAATGAACAGCCACATGCCCTTTAAGAGCCGTCTCTGTGAGTGTGAATCAGACCTCACTTCTCATGCTTTTATTGTTTTTCCCACAACACATACCCAGGTATGCCGTGTACTTCCCTCTGTTGCTTCCATTGCTTTTATGTTTCCCCTATGGTGTTTCTTCTGTTCTTGACATACCATTTTTCCTTCTTCCCTTTTTCCTGGAGGGGCTGGATTGTCTGTTTTCATGCTTAATACTTTCTCTGTCCACCCATCTCTTTATTTTAGCCTGTTCCTTCCCTCCTCTCTGCTGGCCTCTTTATAGATTCCTCTGTTCAATAGTTTAAACTCCATGACACTGCTTTGTTTATCCTCTCAGCTAGCACAGTATATGATTCCCCATCTGCTACAGAAAGAGCCCCAGTGCCCCACAAAGTTAACTAAGCCCCTCTTGTCTGAACAAGTTTTTCAGTCAGGCATTCAAGTTTCTAATCTACCCCATCTTCCCTGGTTAGGAGTGTGACAATATTATTCCTAAGCGAGCCATGCTCAATAGATCTCATCTTTTGTTCTTTTTTACTTCAAATGCCTCAGATAAGATTTAATGGTCTGCTGCCTCGAGGTAGGCGGTTTCAATATCACCCCATCAGTAAGTATTTATTGAGTATTTGCTGTATGACCAGCAGTGTGCTAAGGACCGGGTTTATATCCAAAGATGTAAAACACACGGTCCAAGGCACAGGAATTTTCCCGACCTCGGTGGAAATGTAGCACTGACACGTATTTACTATGCACTCACTGCAGTCCAGGAATTGTGCTAGAAACGAGGAATACAACATGAATTTTAAAAAGAAAAACATCTACCCTTATGGAGCTCATAGTCTAGCAAGGGAGAAAGACACATGTTAAAAATTATTTACAGTTCAATCAAATATGTACAAAATGCTCTGGGAACACAGAGGAGTGAGAGGGATTAGTTCTGCCTCGGGTAATTGTGGAAAGCTTCACAGAGATGGTGATATTTAACATGGAGTTTAATAAATTAGTGTTAATTAAGCAGAGAATTAATAATAAAAGCTAATATTTATTGAGTACTTAGGAGGTTTCAGGCACGGTTCTACATGCTTGTGAATTGTCTCATTTAATTCTCACAGTAACCCTATCAGGGACCTTATTTTTCCTATTTTACTGATTAAATGATTGATAAGCAGGTTAAATAACTTGCCCAAGGTCACACAGCTAGGAAGACATCAAAACCAAGATTTGATTCCAAAGTCTGGCTCTAGAACCTGCGCCCTTCAGCACTATCTTCTGTGTCTCTCACAAAAGAAAAAGAAAGAGAAGGAAGGCAGTATTTCAAGCAAATCTGTATGTTTGAAGAAAATGCAGCCATAGGACCTTAAATCCAATACATAGTCCCTGGATATCAACGAGGTAATAGGGTCTGACTGGTAAACCCATTCTTTTTTCAGTAGGAATTTATAGAAAGGACCAAACTGAGAGGCAATAATGAGGAAAATAATCCAGTCTTCTTGATCAGTCTTAACAATATAAAAGGGCAAAGGGATGTACTGATTAAGCTGCTAGCCATGTCAGCTAGCGCATCGAGTAGTTATTCCCCGTGTTAAACTGTGACTACAGGGTCCTCGAGAGCCAAGTGTTTGCTAGTCACATGCTCTCCAGCTTCTCCCTGCCCCCTCAGGAGCTAAATATAGCCTCAAAGGCCCTCAATCCTATACCAGGGATGGTCTGAGGCCCTCAGGTCAACCTGGCATCCAGCTGACTCCCTTTTTAGCAAGCTTACAGCTTGACTTCCATTTCGTAATGAAATAGCATTTACTATATATAGAGAGATATACCCATATACCCTATTATGGAGCTGCCAATTTTATGAAAGAAACAGAAATGAAAGGATTCTGAGGAAGAAGACGGTAATCAGAAATAGTGCTGAAAGACTGAGAAAAAGTAAGAAAAAAAGGCTGTCCTCCTAGGTGTAGAGGTCTTCTTCTGAAAGGTGAAGCAGGACTTTCTGAAGACGCTCCTGACATTCCACAGGTTCATTTGTGCTAGAGAAGAGAAACCGAATAGGAGACAGTTTTGTCTCCTCACTGAGAACTGAAGTGACAGTGTGCACATTTGGCCCGGGTATATGAGGAACGTGCTTTATTCCCAGGCAGCATATAACAGAGATTTGAGAGTCTGCCAAGACTTATAAAGTCCCCCGAATGCTTCCCACTTCTGTTGATATATATGAGAATGAATTCTCATTCTCTTTACGAAGCCAGGAATGTATCTCTAACGTCTTTGAATTTCTGGGTAGGAAAATGAATGGTTTAGGGGCACTAGTGATGTTTTCATCTCTTCTTCCTGCTGCTTCGAGTAAGAGATGGACTGCATCTCATAAGACTGGCAAGACAGTGTTGGCAGGAGACCAGTCAGCCTGATCGAGTGGTTTATTATTTCAAATGAATTGTGAGAGAAAGGAGAAAAGTACTCAGATAAAACTGTAAGACCATATTAGATAGTACAGAGCATAAAAGAGATGGCACAGAAAGAAAAATAGTGGAGGACTATCCCAGCAATTTTCAGAAGATACCAGAGAAATGGGCCGGGGCCACATTAACATTCTCAGTTGTCTTCTATACCAACAAATAGCAGATGAAAAAGTATTAAACTGAGCTTTAAAAGAAATAAACAGAATTTGGTAAATATCATCTCTTACATCTTATGGGGATGTTTTGTGATGTGATCCCTGCCTGGAACATAACAATGGAAAAGTATATCTTGTTTAGATAAATAGGTCTAATTGAAGAGCTGGGGGAGGAGCAGTATATGTCAAAAAGATGTACACGTGCACGGAAATCACAAACCTGAAGGTGAAGCATGGAGGAAGCAGCTGCAGGAGAGTGAAATGAACGAAATACAGAAATGTTATCCTGGGACTATGTCACAGACCTCATAACCAGATGGTTAATATGGACAGGCAAGATAGAGGAGCGATGTAAGCCTTTCAGACTTCAGATGAAAATCCCACTCCACTAAAGGCAAAACATCTGAAAAATTATTGAATTGCCTTGTTGGAAACTTAATCTCACAGAAGAGAAAGAAGCAATGAGGGGTCTTGCTGCATTTGTTTATTTCTGGCTCCCTGTAAAAATCCATTTGAGAGAGATGGAAGCTAAAAGCATCTTGAAGGAAAGTAACCATCCCATATCATCTTAGAGTTCAATAGGCCACAAAAAAGGAACTCTGAGCTTCGATGTACAAGTGTCCTCAACCTTTAGTAATTCTCATTTCGGGAAGTTCAGACAAAACTATAGAAAACAACCCCATAGTCAGTGACTCTAACCTGAAGATGGATCAAGAAGAATGAGAAGTGGGGCACCTGGGTGGCTCAGTTGGTTGAGCATCTGCCTTCGGCTCAGGTCATGGTCTCAGGGTCCTGGGATCGAGCTCGGCATCGGGCTCCCTGCTCAGCGGGGAGTTTGCTTCTCCCTCTCCCTCTCCCTCTGTGCGCTCTCTCACTCACTTTCTCTCTCTCTCTCTCACACACACACAAATAAATAAAATCTTAAAAAAAAAAAGAAGAATGAGAAGCTATCAAATAGAAATTTGATGACCTAATCACTCAGTTTCCCAAGGTGTAAGAAAAGGGTCAAGCATTTTAGATAACTCAGTAGTCAATGGTCATATGAGAAAATAAAGATCACATTACTAATGATGATCAGAAAAGAGTGGCATCAAGGATTAAGGATGTTACAGAATTACCAAAACCTCAAATTACCCAAATTTGGAAAAAATATTAGGAAAAATAAAAATGTATTTTGTCTATTAAAAGTTTAAAAAAAAAAGGAAAAGAAAATACACCCACTACTTAGAGCAGATGGTATACTGTTAACTTACATTAGTGAGAACTGTTCAATTCCTATTATCTTTCTAGCATCCCCATAGAGAATGCTCTTATAACTGAAAAGAGTAGGGAAAACATATTTTGAGAGTTGAAGCCCAAGATAGGTAAGGCTATAGTAAAAACACATCACAACAATTGCATTGAATTTAAATCCAAAGTGCCTGGCAAGAACTTGCTCCTTTAAAGCCTGAACTACCTACTTAAAAAGAATACAATGATCAGAGCACTGACCTGTGCTTAGCCAATCATGGTCATACCCAAACCTCACTCATCTCTCTCTAACACTCATGAGCCCCTCCCGCTCCTTCTCTCCCCCACTTCAATTCCCAGATTCTCACTTGCTTCCGTCCCATCTTTTGGTTTACTTGTTTCTCTCACCTTCCCCGCCAATCTACTACTTCATTTCCAGGCTGATGCTTTGTCTCTGCCCTCCTATCTCAGCATATTCATGCTGAGACCTCAGTTATCAGAGTTCTACTGAATGTAAACTCAAGATTTCCTTTTCTCACTGTGCAGACCCCCTCCCTGCCTCCTAACTCAGAGGATATCAAAAATAAATTGCATGCTGTATTTTTGAAAGCATCTTTGTATGATATTGCTGTACCACACTGCTGAAAAATAAATGTTGCCTCAGGTTCTTTGGAAAAGGAAAAGATGGTTGTGGTAGGGAAAAGGTAGAAGTAGACCAGAAAGCTTGAGGTCTGACCCCAGTGAAATTCTCCAAAGATAATGAAACTTTTGACTTGAGAGTGTTAATAAAGAAAGATGTTACTAAGAAACAGCATAAATTCAGTGATCACCAACCAAATGATCTCATTTCCTATTTTGATAGGTTTATTGGGCAAGTAGTGAACTTGGAGTAAAAGATAAGACATGTGACATTGGTAATGGTACAGATGAGGATAAAGTGATTAAATAGCTATGCCCAAATAATTTAAATAGTGGATCCCTTTCCCACAGAAGTCACAGGGATTGCCCACATTACACTGTCCTTGGTCCTGGCCTTTGAATGGCACTTTGATTGACAGGTTTGGAGAAAGTATGTTGCTCAGATGTGTAGAAGACGTAAAGCTAGGAAGAATAGTTAATGTGCCAGACAACAGTCACAACTTGAAAATACTTCACCAATAAAAAATAGGCCAAAACTAATAAATTCATACTAAGCATAATAAATTATGATAGAGCAGGGATGGGGTTGGGGCCCTCTAGTTCCTCACTCTTTGGTCCTAAACTTCATATCAAACAGAAATATTGACTGATCCAGTTTCTAAAAAATACTTTTGATTATCCCAAAGAAATAATTAACTGAAAAAGATGTGATTCTCGAATTCTGTAGTCCTTCACAATGATAATTTTGGGGACCGTTTATAT
Organism: Callorhinus ursinus; assembly: GCF_003265705.2. Classification (NCBI taxonomy): domain Eukaryota; kingdom Metazoa; phylum Chordata; class Mammalia; order Carnivora; family Otariidae; genus Callorhinus; species Callorhinus ursinus. The sequence continues at coordinate 20,171,662 of NW_027397071.1, forward strand.
TTAAATCAAATGTATCTATACTTTAAGGAATTTAGCATCACTTTCTCCACACACATTCACGCATAAACATTTCCACTAATCAGGGATGGCTCTAATCAGGTGTATATCCACACCCTGTGTGGAAGAAATGTAGGTTCCTTAATCTCCACAGATGTGTGTCCACGAAGGACTAGACCAGCCATATGTCCTTTATTGATTATATGTGCCTTTCAGTGAACTCCAAATTCCATATGTCTTCTCAATGGTATTCATAAGCTGACAGTACTAAGTGGAAGCTTTGGGTTTTAAACAAATTGTCTACGTTTTCAGGCACAGAGAATGGTAATTCATTTTCTCTGATACTCTTTCCCAAAATAATTTAAAATGGTTCTCAATCTTTTAACCTCTTCCAGATTAAAAAATTATAGTATCTTAAGAACTATGATGCTTTTTAATACCATGTGCTAATAAAGTTTAGAGCCTCCGAAGATGTTGTTTTATTTAGTTTCACATTAAATAATATTTTAATAAATAACAACTGCAAGTCTCCAATACAGAGCAGAAGGTATATTTAATATACACAGAATGTGAACTTGCCTCTTACAATAAAATCTCTTGAAATATACATTGTGTCTTTTGAATAAGCCTTGGAGGTTTGATGACTGTCTAGGGAGTTTCCTGTTTAATTATCATTTGAGTATTTTCTGGTGATTTCAGTCAAGCAGTGATCTGATTCAATAAAACAACTGCTTTGACTGATTTATATCCGAGATTGAAAAAAATTATATTTTGTATCACATATAAATAGTTTTATAGCTAGCGAGTGACCTCATGGACTTACTGCCTTAAAATATCATTAGAAATATTAAGCATGTCCAGATACTTTGACTATGATTATTTTGTATTTAAAGAAGGGCTCAAATCTTTTTATGATGCTCATATTAATAAAACTGTTCAGTAAATCAACAAGTAGCTATTAGCCCATACAACTATGTGCCTAATATTACACTGTCTATTTAGTACATGAATAAACGAATGCTATATTTATTTTAATAATATTTGAGCACCCATTATGTTTCAGTGATCTGCAGGAGCAAGATATTCCACAGGAGACACAAAGATGAATAAAGCCTGCTAGGAGACTGCATATAGGAAGCTAAATATAGAAAATATCTACATCATGAAGTAGAATTTGCTAAATAGAGAAATAACAGATGAGTCAGCATGGAAGTGCTTATGACCACAGAATTTGAAGTCAGGCAGCAGTGACTGAATCCCTGCTTCATCATTTACCTAATTCTGTACCTTAAATCTCATTCACCTCATCGTGTGTTGAGGTTTAAATGAGACAATGCTTTAAAATCATGGCATTGGTCTAATACACAGTAAGAACTCAGAAGTTGTCTGTTATCATTGCCTCCACATGATACATAAAATACTATAGGTCGTTGGGGGAATAGAAGAGAAGATGGGGAGGGGAGAAGGGGAGGTGGGAGAAAATGGAGGAGACAAAGAGATCATATCTTCAATTTGGTTAGGAAAGGTGGAAGAAGAATTGAGGGAATCTTCATGAAGCAGTGAGTGACACGTAAGATGTCTTTGAAGGATGGGAAAGATTTTTCAAAGCAGAGATGAGAAGGAAGGGTATTCTGGACAGAGCACTCAACATAAAATTAGGCACCAGAGGAGTCAATTGACAGGTGTGGTTCAGTGTGAAGTGTGTGTTCAGTGTAGCTGAAGCACATGCTGTTTGGAAGTGAGAAATAAGACCAAAAAAGACATTGTTAGAAAGCCTTAAATGTGAGACAATATTTAATTTAACAGATTTTTTAGTAAGGTAGTGAGAAATTTAGTCTGTGCCGTACAGCCTAGATTAAGGTGAGAACATTACGTAGGGTAGAGTGGGGTAAGAAAGAATATGAGAAAGACTCATCAGGTGGGCTCTTAACTTCATTAGAAGTAATGGGAAGCTAATTAGTCATGGTTACAGACTGTAGTAGACATGGAAAGAGGATTCAAAAGATATTGCAGATCCAGAACTCATAAGACTTGACCATAGACACACGAGATGCTGGAGTATGGAGAAGCTGGAGTAGAATCGAATGCAGAAATTTCAAGCTGCAGATTGGAAAAATCCTACCGCTGTTCACAAGACGAAGGAAATCAGAAGGAAGACCTAGTTTCGTGGTGTTGATGATAAGTTTAGTGAGTGGAGAATCTGAGGTACCGATTTCTAGTGACAGTGCTCATCATGCAGCTGACAAACGTAGATCTTGAGATTGTGAGAGCAACCTCAAATAGAGATATTGATTTGGACATCAAGTGCCCACCTACAGACAGACTACAGTATAGTTGAAGTTCTATCTCCAACACACTGAAAATAGTGAAGACAGTCTTGTAAAGTTTCTATCATCCTACTCCTTGAGAGATGCACAAATAAACTGCATATAATAATGTAAACTTTGTTTCAGTCTGAAAGCTCCCAGTCATGAGCATATTGTCATTTAGAGCTGAAATAGAGAAAAAAAGTAAAAAAGGGTAACCAAGGTCATAAAAAGAAAAGCAGAAAATAAAATGCCAAAGAGAATACAGGAAGATAGCTCTATGAGTCAAACCTCCTTGAATGCAGACCTTGAATTCAAACAAAAAAATTCTCTTGTTCTCTTGTACATCCTTCTGTTTTTGTTTTATGCGACAAAGTATTTCTTATTGTTGATGAAACATCTTCTCTGCTTCACATATTAAGCACACTTCCAATTAATATGAAGAACAAAGCAACGTGTAACCACATGAAAACTCTTCAGCGGTGAATGAAGAAAACCCTAGTTCTTTAAAAGTAAAAGAGCATCTTCTTTAGCTATTAGATGAACCTGATTAATTAACATAAATTTGAATTTTTAAATAATGAAATATACTCCTCAACACATGACAGGTGGGTATGCTATCAAAGCACTTTTTGAAATGAAAATCTAGAATCCAAATGCAGTGATATAAATGCATAACATTCACATTTTTATTCCCCTCATTCCTGGCAATTTAAAGTTTTCTAGTTTAAGTGCATCACCCTTTGTCGCTTTTTATTACTTGTGGGTCCTTCAAAGTTCAAAACTGGAAAAAATGGAAGACACGACCACTGAAAATTCAAGGTTCATTTCTTCTGTCCACAGAAACAGTTTTAGATCATCTAGTAGAAAACCTATGGAATGCAGTTGATTAGGTCTTGTGTTTCTAAGCTGGAGATCTCTCTCTCTCTCTCCCTCTCTCTCTCTCTCTCTTTATATACACACATATTTTGCCCATCTTTCAGAAGACAAAAAAATTTAAGCTACAATTATGAAAAGTAGATCTATGAGAACTACATTCCTGGAAGCCTCCTAAGTTACATAATGCAACATCATATAAAAAACAGAGAAATCTGGACTGATCCTAACTATTGCATGGTAATGTTTTACAATGAACACTGTCAGTCTTTCGGTGCCTACCTTGTAGGATGTCATTGGAAAAGCACTGCAGTACCTTGGAGCATTTGGTGAACTGAGCAACCTGGAGCAAGTCGTGGCCGTGATTGATGAAGAAATGTGTATCAACTGTGGCAAATGCTACATGACCTGTAATGACTCTGGCTACCAGGTAAGGATTCTGCTGTAATTGGGATGCTGTGAGGCATGTTTCTTCTGGCTTTTGTAGCAGAAAGCATCTTGTGTTGCTGAGTGTGCAATGCTGACCAGACGTGCCCAGTATTGCCGCTCAGCAGGGACACGTCTGTCCTCTTGCTCTCTGAGCATGGGAATTTTTTCAAAGGAAAGCCATAATTTGTACTAACTGTGCCACTATCCAGTTAACAGTGTTATTTTAATATCGTTTATTACCCATAACACTGGATGGAAAAATCCAACCAGAAGGAGAAATCCACCCGATGATGGACATTCGGAAGCGTTAGGCTTTAATCCAGAGGGGAGGGAAGAGAACTACCATGTATTGCCATTGCCCTGAAAGGACTTGATTCTTTCTACCAGAAGAAAATTCTCTTCCATTCAATATTGACTGGGCTTCAACTACAGTAAGAAAGAAGAAGCACCTTCCTACTGGGGAAAGTGTTGGGGCCCAGAATTCCTTTGTGACTGGAGAAGCCAGCAGGTTGTATTATTACCACACGAAGTGAGCTGTGGCTTCTTCCCAGGGCCTCACCCTTCAGCCGAGAGGCTGCCAGGGGACAGCACAGAAGAAGCAGGGATTCAGCTGTCTTCAGTCTCAAAACTACAGAATCATATTATTCTCATTAAACTTTTCAAGCTATGAAGAAGTAGAGTAAAATAACACCTTTTGAGATGATGAATGGAATTTTCAAGGTCGATGAAATGGCCTCTTTTTAAAAATTGAAGTTCATTTAGCTTATTCAGCCTGGAGGAAGGTCCCGTGTTGCTCGTGGTGCGATTTTGCATATTCTTCTGACCACCTAACAGAGATATAACAGACATATTTTAATTTTTAAAAAATCTCTTCCTCTTTAATTTGATGTTCGTTCTATACCAAATTTTTATATGTGTCACTTTTTTTTTGTAGCTGAAATGTGTCTCTAACAGTTATTTTGGAAATGCTAATCCTATCACACTCACTTTCGTCTTTCCTCTAATTAACCAATTAGAGATGAGTCAAGAAGTTCTGTCACTAAAATCAGAGCTGCAGGGCTCTAATATCTCAAATCTTAAAAGTTATGACTCCTACCTTAGAAGTCTAACCTTGGTACAACATCAGTAAAAAACAAAACAAGCCAAAAAACCCGTATTAATGAGGAAAAAAAAAATCACAATTAATCATTTAAAAAGGTTTAAAAAGTCCTCCTTTGACTCTCCTGTCTCAAAAAGATAAAAAATAGAAAAGCAAAATCTTCAACTGAATATAAAATTTTATATGCCTGCAAATTTTTAAAGTATAAAATTTTTAAGATATAGGCATTATTTTATTTTCAGTTGCTTCTTGGGTTTCTATTTATAAAAGGGTACACAAGGAAGAGAAATAGTTTTTACTCATTCAAACAGCCATCCAAGATGTTTTATTTTAAAAAACGGCAATTTATGTGGACAAAGTTTCTTATGGTTTGTCGTATCTACAGTTCTTGCTCAGATAGAATATGGTTGTTTCCTTGAAGATCAGACTTTTTTTTTAATATTAAGCATTCTGACATAATTTACTCTGATAAAACCATTTTCATTTTTATGTGCATAAAAGAGGGAAGAATTACAGTTGCAAGTAGCTTCAATTGGGAGAGGGAAAATTTTTAACAAAAAAAATTATTTGGACTTGGATTATAACACATTTTACATGACAGAGGTCAGAAGTCAGAATGGAGGAATTATTTCATTGACAATCCTCAAGCCTCAAAACTGGCACTAAAGCCAACTTTTTTTTACTCCTGTTTTCTTCTAAAAACTACATGCATACTGTGAAATCCAAGCAAATACATTCATTGCCCCAGCTGACCGTGACACTTTTTCACTGTGGAGGACGAGGAATGTGAGGAGAGAAAGCACCCCACCATCCTCAGGGAGCAGACACCCCATCCCGGCAGGACGGGAAGGCCCTGCGCTCTGCTCAGAACAAAGGAAACGAGAGCGTTACTGTTCTGAAAGCTTTTCCTTGCACGACACAAGAAAAATACCTTAAGGAATTTTAAACCATGTATTTCTACTTTAAAAGGATTTCTTCTCTGGTTTGTTTTCTTTTTCTTTTTTTTTTTTTTCCCCTCCCCTCTGGCCTCTCAACTAGAGCTGCTCCGGAGGAGGGCTGGGCCGCGGCGGCTCTCCCAGAGCGGCCCTACTACAGTGGAGGAAAACGTTCCTCCTAAAATGGGGGCGTTCTTGACCTTTTTGGTCGGTGACAGCAATACTCCTTACTTCTGTTTGCAGGCGATACAGTTTGATCCCGACACCCACCTGCCCACCATCACTGACGCCTGCACCGGCTGTACTCTGTGTCTCAGCGTCTGCCCTATTATCGACTGCATCAAAATGGTTTCCAGGACAACACCTTATGAACCAAAGAGAGGCTTGCCCTTAGCTGTGAATAATCTGGTGTGTTAAGGTGATTTGTGAAACTGTTGCTGCGAACTTGGAGGCCACCTACCTGTGCCGATCTTTTTTAATTGTGATCATTGTGTTCGGCTCTTGCTAAATGGAAACAAATAGATAATTTCTGAATACATTTCTAAATGAAAACTGTAGATTTCTAAATAAATTTCCAAATTTTTAAAAAACGTCTAGTGCCAGTGACCATTCAATTAATGGTCATAAAATGGAATGGCTATTTTGTGAGGATAGTTGTTAAATAACTGTGTAGCCGTTAATTGGATATTCACCATTAGTTGTCCATTCTGAAAAATATTAACTTTTTTGTGGCAATTAATGCAGTAGTTTCTAAATTGCCCTGTGCTGTGCTGTCTCTTTGATTTCTAACTGTAAGTGAAATTAAGTATTTTAGAACAAAATACCATTTAACTTACAAGAAAATGTTTCCAAGGAAACATTTTATAATTAAAAATTACATTTAATTTTAACACTGTTTCTAAGCAAATGTAATTAGCTCCATAAAGCGTAAATGAAGAAAATCAAATAATAATTTACTGTGGCAGAAAAAGAAAGCCAAAGAGGGTTTGCAAAACTTTTTTAAGGCCCCTTTGTTAAAATAGCTTCTTTGTGGGGGGCTAGATACTCAAGTGAGAGTATTTGGTAATCATTCATATCACTCTACTGATCCCCACTTATGCCTGAGATGCGTGTTCAAACTCTACCAATGAATCAACATGACATTCTTCTTTAAATATTTAAACTATGTTCCTAACCAAATAAGATATTATGATGGAGCTCTGGTTAAAGCCACTCTTTTGCTGTGCACAGATCTGCTCTGTCTGCTTCTAATAGTAGCCTTCATGATTATAGCAATTAATGTTTGAACAAAGCCCAAATTACACAGCAGTGGGTCACATGCTTCATTATTCAAGAATGAAAAATACAGTATTGGTAATATATATTAAGTGTTCAAAACTAGCTTGACTATTCTTTATTTTAGTGTTTTTGTTTAATTTTTAAAAGTAATCAAATAAAAGGAAATATATATTTTCTGTTACTGATATTTTTATATTTCTCTATTTTCATAATCAGCAAATAGCATCATATAAATTCATTTATCTCTTTGAATATGAATCTGTAAGTAGCAAATCTTTAAGTAACAATCTGTGGTATATTTCTATGAAAAATGCAAGATCTAGAAAAATAAGATGTTTGTTTATGCACTTTTAGAAATGCACATTTACCACAAAATCTGCATGATTGAATAATAAATAAAATTTCATAAAGCATTTTAAACAACGTGGTCTTTTGCTGCCTCTCTTGCAAATACAACATTATGTCAACCATTTAGATTTTGAGGTGGAGAAGTTTTTTATTAATCCTATAGTGCATTCCATCCAAGTGTATATATAATGCTAGTTCAGATCTAATGAGGGTAATGATAGTGTGGTTATTTAAATGTTTCACTTCCAGTCCCTCTCACCCAGGTTTTCCTACTGAATTTAATTCCACTCTGCCAAAATGCGTCTTTCACTGGGCACAGGCCAGATTTCTTGCAGTGGTTCATGGGCAGAGATAAATGAGAAAATGGCAACCTACCATTAAAGGTGCTATCTTCACTATAAGAAAAATCAATGTCACTTAATAGGTATTCCTTAGGTGGTTGTGAAATATTAAGGACTCAAATCAACAGACTCACTTTTTTGCTCCTTTCATGGTGGGGGCATTTTACCCTTTGCACTTGGTAACAGCTTAGGAAAGAGTTGAAGTTGTCCAGAAAATAAATTTACCGGGACCATGTGGACACCATCATAATGTATCACTCCCACCTCAATCTGGTGAGAGATTTTCACTCTAGGAGTTTTATGACAGTACATCCCATGCATATATGCCTGAGTCCTCTTCAAGACACTGACTGCCAGGAAGAACTTTCCATAATAGAGATTAAAGAAAAGAGTAGTTTATGACTTTTGCATCCTCCTCTGAGAAAGAGCGGACACAGTGCTATGGCTCTTTTCTTGAACTACTTCGGGGAACTACAAGTGAACGGGCCTTTGAGCTAGGCCATGGCAATCTGTGATTTTACACTAGGATGTTCCTCACACACATTTCTGTTGTGTCCACTTTCTGCTGAACACGAAGAAGCGTTTCTTATCTACGCTATTTATGGGAAACATACTTAATCTTACAATGTGTAGCTTGCCGAGAGACTCCAGAATGGGGGAGAATGAAAATTATGTCATTCCATCCAGCAGGACACCACAAGCCATTGGCCCTAACACACACGTTCTCATGGTTCCTGACCTTCAGGCGTGAGTGAAGATATAGGATCAGACCAAGGAGTCTGGTTTTGTGTTATCTATGTCTAAGAAACTATACTAAATGGACTACATATGTGATAGCTAATTTTGTGTGTCAGCTTGGCTGGGCTACAGTAACCAGATACTTGGTCAAGCATTACTCTGGATGTTTCTGTGAAGTGTTTTTGGATGAGGTTTACACTTAAATCAGTAGCCTCTGAGTTAAGCAGTTGCTCTCCATAATGTAGTTGGGCCTCATCCAATCAGTTTGAAGGTTCAAATAGAACAAAAAGCTGACTCCTCCCCACCTCCTCAGCAAGAGGGAATTATCCAGCATTTGGCCTTTGGACTACCTTTGCAACATCATCTCTTCCTGCTTTTAGAGCAGACTGTAACGGTAATTCCTGAATCTCCAGCTGGCCAGCCATCCCTATCAGATTTTGGATTCATCAAGCCTCCACAATCACATGAGCCAATTCCTTAAAGTAAATCTCTTTATGTTCGTGCGTGCGCGCGCGCGCGCACACACACACACACACACACCCTGTATTGGCTTTGTTTCTCTAAAGAACCCTTTCTAATACAACATATATCTTATTTGAATATTAAAATGGTCAAAGGTAGAGTCTATTGTTTTATCTTACTTAGTAAAGGAGGACATGGGTGCTTAAAGGGTCTAAGTAATGTGTTACAGGTCACAAACTAATTAGGTATGTTTCTAAGTATGTTGGTTACATCTAATAAACCTTCTGTTTTTCCTTTTGTTCACCCAGCCATTCATTCATTTAACAAATATTTATCAAACAACTACCATATACCAAGCACGGGGCTAAGGACTGAGGGTGTGAACTCAAAGGATGAAGGTTCCCTAAATTCCAGCCACTTACAATCCACAGGGGAAGTGGGCATGTAACTGTTATTACAGTGCTAGGAAAACAATAGTGAGAGAAGGGACATCTACAGCCTAATCCTTTGACAAGATAATAAGTTAAGCCAATTATTTAGCTCATAAAAGCATTTTCTAAATAGGAAACAAGAAGGAAAAGGAAAGCACAGAGGTATGAAAAGTCTGGAAGGTCCAGAGAGCTCTAAGAGCTTGGGATTAGACAGAATGAAAGGAACATGTAGGATGTAAGGCAGAGAGAGAGAGAAAGAGGTGTGAATCATCTTAGAATCCCTCAGGGAATCAGAATCAGCATTTTGTTCATTCATTCATTCATTCAAAAACATTAAGTACCCCGTATATCAAGCTAGTTGATAGTGATTCAACTAGGAACAAGACAGACATGATTCCTGCCTTACTGAGCTTACATCTTAGTGGAGAATACAAAAAGCAAGTAAATAAATTGCAAATTATGGCAAGTGTTTTGGCAATGACAGCTAGGGCGTGGGGTAGAGACAAGGAGGACATGCACTTACTCTTCAAAATGTGGGGCAGGGAAGTCCTAATGGATGGGAAGGAGCCAGCCATATGAAGAATAGAGAAGACTGTGTTTATGTTCTAGAAGTAGAAACAGCTGGTGCAAAGGCCTGAGCTGAAAATAGCCTGAGTTATTCAAATTACTCAAAAGAAATCAAGGAAGGGTAATAGAAGGCAATGCCTAAAATCCACAGGAACCGGGCACTGGAAGCGTAGGAGATGGACCTCAATTTCCTCATCTGTAAAATGGAGAAGATCATGGCCTTGCATTTAATAAGTTAGATATAATCATAATTTCTGCTGATATTATTTATGGACATAGAAATTTTAAATTCAGTTTAAAGAAATAAAAGTCTACTAACAAAAATCTGTATTTGCTAGACACAAAATCAGACTGCCGTAGTAGTGAACGATGGTATGACTTCCTAAACTAACATTCATCATCTGTAGCAATCTACAAAAAAATATTCCATGCAGTTGGAAGATCGAGATTAAAAAAAAAAAAGTAGGATAATCAATTCTGACAAAAATAAAAGACCCCAGAAATAAAATGTAACATATATATGAGTAAAGTTATCTCATCATCTATATATAATTACCTCATTATATGTTTAACTGTCTAATTTTACTTTCTCAATTCTATGAGCTGGATACAGCAGAAGTATTTATTTTTTTTAAAGAGGAAATTTAAAGACAAAGCAGATAAGTGACTTACATAAAATTATATGTTTAATTAGTATCATATTAAGAAATGAAGCCCAGCTAACTTGATTTTCAGGCAATGCTCCCGCTCTTCTACATCATTTTGTTAAGCAAATATTCTATATTTTTCTACAATATAGATATTCGGAGATACATTATTCACTTTTGGTGGTCTTAGATGACAGTAAATGGCCTAAAGAAATCAAATGGCCTAAAGAAATCCAGCAGTACCTCTTGTCAGAAAGGGTTAAGATACTGCCCTTAGAAACGAGCTTATTACCTGGCAGGATCTGATCTACTTCTGTCCTATGAAGTTAATTCAATTAACAGGAAAGCCATTAGACACACTATATTCTACCCAGAGCTGTAGCTTTTCCTCTTACCCACAGATGCACACAATTCAGCAAACAGCCTGCAGAGTGAAAATTTGGACCAAATCCTTAATGATTCTGTGAGGTTCGCCGAGTCGAGCTCTCTCTTTTATTAATTAATATGGTAATATTAATTAATATAGTACCTCTTTTATTAATTAACATGGATTTTCTGCTTAAATTTTTAAAATTACAGGTGACATCTTTAAATTGAATGGTCACATTTGGGTTGGAAACATGCACAGCTGATTGTCCCTTTGTGTTAGCCCTCTATTAACTGATCCAGTGCATTTATGAACGGATACTGGCTATCATTATTTTCATATTTACTATTGTCCTAATATGCACTGTAAACTGCGGTGCCCTAAAGAAGCCAAGTCATTTTGCCACTGGTAAATAGTCTATAGTAGTGAGTCACACTGAGTAATGTATCTGTGCAGTTATTTATTTACAGGATTTATATAGTGCTTTTCCAGATACTGTGTTCTGCAAGCACCAACAGCCTTCTGTGTACTCCTGCCTTTCTACTTTCATGTCTTCTTCACTCAACTACCATTGATAAATTCAAATTTATATACTGCTGGCAGTTTTTGAAGATTTGCATTAGTCAACATATGGCTCAAGACCTCTTTGCTTACCAATAATGTTTTTGTGTGTTTTTGTTGAAAACAAGATCTACCTGCCTATTAATAGTGCTGGTTTATTCATCTTTCTGGCCTTCTGTGGTATCCATCTGCATGAATCTAGGTATTTGGGCAAAGATAAAGCACCAAACACACACACACACACACATATACACACACACACTAATGTGCATAGCGATTTAAGATTATTGAAAAGTTTCCATCTGCATATTTTTCGTGGAGGTATAAGAACCTGAGTGGAAGATAAGAACCTTCCAATTCAATTTATGTCTTTAGGTAAGAAACCCAAAAATTCTTATCTACTCTCTTTTAAAAGAACCTCTTTTATTTTAGAGGGGAAAGGAATGGAGGATGGGTTAGCCCAGTGATGGGTATTAAAGAGGGCACGTATTGCAAGGAGCACTGGGTGTTATAAGCAAACAATGAATCATGGAACACTACATCAAAAACCAATGATGTAATGTATGGTGACTAACATAATAAAATAAAATTAATAAAAAAATAAAAATAAAATAGCCTCTTTTGAGTGAAATGGGGGAAGGGAGATTTTAAGGATTTGGGACAGGACTGTGGGAAGGTAATCATGATTTTTTTTATATTCCATTTCTGTTTTGCAACATTTGGGAGACTACATCTTGCTCCTCCTTCTTTTAGGCTGTGATGTTTCAATGGGGCTTCACCTACATACATGGCTGGGGGGGCATGGAATATTTAATAATGAAAGTTATTCTTCCGGGACTATGAGCATGACTAATTTTTATCAGACTGCAAAGTCCTGCCAACAGTTATGGCCAGTGACCATGCCCGATACTGCGATATGATTCTGAGATAACCCTTTAAATAAAACCTTTGAAAGTTTCCTAAAGACAAGAATGTGGTAGCTTTATATTCTCTTCCACTAAAGACAGAAGTATAGGAGTCCAAGGACCTAGCAAGCAAGAGCAGCACAGATAAAACATCTACATGAAAATGAGGAGGGAAAGGATTTAGAACTTCCAAAATCTATGTGTGCCATCCCCACCTCTCTGAATTTCAAGCATTTGTATCAGAGTGCTTGTTGAACAGTGTATACTCAAATACAAACCCTAACTCGTTATACCTAAAGTCATCTCTGTCCCCTCCTTAGCTCATATCTAGTCTTCCTTCCTGTACAATAGCTTCACCTTTGCATACTGCAAATAGTTCATAAACAGGAAACAAAAACACTGATTATGAAGGAAATGTTGATAATAACGACATTAAAATCAGGAATTTCTTTTCATCAGAAGACCATTAAGAGAATGCACAAATAAGTCATAGAGTGAGAAAATACATTTGCAATACATGTAACTAACAAAGGACTCAGGTACAAAATATAAAAGCAGTTCCTAAAAATCAAGAAAAAGACCACCAAGAGAACAATTGGGTAGAAGACATGAATAGACACTGCTCAGAAAGAAGCTATCCAAATAACGAATAAATGTATAAGAAGGTGCCTAACTTCATTAGTTATCAAGGGGTTAAAAACTAAAACACTGTGATTTCAGAATCCAAATCTTGACTAAGATGCAACCCACTGGATAGGAAAAAAATCTGAAAGAATTGTAGTAAATAGAAAATTCTGAAGCTGCCTGGCCCCTAACCAGATTGTGTAATTGAGCAGTTAATAAAATTTAGCCTACAAGTTCCATGCTGAGGCAAAATGAGAAATGATGTACTCTTAATCTTCATGCATTATAAAAGATTTATTTATTTAGGAAATGAAGTTTATTAATTTCTGCATCAAGTGATGTTTTAATGAATGAATGTCAACTTCAGCGTGTAGAAGATATCTTCCTTAAGGAAGATGTGCATGATCATAAACAGACCCATGTGGAACTTGTCAGGCAGTTAAAAATTTTAGATGGCTTGCCTGGTACAGTAACAGTAAAGAAAACCCAATATTTGGCATATTAGGATTAGGTCAACCATTTTTACGTTCAACCAAGAGGTGTTTACAAAGCAATACTCTTCACCGCTATGCTTTAAATAGCAGAGGCAGTTCCACATTTATCAAATAATAATTATTAGGGGTGCCTGGATGGTTCAGTCAGTTAAGCGTCTGACTTTTGAATTTGGCTCAGATCGTGATCTCGGGGTTGTGAGATCAAGCCTGGCATTGGTTGAGGTCTGCTCAGCAGGGAATCTGCTTGAGATTCTCTTTCTCCCTCTCTTTCTGCCCCTTCCCCCATTTCTGCTCTCTCTTTCTCCCTTTCTCTAAGATAAATAAATAAATCTTTAAAAATAATAATTATTATTAAAAACTCTCAGGTGTCAGGGCTGTCCAAATTATCATGAAACTCTTGGGCCTAAATGTATGTACATTTAGCTTTTGGATCAATTTTATCAGGTGGGAAACTAGAGATCCTTTTGGTGGCACAGAACAGAGGCTTACTAAAAGTATCTCATACCACAGAGTATGGTGAGGGGTATGGTAGCACAAAGTCTAACTGGGTGCTGTTACATCCACTCGAGCAAGAAATTTTGAGAACTTAAGCTAATAATGCAGCAATAGTGGAGGAAGGGAGGAGGGAATGGACTGTAGATATCTTTAGCAATAGAGTTGAGAGCAACAGATATTAAGAATCGGTAGTATAGCCACTGTGTAAAGTCATGAGAAAACACTAGAAATACCCAGTATTACATTCTTTTAATAAAATGTTGAACACACAGTTATGGAAATAGCAATAAAGGCATCCTTAAATCCATCTGGGGAAGACAAAGGACACTTCACAGAGGATATACACCAAGTCAACTGAATCTTGCAGACAGGTGGTCTGGTGTACTGCTGTTGAATGCAGATTTTGGAATCAAACTCCCTTTGTTTGAATCCTGGCTCTGCCTCTTAGCTTTGTCTTCTTGTGGAAGGTACTTGATAATCTAAGCCTGTTTTTCTTTTTTTTTTTAAGATTTTATTTATTCATTTGAGAGACAGAGCACAATCAGGGGGAGAGGCAGAGGGAGAGGGAGAAGCAGACTCCCTGATGAGCTGGGAGCCCAACATGGGGCTCCATCCCAGGACCTGGAGATCATGACCAGAGCTGAAGGCAGACGTCCAACCATCTGAGCCACCCAGGTGTCCCCCTGTTTTCTAAGTTGTAAACAGAAGTAGCAAGGAGCCTGCCGATAACAGCTAACACCCACACCTGTCGGCACATGTCAGGCCCTATTCCAAATCCTGCATCCTGTGCTCCTTCTATCCATCACAACAATCCTAGGAAGTAGGTGATAGTGTTCTTGCCAATTTAGAGATGAGGAAACTGAGGAACTGAGCTGTGAAACAGTTTGTACAAGCCTCACTGCTGGGGGACGGCAGAGCTAAGGTCTGAACATGCACAGTCTAGCTCCTGAATCCGTGCGGTTAACCAATAGACCACTTACAAGAATCAACTTCTCAGTGTCAGTGTGAGGTCCAAAGGAGATAATGCTTGCAAAGAGATGAGCACAATGCCTACCCATGGAAGATGTTTCATAAACATTAGTTCGATAATACTAATCTAATAATATAATATCAAATAGTAATAAACATGAGCTATTTGGAATAGTGCCGCTGCATGGTAAGATCTGCTGGCTGGCCGTTATAAAGAGTATAAAGGAAGGAAGGAGGCGGCCATCCTGAGACGGGAGACCAGCACCTCCGTTTCCATCTTCCCTGGTTGTAGGTAGCAGCAGTGCGCCTGCTCAGGACCGGCTTGCTAGCACAGACTGCCCGACAGGAGAGCCAGATTCGTTCCATGGACAGTCATTGTCCAAGGGCCAGAGATGGGAAAAACCTTGTGCCAGGTTTCTCACAGAATGCGAAACTGGACCGATGTCTTCAAAACAAAGTTGTGGCTGAGAGCTCAGGTGTGGAGACAGATTTCCCGGGTTTGAATCCCAACTCTGCCACTCAGCAGATTTAGCTGTGGAGCAAGTTACCTAATCTTTCTGTGCGTCACTTCCCTTGTCTCTAAAATGGAGAAAAGAGTAAACAGACCCCATCCGGCTGTGTGCAGATGAAGAGAGCTGATCCACACGGGGGCAGCGTGAGTGCTGCACGAAAGTGCCCTCTGCTGGGTGCCCCCTCCATTCTGTCCAGCCCCACTCTTCTGGCCTGAACCTCTTATCAGTACTAGGGCAGCTGCCCTATGAAGGGCTTTTCAAACCTCTTTATTTTGTAGAATTGTTGGGTCATATGGGAAATATGATTAACCTTTTAAGGAACTACCAGATTGTTCTCTGGAGTGACTACACCATTTCACATTCCCACCAGCAATGCATCAGAGTCCAATTTCTTCACATCCTCGCCAACATCTGTTAATACCTCTCCTTTTATTATCTGTCCAGATAGCCATTGCAACAATGTGAAAGTGATAGCTCAGTGTGGGCTGTGACTTGCTTTTCCTGATGGCTGATGAAGTTGAGCCTCTCTCCATGTGTGTACTGGTTACGTTTATATCTTCTTTGGAGAAATATCTATTCAAATTCTGCTTATTTTTAATGAGGTGGTCTTTCTTATGCTGAGTTATAAAAGTTCTTTATATATTCTAGATACAAGTCCCTTCACGGTCTGCAAAAAGTCCTCCCATTGTGTATGTGCCCTTTTACTTTCTTGATAGTGTCCTTTGCAGCACAAAATTTTGAAAATTTTGATGATGTCTAATTTGTCTACTTTTTAATTTGTTGCTAATGTTTTTGGTGTCATATGTAAAAAACTATGTAATGCAAGCTCACAAAATTTACATCTATATTTTCTTCTAAGACTTTTGTATTTTTGGCTTTTACGTTTAGGGTTTTTTTTTTTTTTTAATCCATCTGAGTTAATTTTTTTAGATAGTGTAAAGCAGGAGTCTAACTTCATTCTGTTTCATGTGGATGTCCTTTTGTCCCAGAGCTATTTGTGGAAAAGACCATTTTTCCCCCCATCATAAAAGTTTGAATTAAATGGCATCCTCCCTGGCTCCTCCTTCAGAAAACTCAGTCTGACGGAGACTTGTAGATACACCAGAAAATCACAGTGCAACATAACAAGGTGTGAGCCTAGAAAAGTACAAGACTTAGCTAGGAATCTCTTCTAGGTTTCTTGACTGAGCCCTGATGTTGAACATAGAGTTACCACAAGCAACAGTTCTCTCTTCCTATGAGATATAGTTAAAAGTGACACCTGCATAATTCCTGAATTTCCGGAGGGCACTAGTCTTTCCACGCATATGCATTTTCCAGCAATTATCAATCACCAAGAGTAAAAGCACAGAAAAATGTGGAGATTCCTCAGTTTAAAAAAAAAAAAGAAAATATTAAGTATGATAAAAAGAGCTCAGAAACTAGAGCAGATCCTTCTTGAGGTACAGTTCCCGCTGTCTTTAATGATGTCATCCTGGCCACGTTTAGATCAGTCCATTAGTTTTTTTGTTTGTTTGCTTTTATTAAAGATTTGTATTTATTTATTGAGAGAGAGAGAATGATAGAGAGAGAACATGAGAGGGGGGAGGGTCAGAGGGAGAAACAGACTGCCTGCAGGACTCCGGGATCATGACCTGAGCCGAAGGCAGTCGCTTAACCAACTGAGTCACCCAGGCGCCCCTGGTCCATTAGTTTTTAACAGAAAGTCACCACACTGCCTTTGTTCTCCATTGGGAATCTGGGCGCCTGGCTTCTCTGCAGATAGGGCTGAAATCACCGAGCTCACTTAGCCAGGATTCTGTCTGGGGGTGTCACAAAGGCTGCAGGGAAGGACCAGAAATGGAGAGGGGCTCTTCAATCACAACGTCTTATCTCAGAGTCTGAGCCAAGCTTTGGACTTGATATTTCTAAGATGATAAAGATGACTTTGACATGAAATGACATCATTCATCAAAATGTTGCCGTTTATTTCTCAATTACAATCAGTGAATAATGTACTAGAACTTATTTTCTTTCCTGAATCTGACACTATATTTATGGATGGACACAGGTACATCTACGCTATGTTCTAGAACTATGCCTTTCCAGTCACAGAAATAATCTGTATGATCATTTGTATTCACTGAATAGCACGGAGGTCTATCAGCATAGGATTTTACCCATGAAGATGTGAAATTATTCTTTTGTTACACAAAGAAACAAAAGGGGCTATCCTTTGCCTCAATGTGCAGCATCCTTTTCTGACGACCCGTGGAAGGTGAGTTTGCCCCGCCAGCACTTGGCTACTTGGCAGACCCCATAAGCAGCTGGGGAAGGAACTCCAGAGTTGCTTCTGGGTCTTCCATATAATTAGCCAGTTGACAGGCCATCTGGGTTGCTTTGATTTCATCATCGCCATGTCTTTCAATCTGAAGAATTTCTGTGTGTCTCTTCCTTTGGGACTAACATCATTAATAAGTTCTCTCCTACTCTAGGACACTAGTTTCTTTAATGTATCTGGCAGCTCTCTGTCCCCCTCCATCCATCTCATTACGAAGCACCCTACAGACCAAAGGAGGGAGGTGTTTATATTTGATAATGCTGTCATCAAATTAACAGGCCTCATTAGAAGGAAATTATAGATTTGGGGCTCCTTGAAAGAATAGATGCTTAGAAAACCTCATCCAAAGAATCATAAAGGGTACTTAAAGAGAACTGTTGCCATAGGCTGAATTACTACTACTCTGGTGGGTAGACACGCTGAACTATGGGTGCTGTGCTAATCACATGGTGCTGGGATCAATTTTAACCCAATTTGAACATCCCCAGGCCTCATTAGCCTGTGTGGACCAAAGAGGTCACAGTAACATCACGAATTAAATGGCAATGCTTAATTAGCCCTCACCTGCAAGCCTACCTGTGTCAACCCTTTTCTGAGAGCCCAGACTTCCTCCACTTCGAACAGCAATGAAAGGATTAGTGGGAGCCTCCATGGGACCATGTGCTCTCCCATCCGCCTGTGTGCCCACACCAGGCTTAGAGACACCAGTGTGCTATCACTTGAGATCTGCATTCACCTTCTCTGGGTTGACATGGCACTTTGTCCACATCGTGCCAGTCCCCAGAGCCACCAAACCTCTCAATCCTCTTAGTGCTACATCAGCTCTACTTTTGGATAAAAGAATAAAAGCTGCCCCCAGTCCTTGTATCATCTTCTATTAAAGGTGTTGAATGAAGTGGTCTTAATATTTATGGCGCCTGGGGTAAAAGTAGAAATGGAAAGCTCCCAGCCCCAACCAAATCTTTCTCTCCGACCCCCTCTCTGACCCTATCTGTAAGTGGCCTTCGACACATGCCTATGGACACTTCAGTGCAAATGTTCAGCTCAGTGGGGGGAAAAAAAAACCCACCTCTTCCTCCGAAGAGCTTGCTCCTCTGCCTGGGAGTGTGCAGATCACATGGCAGGGTCCACCTTCAAGAAGAGGACCTGGTGAACAGGCCCTAGAGGAGCCGTGGAGCTGTTGGGAATTCTGGGTTTCCAAAGTACAGTCTCCAGGGTCTCTACTTGCTAGATGACTCTAATCTCACCTCAGGCCTAGAGGTGACACCCTCTCACAATAATGTAGCAATGGTACTTAATCATTCCCTGAGTTTTGTTGCAATGGTAACTTTGCTGTCAGAAATGGGCATTGGTTTGGAGGCAGTGACCCACACAGCAGGGGCTTCCAGACACTTTGTTTTTTCTCACATGAGCTTCTCTCTGTGGTCTTAAAGGATAAAACAGACAAAAGTGGAATTGCTGTGGTTGAAAGAGGCCAAGAAAGAGGCCAAGAGGTCCTATGTATCTGCCCTCTGCCTCCCTTCTTCCCTCCCTCCCTTCTTTCCTTCCTTCCTTCCCTCCCTCATGTATTTATGCATTCATTTAACAATCACCCAGTGTGTGTTCTAGACTTGGTGATTTTAACACAAAGACAGATCGAGATCTCTGCTCACAAAGAGTTTACAGTCACTTTTCCAAACCCTAGAGTTCCAAGGGACACATTATTATTAACCCAATAGCTATTTGCTAATTCCTCTGTGCCAGGAATTAAGTGCTTTTGTGACTAATAACTCATTTAATCCTTAGAATTCAGATATGGCGACACCCTGGCCTGAAAGGTGAGGTCATTTGTCCAAGGTCTCACAGCTAGTAGATGGCAGAGTGGGGTTCTGATCCCACCCGTCTGGCTCCAGTGTCTGGACTCCTAAACCATCCACCACAGGCACCTTATGTCCACTGATCATCGTTTTCATGCTGTTCTTCATTGTTGTTGTTGTTGTTTTAAGATTTATTTATTTATTTGAGAGAGAGAGCAAGGGGGAAGGGCAGAGAGGGGGAGAGAGAGCGAGAGAATCCCAAGGTGACTCTGTGCTGAGTGCAGAGCCCAATTCGGACTAGATCTCACAACCCTGAGATCAGACCTGAGCCGAAACCAAGAGTCGGACACTTAGCCAACTGTGCCACCCCGGCACCCCTTCAGGCTGTTCTTATTAGAAAGCCTTCCTTTCTCCTCTTCAGTTATTAAATCCTACCTATCTCCAAAGTCTATATCAAATCTTACTGAGAGTGTACAAATGGCCACTGTGGGGTCGTAAGAAATGATTTGCTTGGATAAGATGGCATTAAATATATTTTTTTAAGATTTTATTTATTTATCTGAGAGAATGAGTGGTGGGGAGAGGCAGAGGAAGAGAGAGACAGAGAAGCAGACTCCCTGCTGAGCAAAAGCCTGGTGTGGGGCTCGATCCCAGGACCTGGAGACATGACCTGAGCCGAAGACAGACGCTTAAACGACTGAGCCTCTCAGGCGTCCCTGGGATGGCATTACATTTTTTTAAGTCAATATCTTAAAATACAAATATTTTACATTACAATCCTGATTTCTAAATCCCTTTGAAATCCACCAACCCAAGGACCCTCAGTTCTAGAGCAGGGTTGGCGTACTTCAGGGGCCACGCCATGCTGAGACAGCGTGTTTTTGTAAATGAAGTTTTACCAGAACAAAGCTGCACCCATTCACTCACCAAATGGTCCAGGGCTGCTCTCATGGGTAACAGAGTTGCTTAGTGGAGCTGCAACCAAGTTTCGTAGTCGAGTTGTCATAGGCAGTATGGCCAGGAAAGCCTAAAATATTTATTATCTGGCACTTTACAGGAAAAGTTTGCAGGCCCCTGAGCTAAAATTAGAAGCAAGTACCCCTTTAGGCGAGGTTCCCCAGGTGGGCCCTGAGGACGTGCATATTTCTTCCCTATTCACAGGGTTTTAGAGCCTCTGACCCAGTCAGCTCGTGCCTCTCCCACTCCTTTAACCGAGTCAGTCCCCACTTCTGCCCACTGTAAATCAAACCAGCCACAGGCGCCTGGGTGGCTCAGCTGGTTGAGCGACTGCCTTCGGCTCAGGTCATGATCCTGGAGTCCCGGAATTGAGTCCCACATCGGGCTCCCTGCTCAGCAGGGAGTCTGCTTCTCCCTCCGACCCTCTTCCTTCTCGTGCTCTCTATCTCTCATTCTCTCTCTCTCAAATAAATAAATAAAATCTTAAAAAAAAAAAAAAGCCAGCCACATTTACTTGCCCTGATTTAGTTGCAGAAATGTTTCCTTCCCGTTTGAAGTTTGTTAGTTTTGTCTCCCGAGGGCAGGAACATATTTTCACTTCTTTTGCATGCCCCGAAGGCCTGACATTGCGTGGATAAAACAGGAGAAGCTTAGTTAATATTTTTATTTGACTAATTGTCGCCAACCTGATATACCCTAACCTTACAAAAGAATAAAGCATACTAAAATAGATGTTTTGCTTCAAGAAGAAATCCTCAAGGGGAAGATGCACATTTCCCATCTGACAGCTGGAGGAGCTAGCTCCCTGTGCCGCCTCATCTAACCACAGGGCTGCTCTGGGCACCCGAGGCCGGAGTCTCAGGAGAGGCAGCTGCCTACCCGCACAAGGTCCTCCCAGGGTGGCGGCCTCTGTGGCTCGGTCTTGGGGGCTTGTTAGTACACACAGTGAGACTAGCTCCATGTCTGGGGGCAAACTCCTATCACCTCACTTCACAAGCACAGTTATATAAAACAGAATTTGCAGCAAAACTAGAATAACCAAGGGGTCTGGACTCTCCAGCCTTAGGGTTGGCATATTTTTTTTCTCTCTCGGCAAGGAAAGCATAGGGAATAAAGAAAGGGGAGCTGGTTGGACAGCTGGACCGTGAGCAGACAACGCTTTCTAATAGTCCAAAGTACCTGGCCCGGTCAGTCAGAGACCCTTCCCTCCATGGTGCTTCAGTGATTTCTGCCTGTGGCATTATTTCTAGGATTTCATTACTAAACAAATACCCTTCCTGTTTACCTACTTCTTCTCTAAAATATATCAGTCCTAGCATCCATGTCTTGCTTAGGCCTGGAAGCCTAAGCTCTCTTTAACATGACCTTATATCTGCTGTGGTTCATTATTATATACGGATCTTTCAGCCTAAAGGTAGTATCTTATTTTCCAGAAGAGAGGAGAAAAAAGAGAAGGCATCACCACAAAATCGTCCCAAGTACCAGCTACTTGGCTGAAGAAGATGCTATAGGGATGGCCTGCTAGGGCAGGAGCTCTCAACACCAACCTGAAAGTGAAAAGTTGGTAAGAACACAAGTTTCCAATATACACAGGCCTTATTGGAACCGGAAATGTTAGGCCCTTGAGGCCACACTCTAACCTCACCGGGAGGTCACCCTTCAGATTGAATTCTGACTGTCCAACTAGTCTCTAAATTTGACTCCTGGTTTCACGAAAAGAGGGGCGGGGCTGTTTTCTCTCACGCAAGAATCCACCACAGTCTGCCGTGGCTGTGACCTCGATCCCAGGGGCCTCCCTTCTCTCTGGGAGCCTGCAGGGGCCATGAGGAGATGAGGGACGGCCTCCCAAGGAGCAGGCATTCAGAGGCAGAGGCTCAGGCAGGAAGTGATGGATATACTGGGTTGGCCCACTTTGCTAGACCAAAGTAAATCTGTGAATAGGTATAGTTCTTAATCCCTTATCCACAAAGCTTGGGACCACACATAGTTCATATTTCAGCTTTCTTTTTTCTACATTTTAGGAAAAGATGCATGTGTGCATCTTGCATATCCTGTACATTCCCAGAAGTCAGGGCAACGCTCCATATACAAAGTCACGAATGTTTCTGGATCACTGCACTCAGTCTAAGGGCGATGAAGATGTTGCAATAGACCCACATCATTATCAGTTCAGATTTCACCCCAAAACGAGTCAGGTCAGGCTAGTTTTGCTGACAAATGATGTTACCAAAACAAAACAAACAAACAAAAAACCACACACTACCCCACAAACGCATCTTGGTTTTTGGAGCTTTTTAGATTGCAGATTTGTGGGGAAAATATCCTGGGCCTGCACTGCCAAATAAAACTATGAACTGATTACAACCAACTCTTGACTCATCTTTAATGTTATCTCGGCACAACAGGAAACACTGTCATGCCCCAGGACCTTGGCTTAGGCTCAGTCTCCCTTGGCCTTCTTTCCCTGCTAGCTTCAGGCCTGAAAGGCTGAGACCGTTTCTTTCCATCGGTCACATGGGACACAAAGACTTCTAATGTTGGAGGATGCTTGCTTCTCTCCAGAAGGGCAATGTTACTTCCTGATCACCCCAAAAGATGAATGCTCAGCATTTCTCATTTTACACTCCTTACTGCTAAACATTACAGAGATGAGAAAGGAGTTAACAACAACAGCAATAATAATAATTGTTAATATTTATTGAGCCCTTACTATGTGCCATCCATTACCCTAATGGTTAGTTTAAATTATTTGATTTAACTTTGGAATAAGCCAATAACATAGATCCCTTGATTATCTTCATTTTATAGATAAGGTTACTGATGCAGTGATAGGTTAATTTACAAACTTACAAACTTAAAAAATTCCTGACTTTATTGATGAGATGGGAATGTTACAACTGGGTTAGGTTCTGGTCTCAGTTTGTTGGTTTTTAATGGTTCGTAGATTGAACATCATTCCTTCTTCCCTCCAAGAACATTCTTCTTCAACCATTAGGATTTTAGAGACCATTATGGCAGAAGAGTAGAAGCCACCTTTTCCCCCCAGTGGATAATTGATTTCTTCCAGGGCTTTCTGACTGCGAAAAATGTTGTTCTCGCTTTCAGATTTTTCTCATACAAGACCTAAACCAGACCAAGTCCACTGTTGTTTCCAAAACTTTCTACTGTAATTCCTATCAACTGCTAGTAGAAATGAGAAAGCTTGAAAAGTAAGTCTTGTTGCTTTAAGGAACTCCATAATCAGTCACCCTGTAAAAGGACTAAAGGAATGATCATGAGCCAGACAGGAAGGTTTGGTAAATCTAATAGGGCAATGCACTGGCCAGATTAAGGGATGAACCCAATTTAACTTAACAAGTAGTTCAGAATTCAACCAATAATTAGACAATTGCCCTGTGCTCCCCAGAAATGTGTTCTTGTCTGGAAAAACTAACGATTACAATACGTGTAAACTCCATTATCTGCACTCAAAAAAAAAAAAAAGTGGGGTTTTTTGTTTTTTTTTTTTTGTCTCCAAAGCATTACCAAATGAATCAAGGTATATATTTCCACCCACAGGTAGTGATTTACCTTAAAAGCAGAAGTCGGAAGCAAAATTCAGAGTGAAGCTGATGTTTGTACAAACCCATTCTGTGGAATGCTACCATAAAATTAAAACAAAAGTGCTAAGTGCTTTAGGGGCGCCTGTGTGGCCCAGTCAGTTAAGTGTCCAACTCCTGGTTTCCACTCAGGATCATGGGATCAAGCCCAGTGCCAGGCTCCACACTCAGCATGCAGTCTGCTTGAGTTTCTCTCTCCTTTTCCCTCTGCCCCTCCCCACCCCCGCTCTCTGTTTCTCTCTCTCTCTCAAATGGAAATAAATACATCTTTTTTTTTAAAAGTGCTTTAATCACCAATCATAAATACTCAACACTCAAAAATTCTGCTTGCCAAACATGACCTTAAAAAGAAAAAATATAGGGGAGCCTGGGTGGCTCAGTCGGTTAAGCCCAGGTCCTGGGATCAAGTCCTGCATCAGGCCCCCTGCTCAGCGGGGAGTCTGCTTCTCCCTCTGCCCCTCCCCCTGCTCACGAGCTCGCTCTTTCAAATAAATAAATAAAAAATCTTTAAAAGAAAAAAGAAAAAATATATCCCACTACTAAAACAGTAGTCAACGTTCAATTTTCCTGGACAGACCCCCACACAAACACACACACTCCAATTGTCTTTTCTATGTACACCTAGTGAATGACTAGGTCACTAGAATTGATCATCTGCTGAAAGAGCACTTTCTTTATTCATATGTTCTTGAGACTTCTTGCAATCACCATTTCTATTTGCCGTTATTAGAAAAAGGTTCAAACACACTAACCAATGATGATATATCTAATATCTGAGAGTTAATGTTCACAGGAAATGAGTTAGTAGTACCATGAAGATTAGAGGGCCTGAGGATGAAATCATCCAATTTGATTCTACAGATAATGACATCGGTGCCCTAATTCTAATGACTGAGGAATACATAGACAACATCTTTGTAAAGAATGATCACAGTCTTGTTAATAATTAAGACAATATTAACTGACTTGAGATCTGATCTTACCACTTCTAATAAAGAATAAAGGGAGACAGTTCTAGGCAGATGTCTGGGGCTCCATTTTTTATTTAAAGATGAAGTCTCTTAGGAAAAAAATAAACAATAAAAGCATTTTATTTGCCTGGTCCCTCCCTTCAGCTCTCCTTTTAGGAGTCATTAGCTCTGCAGAGGCCCCAGAGTAAAACTCAGTTTGTCTGGCTACTCCAAACAAAACTCTGTGCTATAGTCTTTTCTCAGTCTTTTATCAAATCCCAATTTATTTGAATTGTCTGCACTGGTACCTATTTTTTTTTTTAAAGGATTTATTTATTTGAGAGAGAGAGAGAGAGCGGGGACTGGGGGAGGGCAGAAGGAGAGGGAGGGAGACTCTCAAGCAGATCCTCCATTGAGCATGGAGCCTGACACGGGCTGGATCTCACAGCCCTGAGATCATGACCTAAGCCGAAATCAAGAGTCAGAGGCTTAACCAGCTGAGCCACCCAGGTGCCCCTGCACTAACACCTATTAAAGAAGTAAAACAAACAAAAAGCTGTCAACTAAATGGATAACATATCTGAAACAAAGTTTCAATTATTATCACTCCATCAACACGCTTATTTCAAGTACCTAGTAAGTGCAGAGAACCATGCAAGTCATAGACAATATAGAGGATTTATCCATATACAGTATTTCTTCTTCCATTTATTCAACTGTAAGTTACTTATTTGCAAGATCTGCAGGATTCCTAGTGCCAGGCACAGTTCCTGCCTGACACGTGGTGGGTGCTCAATAAATCTTTGCTGAATGAATTCAGTCAAATTTTATTGTGCACTGACTACGGCAGACACTGAGCCAGGTTCCAGGAATGCAAAGATGAAAGACACAATCAGGAGTTTAACAGGAAGAAAGTGTCACCTAACCTCCCCCGAGAGCTAGAAAGGTGTCTGTGAAGATCTCCAAGGGGAAACAAGATAACTGGGATAAATTTGTTTTCTTATATATATAATTTTTTGAGTTATAAAAGTAATTCCTATTCATTATGGAAAAGTTAAAAAAAAAAAAGAAGAAAAATCATCACTAATTCTATCAACCACAGAAACTGGCTGTGAACATTTTGGTGTATATTTTTCCAGGTTATTTTCTGTGTTTGATAGATGTGTTTATATGTTTTATTTTTACCAAATGTAATCCTATAAAGACTTCCACTCTTTCAGAGAAACCATTAAGAAAATGAAAAGTCAAGCCACAGACAGGGAGAAAATATTATGTAATACTGTGTAAATGTTATAGGAAACATTATGTATTATTATGTAATATACATACATTTTATGTGTAATAGTCTCATAAAATAGAGAACTTGCTTCCAGAAAAAAATTTTAAATTCTTACAACTCAAGACAAAGATAAATTAAAAAATCATCAAAAGATTTGAATGGACTCTCACCAAAAAGATATACCCATGACCAATAAGCACATGAAAAGAGGCTCAATGTCATGAATCAACAGGTAAAAACAAACTAAAACTACAGTAAGACAAATTAAGACCACTACACACCCACTAGAATGGCCCAAATTTAAAAGAAAGGCAATATTAAATTCAGTAAGACTATAAGCAACCAGAATTCTCATGCATTGCTGATGGAAATGTAAAGTTGTCCAACAACTTTGGAGAACAATTTGGCAGCTTCCTTAAATGTATACTTAGTGATACACTGAGCAATTCTACTCCTAGATGTTTATCCAAGAGAAATGAAAACACATGTCAATGCAAAGACTCGTACTTGAATGTTCACAGCAGCTCTATTCAGAATAGGCAACAACTGGAAAGAACCCAAATGTTCGTCAACATGTGAATAGATAAACTACTGAATATCAGAGTAGAGTACGACTCAGCAATAAATAGGGAATGAGGGAAATTGGGGGTGATGGACGGTTCCATATCTTGATCATGATGATCGTTACATGGCAGTATACATTTAAAAAGCTCATCACACTGGACATTTAAATTGTGTCCATTTTATCTTATATAAATTACATGTCAATAAAGTTAATTTAAAAAAATTGAATCACATAGAACATATTGCTTTTTCACCTAAAAAGATAGCAACAGTTGGGGCGCCTGGGTGGCTTAGTCGGTCAGGCGTCTGCCTTTGGCTCAGGTCGTGATCCCAGGGTCCTGGGAACAGAGCCCTGCATTGGGCTTCGTGCTCAGCGGGGAACCTGCTTCTCCTTCACCTCCGCACACAACCCCCCCACACACACATACACCCCCGCTGGTGTGCTCTCTTTCTCTCTCTCTGTCTCTCTCTCAAATAAATAAGTAAAATCTCTCAAAAAAAAGATAGCAACAACTATTTTCTGTATCAATACATGGATATCGCTGACATAGTTTGTAATGGCTTCAAAATAGTCCCTATTGTGGCTATGCCACAATTTATTTAACTAAATTATTTCACTGTAGGGCAGTTAAATTTTAACCTTTTTTTTTTTTTACCATTACATGTAACACTATGTTGCTCACCTTTGAAAATATGAGTTAAAGTTTAAGTTACAAATTGAGGAGCATTAGATGGAGAAGCAAAAAGAGGCATTCAAATCAAAGGAAGAAGCAGTCATAAAATGACCACAGTTGAGAATGCATTGCCCATTCAGATAGCTACAAGAGGTGTTTTTGGTCAGAGAGAGTAAGATGCAAGACATCAAAGGTGATGAGGGTGAGGTTGCTAAGATTCAGATCATGAAATGCCTTCTAAGGAGATCCTGCCATTTGCAACAACATGGATGAACATGGAGGACATTGTACTAAGCGAAATAAGCCAGATACAGAGAAAAATACTTCATGATCTTACTTATATGTGGAATCTAAAAAAGTCGAATACGTAGAAGCAGAGAATAGAACCGTGTTTACCAGAGGCAGAAAGCTGGGAGAAATGGGGAGATGTTGGTCAAAAGATACAGAGTTGCAGTTTTGCAGGATGAATAAGTCTAGAGATCTAATTACAGCATGAGTATAGTTAATAATACTGTATTGTACACTGGAAAATTTGCTAAGAGTTGATTTTAGGTGCTCTGGCTAGAAAAATAAAGTCGTAACTATGTGTGGAGATGGATATGTTAATTAGCTTGACTGTAGTATTCATTTCTCTACGCATATGTGTATCAAAACATCATGTTGTACATCTCAAACATATATAATTTTTATTTTAAAAATAAAGACAGATGGGGCGCCTGGGTGGCTCAGTCGTTGAGCCTCTGCCTTCAGCTCAGGTCATGATCCCAGGGTCCTGGGATTGAGCCCCGCATCGGGCTCCCTGCTCAGCGGGAAGCCTGCTTCTCCCTCTCCCACCCCTGCTGCTTGTGTTCCTTCTCTCGCTGTGTCTCTCTCTGTCAAATAAATAAATAAAATCTTTTTAAAAAAAATAAATAAATAAAGACAGATGAATTTAAAAAGGTAAGAAATTTGGATTTCTTCCAAAGTAAAGGGAGAGTATCTGAAAGATTTTCAGACAAGTGACACAATTCAATTTGTGTTTTAGAAAGATCACTTCGACTTCTGGGTGGAGAGTAAATTGGAAACCCATTCGATGATGACAGGAATGCAGGGGAGAAACTATGGGTGCCTGAGGTAAGGTCACGAAAGGCCGTGGAGAGGATAGTTCTCGTGGAGACCTAGGAGGAGGCGGGGTGAAGAAGACCAAAATCTAGGACATGTCCCAGGAACCAGAAGGTGGAGAGAAGCGGTTTGTGAAGAAAGAGAAAATATTATCTGGGACTTTCTCAGACTCTGAAATTCATCCACAATCTGAGGTGGAGTCACTGGTGTGATATGTTCAGCAAATGGTAGTGAACTCACACTCACCCAGGCGACATTGATGGGCCTGAAAAAGAAACTCCTTCACTTTATATGATTATGTTCTGGTGAGTTTTAAAAATTGAATTATTTTTTTGCTGTTGCCTTGCTGTTGTGGTACACGATGAGGCTGTTATCTCAAATATGATACGTTCCTACTGACTGACTAGGTAATAATGTGTTTGATAATTACTCTGATATCCCATTTGGACATATTTTATTTTTTACAATTTCTACTCAGTACAGGTTTTTATTTTTTGCAGGAGCGTATGTTTACTTTCCAGATCTCCTCTTCAGATTGAGTATAGGTAAACTTCTTTTATAGGGTTTATAATGTGCAAACATATATTCCTTTTTATGCTACTGGTCTATTTATTGGATTAACTAGAAGGATTTGATGTGAAAGCTTAGGATGATATTGAAAACACCTCACTTCTATTGTAGCTAAGAAAATCAGCTTTAGAACTAGAGAGACCTTGTATTGGGCATTATGTATAGACCTTTAGCTTTTTTATCACAGCTGTTCTTTGTTGCCATGACAACAGAATTAACCATTTCATTAATATCCCTGAGAAAAGACACATTTATGCATGTCTGACTTCGAATGTAGTCTCTGTTCAGATCTCAAGGTCTTTGGCATGTTTACGTGCTTGTTTTTATCCCCCAATATTAATGCTTAATGCTTCTACAGGATATTTAAAGCAAAGCTTTATATTTTCAGTATTAAATTTCTATTGGCTGCATTGGTTTGGCTGCTTTCAAATGTCCCCTGAGTGGTGAAACAGGCTTCAGAATCTGAAGCCGGTGAGAGCAATAGGCAAGGAAATTTAATACAAAAGAAAACAGTTACCTGTTATAAGAAAAGTCACTTATTTGTTTTTTCTTCTTTTGGACTCCACTTGGCGAAATGGGTGTTACTATAAATACTGGAGAGTAATCCCTCATCAAAATGGGTGATCCAGCTGTTTCCATTGCCGCAGAAAAAGCAGGTCGTGTGCTGATTATGATTGTGATGAAACGCAGGAAAACATTTCCTAAGACAAGTAAAATCCATTATTTTGAAAATAAGACCTGAAGAGAATAATTCTGCCCATTCCCCTAAAGCTATGATGATGAATCCTTACAGGCTTCTAGCTACCTTTTCTTTTAAAGGAAAAAAAAAAAAATGTATCTTAATATTGAACTCTCTGTAAATATTTCTATTTTTAAAGACCAGTGCAGAAACTCCCTAATTAACATTAAAGCAGCTTGAAGAAGTTGTTAGCTGTTTTCTATTCCTTCACCTTACTTAAATAAATAGAATTATTTCCATGCGTTAAGCAGCTTTGCAAAGTGCTTAAAATGCATTAGCTCATTTAATAACGTGAACCAACAGCTGTGTTAAGAAGGTACCACCATCCCCATTTCCTAGCTAAGGAAACTGAGACTCCAGGAGAACTTGTGCAAGATCTTACAGCTCGTAAGTAGGATTTGAATCTTAATCGGTTAGACCTCCAAGCCTGTACTAGTATCCATTAGGACAAAGTGCCGCCCTTGGCTCTTCGTTTCTACTCATATAAATATTGTAACAACACTTAAAATATTTACATTCCCTCCAAGGCACTTTGTCCTGGAATAGGGGAAAAAAAGTCTGAAGGAATATTATTCATAATAATTAAGCTCATAAAACAAGAAGGCAGATTTGAACCAGTGACATAAAATCTTTAAAAACCAAGCAAGGTTCTTTGAGGCTAACTGCACGCATATGAAGAGTCTTGAATGCTGAAAATCAGCCACTGAAATGAAGAAAAATACCTCTTACAGAACACGATGAGGTTTTTCGGGTTTTTTTTTTTTTTTGCTTTTGATTTTTAAACTTTTTTGAGTTTTTCCCTTTTTTATATCACAGCTTTATCGAGCTCTAATTTCAATACCATAAAATTCATCTAAAATGTACAATTCAATGGTTTTTAACATGTCCATGAAGCACGCAACACCAAGGAGGCTACACCCTCTAACAGTCACTCCCTTTTCCCTCTCTCCCTTCCCCCCCCCCGTCACCTCTAGTGCTAGGAAACCACTAATATACTTTTTATCTTTATGGATTTGCCTGTTCTGAACATTTTATAAAATTGGAATCATGCATTCTGTAGCCTTTTGTGTCTGACTTCTTTCACTCGGCATAATGTTTTCAAGGTTCATCCATGTTATAATAGGTATCAGTGCTTGGTCTCTTTTTATAATTGAATAATATTCCAATGTATGGATAAACCACATTTGGTCCACTGATGGCTTGTTTCCACTTTTCTGATTTTATGGCGATTAATACTGCTGTGAACATTTGTGTACATTTTTTTGTGTGGACATATGTTTTCGTTTTTCTTGAGGCTCTGTTTGCTTTGAAGTCATCCCTATCTTCCAGAAAGATAGAACTCAAACCTCCTTTGATGACTAAAGACCCCATGGAATTCTAAACTATAATCCACATCAAGGCTTTACCTCTACTTTCTAGGAGTTATGAATTAGAGACAGAGTAATTAGTTCAGATACCATTACTCAGGATTCTTAGCCACTCATAACTTTCACAAAGATAGTCAACTAATTCTTTTCTAAGTGACAATGATTATTTGCTAAGTTCTTTAAAACCCTAAATTTAAAAAGCATCAGAAAACATTTGCATAAAATAAAACTTATTAGTCTCAGAAATAATCCATTATGTCTTATCTATTTATCAAATATGCATTCTGGAAACATGACTTCTTCAATGGAACTAAATACTTGGAAATATAAGACCCGAAGATGGAGAAGAAAAAGGAAGAGGAGGGAGAGTGTATGCACTCGGTTTTTCAATTTTAAGTGCCAATCTGAGAAGGAGTCTCCAGCTTTCTTCTCTCCCACTAGTGACAAAGTCAAGACCTAACCTTTAACAGACCAAAGGAAGTGGCTCTGACTTCTTTTTCTTTTAGTTATAGGATTCTGTTCATTAACAGATCAGAGGGTTTTATAATTAGAAGTAAGCACATCGTTTATTTTTTGAAAGGGAAACCCTGTAGGTTTCTGCCATGGGTGGGCTGTTCTCTGGCATGGAAAGGCAGAATTTAACTTCAGCCTGAGTTGTATAAAGAACCATGAAAATCATCATCCTTTTCTAAAGCACAAGGAATCCAAAGGAAGCTACGAGTGAATTCTTGGTATTTCTAAATGATGACTGTGGGTTCCAAGCATAGTATTAATGTCCATTTCAGAATCCAACAGACATTGCGTCAGCTAATAAGGTAGTTGAGGTTTTTAACAGTTGCTTCTCATCTCTGCACAAGAGGGCAGCCTTTCACCAAAACCAAGGAAACACTTGGGCAGGACTTTTTGTTAATTTGTATAAAGACCCCTCCAGTCATAGAACTTCCAAGGAGAAGAGCTCCTGTAATGTACAGAATAAAGATATTAAGAGATAATTAGTACCATGTGCTGTCAATCCCAGAAAATATCTGCCCATCTAGGTCACCATACCAATGTTTGCAGCTTCAGCGACATATTACCTTGTTGTTACCTAATTGTTTGGATTTCTTAAGATGCTGTAGACAACTACAAACTTCCAAAATTAATGCTAGGGATAAGGTATTAAAAAAAAAAAAAAAAACCTCCTGAAATCAAATTGCTCACCTTTAAAAGACAGCATTTTTTTTCTGTATCTCACATGGATGTTTTCTTATTGGTTATCCATAATCGGATTTCAAGGCTTTAGAATCAAACCGCCAAAATCAATTCGAAATGAGTAATAATTCATATTGGGACAATTATAAATTTAAATTATAGAATACAGTTGAAGAGATTTACCAAGAAATTAAGAGAAGCCAAAAAAAGTTGCTATAATGCACACAGTTTCAAAATAATTAAACATGCTTGACGGGAAATACATGATTTAAATGTATTATGATAGCACTCAAAATGCTATTAAAAACGGGGTTAAAGTTTTGTCACACAGAAAGGTAAATGTAACTATCTTTATGTCCAAAGCTTTGCAGCAATATTTTTTGTGAGTACAAACTAACCACAGCCTTTTTTTTTTCTCTTAAAGTTTATGGAACTTTCAACTAAATATTTCACAGGAAATTACTGTCTCCAAGAATATAAAGGGTTTTATATGAAGGATGCTGATCCGTTGTTCTCCATGGATACAGAGAAGCAAACAAGCAGAAATTGGTTTAATAAAGCAGGAGAGATTTCAATTGGACACAAGGCAGAACTTCTTGACTATCTTGGTGATAAAGAAAAATTGGGGAAATCTTTTCAATAATTTTTCAAAGATAACTGTCAAAAAATATTCGGTGAAATGGATAGGAGATGTCTTTACTTTTATTACTTATATTTACAGAATTGAGGACTGGACAGGGAAATTAAAATATACCTAATACTATTTCCACCGTTTTATTTTCTTTTTTTTCAACAAGGGAGTCATTTCATACTAATTAATCAGCTAATAAGGTAACAAGCATTTCAATCTCGGTCAGGTTTGGTTTTGTAAATAGATACAAGCATATTTTCCTTATAGACGCAGTTAAGAATTCGGCAACATTTGACTTTCCTTTTCCTCTACATAACATTTACTTGGGGTGGGGGTATTATATGTAGCCAGCATAAAAATGTGCTTTTATTCTCACTTGCTCAACAAATTTTATTAAATTGAGAACTCCTAAAATGTAGGGATAGCAGATTCCAAGCACACTGCCCAACACAAAGTAGAATCTCAGTATAGGTTTACTGAATTATGTCTCCATAAATTACACTTCTTTTCTGTATCATTAGACTATCAAACTCTAAGTACTATTATCATTTTCTAGATCACAGTAGAACTGGAGACAGAGCTAAAGCTAATCTAGACAGAGCTCAAACTAAACAGCTTGACTGTTAGTAAAGCCCTTTCATAATCTCTGTAAACCTATACTACTTTTAACTCGCTTTTCAGCAAACCATACAAACCAAATACTTATGGAGTCTTACTTTACTGCGAGCAAAGTTCATTAAACAATAAAGATTTATCTAACACTTACTATGTATAAGACATTGTGCTAGGTACTAGGGACACAGCCCTAAACACAGGGTAGGCACAGTTCCTGCCCTCCTGGAACTTACATTCTAAAAAATGCAAGCAAGTCAGGTTGGCAATTAAACATTTGATCACAATTGCTATAAGTGCTACAAAGGAGAAGTCCAGGGTGTTATGAAATCATATAACGGTTGGGGTCAGGGGTGATCACAGAACCTATTAGTGGTAGAGGAAAGGAAATCACAGGATAGATTTGGTTTATACTGAGAATCGATTTTATAAACTGAGACCCAAAGGATGAGAAGGAGTAGCTACATGGGAAATTAGGGGACAGTATGGGGGGGATTGCATTTTAAGTGGGGTGAAAGAGGGTATGCAAAGACCTAAGTCAGAAGGGAAAAGCATGGCACCACAGAGGGAAGAAAATAAAGCCAAAGTGGGAAAACATGGAGAAGGAGGGGAAGTTTCTCAGCCCCACCAAAAGAACGAAAAAGGTGATGAAAGGCCACAGTAAGGTACTACCTGCTGGGGAGAGGCTAACTCCCCTTGGTCTCTCCCTATTCAGTACCAAAACTACGCTTTGTCATTCCCCCCACAGCTGATTTCTCCATGCCCACCATCTTCCTAACCACTTGTCAGCTCCTACTCTCTAGGAAAGGCGATGTATACCCCAGTGCAGTTGCTTTTATGGAATTTACTTGCCTATGGAAGCATCCCTTTGAGGATTTAATCATAACATAGAACATTCTCTATCAGAGCAATGCTGAAAGAGGGGCATAAATGGTGCATAATTCTTGAAAAGCCCATTGTAGGCTTGGGTCTTTATAACAAAATAAAAGCTCCATATTAAACTATAAGGCATTACACTTCTGTAAAATAAATTAAATAAACGGCCAGCAGGGGTGTTTTATACAATTTATTGGTGCCCTCTGCAGCCATGCTCCATCTCATTAGTGGCTCTGTCACTCATGAAAAATGTGGCACCCATCAGCATCACTCATTAACTTAAAGCATGTGCCCACACATCAAATATATATTTTTTAATTGTGGGAACACGCTACAAAGAAGACGTGCATATGTGCCATGAACAACAAAGGGCATTCTAACCCCTCCAAGCCTCTTCTTGATTTTTCTTTTTTGCCAAAATGGTAAATAAGATACTGTTCTCGTCCTTTCAAAGTTTTTTCTCTCTACCGACTTTTTCTGCCTGCATTCATTGCAATAGTCCAGACTTTGCCAATTTTTTTCCTTCTTGACATTTCATTTTTAATTAAAAATGACATTTTAATTAAAAGGAAACATATGTAGAATAAACAGAATAACTCACCAACAGCAGCGAGCTGGGGCTGTCCTGTCAGCCCAGTTTTAACCTTTCTGGCTCACGAAAGGTGCTGGGCTTTACCACAACAGTTGCCAAGGCACATTCTTGACAGAAAAAAGGGAAATTTTTAAAAGATGATCATCAAACCAAAATCCACCCACAGCCAGAAATCCCTAGGAAATGCAGAGGGTGAAGGATGGAGAGAGTATGCCCACTCCAAACTATACAGTTTGGGACTTTCAGGACTGGGAAAATCAGCCTTTCTTCCGTTCAAAATATTAAAACTATCACTTTGGTGAGAGACCCCAGTTTTGCAACTTTTCATGTTTACAGATGGCCTGATTTGGCAATCTTAAATGTTAAGGGAGTTAGAAATCTGGCAGGAGGTAACATAGCCAAAAGTAAAGTATTACAATTAAAACCAACCACCCTTCTATGAGCAGCCATGACAGGATGGTTTGCGGCTCCCAGAGCCGCCTTGCCGCCCCCGTATCAAAGTTGGGCTGGTGGGGGTCCCCTGGTTGGGGGGGGTGCCAACCCTCTCCCTGGAGTGAGCTGGCTTCCTCCAGCACAAAAGCATATTGTGGTGTGGAAGGGAACGCAGCAAGACTAACAAAATGACAAAGAAAGAAGCCAACGATTGATGAACACCGCATCAAGGGCAAGTAAATGATTCTCTAAACAAAATTACCAAATAACATCAATTCGCCCATGTCCTCAGAGAGTGGCATGAGGATGAGGATCACCAGGGATCAAAGTGATGACCCAACTTTCCCCACATGGAGTGCACATTTTCTGAAAAACAGAAGGGCGTCGGGACAGACTAAAATCAGTCATGAACAGTCATCGTAATTATAACCCAGCACAAAGGGAGGAAGGAAAAAAAATCTAATTTTGTGACACCTCCTAGATGCCAAACAACTCCTTTGTCATTCTAGTTAAAACAAGAATTCCATATGTCGGTGTTATGGGTTGCAGTTGACCCCCCACCCCAAAAATGGATGTATTCAAGTCTAACCTCCAATAACTCAGCATGTAAATTTATTTGGATATAGGGTCATTGCAGATGTGATTAATTAATTTAAAAGGAGATCATACTGGAGTAGGGTGAGCATCTGATATAACTGCTGTCCTTGTAAGAAGATGGCGAGGCGAAGACACAGACCCAGGGAGAACACCTGTGACAACAGAAGCGGAGATTGAAGTCATGCAACCAGAGCCGGTGAATGCCAAAGACCACCAGCAGTCTGCCGGAAGTTGGAAAGAGGAAAACCTATAGGTTTCAGGTGGAGCATTTCATATGTCTAGCTTCCCAAACCACGAGACAATGAATTTATTATTTTAAACCACGCAGTTTGTAATGGCAGCCCTAGGAAACAGATATGGTCAGGTATAATTGTCTTGACATGTTACAGAAGAAAAACGAGGTCTAGAAATCCAAAATACTGTCCCCAAATCCCATAGCTAGTGAGAGGACCAAATCAGGCTGACTCAAAGCTTATGCTCTTCACCATATATTATGGCAATGCCTTCAGGCCTTCAGACAGTTATCCACATTGGAACTACATAACGGCATGAGGAGTTAATGACTTTTAAACACCTAAAGCAACTAAAATGAATGAAACAAGTCATTCCACCTGTTTTCACCAAAAAAATTACTTCATGTGAAGAATAACCACACAACCATCAAACTGGATTCTTTCAACATGTATTTACTGAACTCCTATGATCTGTTCTTCAGATATTGCCCTAAGAACTGCCTTCAAGGATTTTTCAATGAATCGGGGAAAATATACATGCAAAATTTGATTAAAAAGTTTCCTAGCATCATGGACAGTATTACAGAGTTATGGACATGATGTATATTAGGGACCAAAGAGCTGTGCAGGGAGATCACGGGTGGGGCTAGAATTCATTCTCTTAGATGTACAAGCTACTAAATTAAATATGTATTAAAAGGAATTTTTATTAGCAATGATCATTTGTGAATGGATTCTTTGGAGAAATTGTGAGAGAGATCCATATGAATATGTGAAGCAACTGTATGTTCTCATAGCCATTAGCTGCCCAGTTGTCCAAAACAAGTTTGTGCATAATGAGAACCAAACCACCTACCTCCACACACAGATTGGATACTGAGGATGGAAACTACTCATCGCCTGGACACAAACATAATTTATTGTTGATATTAGCATGGTTTAATCTTCTATTTTCTTCATTGGTAAAACTTGACTCTTCCAGAAGACTCTAGCTCAGGCAAATAGCTTGATTGTTTGTTATAGAAACTTCTGGAAATGCCCACCAACTTTTCCTTGGAACCCATCAATAGTTTGTGCCTTGAGAGTCTTTGAATCCCTTCCTTCAAAAATGTTCACCTTCCTGGTTCCACCAATCCTGGATGGTTGTATGGGGATCCTTATTTGATCCTATCAAGTCCGCACATTGAAACACATCTTAAACCAAAGTTTCAACTCTCTATAAATTCAAATCTTGCTTTTTGTTCCCAAACACTATCAAAGTTCTATTGAGAGGGTATTCTCTCTTACCTCAGTAAGCAATTACTAAAAGATACACTGAGCCATATTAAAATTTTTAAGAGTTTATTTGAGCAAAATTCAATCCAAATCAGGCAGTGATCAAACCAGAAGTGGTTAGGAATACTCCATCAACAGGACCTAAGGGCAAGACTTTTATAGAGAAAGGATATAAGCAAAGCAAGGAAATTATCTGATGGGCTGTCCTTAGGTTTTGATTTCTTGACCTTGAGGCACTTACAAGCTTAGGTTTACATAGGCTACTAAAGCATTAAAGCCACTTCAGTCTAATGACCTTCTTGTCTAATTAATTTAACATGATAAACTGAATTTTATCTCAACAGGTTCTGCTAGGCTGGTGATATTTGGGAAGTTGGCATTTAACAATAATAGTGAACAAAGAAAAAGGGACGAGTTTGAAGAGGAAATAACAACCTTAGTTTTTAACACTGAAATTTAGGTGTCTGAGAAACAACAAAGTAGAGAAGTCCATAAAGGCTGTTAAAGGGAGCTTAAGAGGCTGATGTGAAAAAAAGATCTGAAGTCTTTACCAAGATCACTCAAGGAGCAGGTGGAGAGTGATGCAAAAGGAACCTGGGCAGAAAGTTGAGAAAGGTTCATATTAAAAAGATGAAGTGAAGCAGAGAACCCCCACAAAGGAGACTAAGAAGTAAAAGGGCGGGAAAAGAATCAAGAAAGTTAACTATCATGGCATCCAATGGTAGAGGGTATTTTGATAAGTAAAGAGGGGTCCACAAGGCTAAATATTTCAGAAAGGACACACACACACACACACACACACACACACACACACACACACACACACACTAAATATGGTGGCATTTACCACAGAGAATCCTCCAAAAGAAGAGCTGATTCAAAATCCAATTAATTATGACATGACCTTAAACTCTTCAAGCCAATTTTATTGCATTGCAATGCATTGCAATGTGCATCATCAACTTTGGGGCACATAACTCCAACTTTCCAGTAAAGAGTGAGCCCTAGCTGATAAAGAATAAAGTGGCTTTCATGAAAATAAACAAACAAAAAATGTTGTCACCTAAATTATATGATGAGCAGAATGGCTTAGTTTTAATTTTTTTTAAGTAAACATCAGTTTTCCTGCAGCTGTTTAATTATCAAACTTGTTCCACTGTATTACCTTAATCCCTGATCGAAATGAGACAACAATATGCTTTTTTCTGGTCATTTCATAATCATTCATTAAAACAGTGGGATCATTTATAAAAGCTAAATTCTCATCCTCAATCTCCCAAAAGACTATGTGACATATCCCGGTCTGCTAAACAAAAGCTTTTCTCTTAAAGTCACTTAACTTTCTTTGGTTTTGTTTTTAAGCAAAGGGATTTATCAGGTTCTGGGCTTTGTTTTGCTTTTGAAGCTTTAACTACTTCATCAGCTTTAGATATGCTTGATTTGTTTTTAGCCAAAGCTTCTTAGAGAGGTAAGACAAATGACTGAGTGATTTGCCATCTATGGCCAAGCAAGTTTTGGGTTTCCTCAGTTTTTTCTCCTTCCCTGGATGGACAAACATAAAGCACCCATGTGCATTTAAAAGTTGGATCACTTGGGGCACCTGGGTGGCTCAGTCAGTTGAGCATCTGACTCTTGATCTCAGCTCAGGTCATGATCTCAGGGTCGTGAGTTCAAGCCCTGTGTTGGACTCCATGCTGGGTGTGGAGCCTGCTTAAAAAAAATAAATTAATGGGGCGCCTGGGTGGCTCAGTCATTAAGCGTCTGCCTTCAGCTCAGGTCATGATCCCAGGGTCCTGGGATCGAGCCCCACACCGGGCTCCCTGCTCAGCGGGAAGCCTGCTTCTCCCTCTCTGACTCCCCCTGCTTGTGTTCCCTTTCTCGCAGTCTCTCTCTTTGTCAAATAAATAAATAAAAATCTTTTAAAAAAATAAATTAAAAAATAAATAAATAAAAACTAAAAGTTAGATCATTTAATGGTGCTGGCATTATGTTGACACTGCCCGATGTACTGACCTTAGAAAATAATTTTGACAACATACCAAGTCATCTTTTTTCAGATGTAAATTGAACTCAGTGACAACTATTCATAAACTACCTAGGACATCTGGGAGCATTCATAAGTGTTTGATGAAAGAAAAAATCTAACCGATCATTTTTCTAAAGATTTTTTTTTTTTTAATTTGAGAGAGAGACATCACAAGCGGGAGGCAAGGCAAAGGAGAGGGAAAAGTAGAGTCCCTGCTGAGCGGAGAGCCTGACCTGTGGCTCGATCCCAGGACCCCAAGATCATGACCTGAGCCGAAGGCAAACGCTTGACCAACTGAACCACCCAGGCTCCCCTCTAACCAATCATTAAAAGTCATCATTGCCATGGAGGAAAATGCAAAGTCTGTACCTTGAAAGATAAAGATCACCAAAAGCCGATCAAGAAAGAATTTAATCAATATTTTTGGTCAGTTACTAGGTCCAAGACATTGTACCAGTTGGTGGGGAAGGGAGATGGGAGGGTAGAGAAGTGCTATATAAGGCTGCTTCTCCCTTCTCCCCTGGGAAAGTTTAGAACTGGAGTCATCTGGGACAATGATTAGTTCGGAGCATGATGCCAGGTTATCGTTAATATGATTTCTTGTACAATGCTTTTTAAAGTTCCTAAGTATAATACCACTTGCATGGGTACCTAAGTACCTAAAATACATACACTAGAGAACAAGAGCCTGAAGGGAATAGATTAGGCACTCCATTCATCTTTGCATCCTAAGTGCTAATCCCAGGCCTGGCACCAAATAATTGCTTAAAAAGAGTTTCTTGAAGAAATAAATGATTGCATGAATCCATTTGAGCTGTTATTATGGTTGTTATGGTAGAAATGGAAAAGATATCGAGAACAGTAAAGTTACTGATTATCAGTTACCTCCAGGAGGGTAGTAGAGACCAGTATCAATAAATCCACACCGCTGTTTTTTCTTCAGGACCATTGTTTTTTCATCTTAAGAACATGTTGACTCTAAGGCTGCTAATAATATTTTCCCCCCACAAAATTATTCCTTTCCATTTAGACTCTCTTTGTAGTTTACACTCAAGAAGTTGTCAGTAGAGTTGCTACTAAGTAGCCTTATTTGAGGGCATTTTTAGGCTGTATAAACTGGCCCCACTTTGGAAGTGCCAAGAGCTATTTCTGCTGAGGTGTTAAGCCACAGTACAAGACTGTGGACGGTTTTTAGAAGTCATTACACTAAAAAAACATGATTTTTAATAGCACAGTGGGGTTTAAGTTTATACTTGCCTTCTACTTTCAATTTTAAATACAAATGAAACCAGTATAAGTCCTGGGGAGGCACTAGTCAGATACCTGGAATCCATTCAAGAAGAAGCTCCACCCTGTGTGACCTTAGATAAGTAACTTAGCATGTTTCTTCAGCTGTAAAACAGCATAATAATACCTGCTTCATGGGATTTCTGTGAGGGTTAAATGAGATAATGTGTTAAAGCTCATGTTTAATTATATTTACTTCATTTAACACATTACTGGTGCTATGTGATAAGTTCCCTCATTTTTGAAAGTATAACGTGCCAATAACAAGTTAAACAAGTACTAATGCTGTTGTTTTAATAAAGTTAAGGTAATTAAAGTTACTTGATTCACAATATATATTATATATTTAGGTAATAAAGGAAATTGCTCAAAACTATAGATTTTGTGTATTATAATTATATTGACTGGAGGGGTATATGCATGTGCATGTGTGTGTAAGTGAATGTGTGTGAATGTGTGTGTGTGTGTGTGTGTTTTAATACTTTCTATATTGAAGGTCTAGAGCCTGAAAAATTGCCAAAAATTTCATCAGAAGACACTGAAATGATATTGAAATGGGCCAAACATTGAACAGTTAGCTCATTAGCTGATGGATCTACCTCGTTTGCGATTGTGATCCAAAGAGGGAAGGAAATTAGCTCAACACCAAGACAGAGAAGGAAGTGAACCCAGGGAGTTCCTTTAGGGAAGCCAAGGAAGAATTTTAAAAAATTTTTCAACATTTGGTCCATTTCAATATCACTTCAATGCTTCCTGATGAAATTTTTGGCAATCTTTCAGATTCTGGACCTTCAATAAAGAGAGGGGAGAGATATAAAAAATTAAATAAATAAAAATTAATTAATTAAAATAAAGTTAAATAGAAATTAAAGAGGGGAGATCACTACCAAACCATATGTTTTCTCTCACAATGGTGTCCAATCACTATAACTAACAAAAAACCCCTGCGTTTTTGGCCAATTTCCTAAGCTACTAGGAGTGTACAAAGCATATACTATAAAGGGTGATTACATCTTCAGTCTGTCTCCCTTGACTCCTTCCATCCCACAGTCGTTCTTAAATCTACTCCATGCTTATTTTGTAATACTCTCCTTTTAAAACATACCCTATACTTAATCTCATCCTCACTCTCCTGGCCACCAACACCAAACACCTCAGAAGAGCAGGTTTTGCTAACTATCTTCACTTTATTGTGTCCTATTCTTTCTGTAATTAGGTATAATTTGGAAACCATTTCCATGTATTACTACTTCCATGAACCACTTACTTAAAAATATCAGGGGCGCCTGGGTGGCTCAGTGGGTTGAACATCCCACTCTTGGTTCCAGCTCAGGTCATGATCTCCTGGGTTGTGGGATCTAGTCCCATGTGGGGCTCCATGCTGAGCGAGGAGTGTGCTTGAAGATTCCCTCTACCCCTCCCACCATGCTCTCTCTCTCTTTCCCTCTAAAATAAATAAATCTTTTTAAAAAATACCATTGATGTTCTAATTATCGAATGTCTTTTTGTGCCTCTTTCCATAAATCATCCAATTTTATATCTCTCCACGTTTGACACCACTTTTTTTTTTTTTTTTTGCAAAGTCCAATCTTTCTCGTGGTATCAGGAATCCATGTTCCATCTTGTGGCCCCACCCTCTTCTACAACCTCAACATTTTCTACAGGTGGCAGCTGCTTCTCAGCAACAACACTCTCTGTCCTGGAAGGAAAGCAAGAAAAAGTCTTGGTCAGTTAGCTATCTCTGAGTTACTTAACCATCTGTGACTCAGTTCCC
This sequence comes from Callorhinus ursinus, assembly GCF_003265705.2. NCBI lineage: Eukaryota > Metazoa > Chordata > Mammalia > Carnivora > Otariidae > Callorhinus > Callorhinus ursinus. The sequence continues at coordinate 20,214,485 of NW_027397071.1, forward strand.
TCACATTCAAATTGGAAATAACAATAGTGCCTAACTCACAGGCTTGTTGTGAGGACTAAATGAGTTAATTTATGTGAAGTGCTTAGAAAAGTTTGTGGCACATAGCAAGTGCTATAGTGTTATGGAACCTGGACTGGATCACCCGACGGAAGAACCAAGTAGCACCCAGAGATCTTGGAGGATAGGAGGTTTACTTAATGCCCATGGGCTCAGAGGAGGGTGATCTCCAAAGATCTGAGCCCCCAGCACAAAGGGGGTAATTTATACACTTCTACTTCCGCATACTTGGCACTTTCAGTGCGTGCGCGAAGCAGGGCAGGGAGAAGAACCCGGAAGAGCCCCGGGGCAAGGACTGGGACTCTCTTGCTGGCTTGGTTGGCCATCTTAGGACACAGATTTTCCTTATCAATAGAATTGTTTGCTATTATTTTGCCACTATTCACATTCCATCATGTGTATATTGGTTCTAAGTCTTATCCCAGTCTAACTTGTATCATGGTTAAATATGTACATGACAGGGTGGCACCAGATGGAGTTGTAGCCTGAACAATTGGAGGGCTCTCTATCCCCAGGACCATGGCCAACAGTGAAATGCACCTTATTACCATCAAGCCTGATGGGGTCGCCCAGCCTGGTGGGAAAGATCATCAAGTGTTTTGAGCAAAAGGGATTCTGCCTGATTGCTATGAAATTAATTCAGGCTTCTGAAGACCTTCTCAAGGAACACTACATTGACCTAAAGGACCATCGATTCTTTGCCGGCCTGGTGAAGTACATGCAATCAGGGCCTGTGGTTGCCCATGGTCTGGGAGGGGCCCAATGTGGTGAAGACAAGCCAAGTGAGCCTCGGGGAGACTAACCCTGTAGACTCCAAGCCTGGGACCATCCATGGGGACCTCTGCATCCACTTTGGCAGGAACATTATCCATGGCAGCGATTCCATGAGAGTGCAGAGAAGGAGAGTGGCTTGTGGTTTCAACCTGAGGAGCTGGTCGATTACAAGAGTTCTGCTCAGAACTGGATCTGTGAGTGACAAGAGAGCGGACCTCAGAGCTTTGCCCACTCCATCTCCATTGTCTGTCCCTCCTTCCCATGGGCAGGGGGCCAGGCTCTAGCAAATCCAGTTATTGTTAAGAATTCCCTTGTAATCTGAAGGGGAATTCCTGGAGCTGGGAATGCTCCCTATACAGTATTATGTGTTACCATCAGATTAAAATATTTCATCTCCCTCCCAAAAAATATGTACATGACAGACTATATCGAAAATTTCTTAAGGACTACCACAGTGTCTTATTTATGTATCCCCCATAATGCTTTGCACGCTTTAAGTTGCAAGTAATGTTACTTAATTGAATTGTTAAACTGCTTGCACTACTAAAGTTCTGCTTTACTAGAAATAGAGTATTTCTTCTACTTCTTATACTTCTTGCTAAATTTTACTCTCATAGGCTCAAATATAATAATAAATTAGGGTGACATATAAAACTGCTGGTTCTTGAAAATTAAGCCCTGGAAGTATTTTAATTTTATTATGAACAAAGAAGCTGTGTCATTTTTTTTCCTAAGAAATTAATTATACCTTTAGATGAGAGGCTATCATAGTGTGATTTCTAGACCACTGATGGCCCACAAGTGCCCTCTGAGTGGTCTTCAGGCTCATCGCTTGTAGTTTGCAGGTTTATAATAAGACACCATCTGTGCTTTTGTTGCTGCCATGACTTCATAATCTATTTATGATGGTCAATAAAATTCAAATATTACTTCAAGGGTACACCATTCATGCCCTTAATTCTAAAATTTGTTTTATTCTGCTGAGAAAAAGTGGGCAAATGAGGGGTTCACTGGATTTTATGTACAGCAACTGACCTGCAGATTGGTCAAGTATGGTAGCCATTCCTTCAGATAGCCTCTGGACAGAAAAGGCTGGAAACCTTTCAAGCTTTCTCACCTAATCTGTGTCATCACAAACCAAAGGTTTACTGTTGACCAGATGCATATGATTGCATCCGTCTCTTTGAATCAAAGACAGACTAGACATCAGCCATCAATAATAAAGGACAGAAACCAAAAACTGAGAGTCATCTGAGGCTACAGACATATCACCAAGACATGAATGGTGTTTTCAGTTCTGTAGAACCTACTTAAATAACTCCAACTAACCCATGTTGTGCCTGGTATTATTTATTTCCCCCATTTAAATGTAAGCCTCAGTTACTCTAGAAACCAGCTTGATAATGCATAACTTCTCCATTAGGAATATTTTTATGGAGCCCATCATTATGAATTCATTTGCTATTCACTGTAATAGCACATATCATAATGAATTCATTTAGTATTCATGGGGATAACACAAACATCATTTAGTAACTGGTTAATGAACTGAATGGGGCTCTTTATCCTTCCTGGGTTTTATAAGAAGCAATGCTCATTTATTTAAATCATCAGCTTCTTTTTCAACTTCATTTTATACATATACTACTTCTTCTTGTTCCTCAATGTCCAAGTATAATGCTGAGGTAAAGGACAGTTTTTCTGGATAAAAGGAACGCAACAACAAAGGGTCCCGAGACATGGAGATTGAGCTATTAAGTGTAATTATGTTTCAGTTCATTGCAGACCAGTTTTGACAATTTTATCCTGAAAATTAAAAATCACCAAAGAAATAATACTATTTATGCACCAGGCTCTGAGCTAAACTAAAAGTTTCATTAATAAGCCCACTGTGCAGATTAAAAAACAAAAACAACAAAGTACCAGAAAACTAAGTTATTTGTTCAAAACCAAATGAAAAATAACTGAAGAATTTGGAGTTCAAACCCAAGAAGTCCTATTCCAGATCTGTGGCCTTCACGGTGTGCTAAGCCACATGCTATCTTAGCTATCAGTATCCTAACTTTCCTTCTTTGTAAAATGATGTTCCTTATGTATCTTACCTAATAAAATCCTCTTGAAGCAATTTGTAAAATTAAAACACCAAATAGCTTCAATAACCTGTAGTAAATTACTAAACCAAGAATTGGCACGAGCCAGCCTCAGTCTGTGCATCATTTGGCTTGCAATTAGTTAATTATTTTCAAGTAGGGAACAAACTAAGCAATTCAGGACAAATTTTATGTGGAGTCCATGTTCTCAAGGTAACATACAACATATTGCAAAATAAAATACGGCATATTCTCTAAAAAAGGAAAGAGAAATACGGAAAAGAGAAAAAATAGGGTCTTCACTAGCAAAGTTAAGATCATAAGGGAAAGTCAAGTATGAGAGGGGGCACCAGTTATCACTGTAGATTTCCTCTTACCAAATAACACTGAATAACACCTGCAAGCCAAACAAAAATCTACATGCAAAAAACTAAAGGTCAGGAGGGAAGAAAGAATAGGCTCCCTCCCTTTTATACATGTGCACAAATTATTAGTCATTGATTTCACCCAAGAGATAAACAGAGCCTAAGAACCTGTGTGAATGAAATGGCATTTGAAGGAAATGGGATCTCTGAGTGCTAAGAAATTAGAGAAGCCAGGGGAAGGGATGAGAATTACTTATTAATGTATAGTCTTAGTTTTTCTAGAGAGGATTTAAGGTAAATAGAAAATAGAAAAATCTGAACACACTTTTTTTAAACAGCAGAATTATGGATGATATTGTTAGTAAGCCTATAAAGACTCCTTCAGTGACTAGAATTGATACTTGAATTTGGCTGTAAGTTTGCTAGAAGTTAATATGAAATGGTAAAATGGATTTCATACAGAAGCCATACTGAATAACACATTTCACGATGTCCTCGATGGTATTCCTGAACAATGAATACAAGGATGTGATTCATAAATCTATTCCTTATAGTATCCCTCAATAAAAGGGCTGAGGGCCTCAAACACCAAAGTATCTTTCGATTAAAGAGTTTTGCTAGCATGGTTCTAGCACAAGTATTTAGAACAGGTGAAAGCATTTAGCCCACCTCCTTAGTTTTAGAGATGTGAGAAGAGAAATACAAAGCCTTTAATTTGTTTATTCTCTTCTCCAAGCCCCATGGACTCTACATGTTGAAAGATGCTTCTCCTAGGAAAAGTATATTTGTAAGTTGATCATTCTCTCTCTCTCTCTTTTTAATGTAAACTGTTTATAACTCCTCATCAGAGCTTCTGATAAGCATGAACCAGACAGTTTCTCTATACTGAGTTGACCTAATTGAAGCCAAAAGAAAAGAAACAATGAAGTACTATGAGAGATCAATTTAAGGCTTCCCTCGGGCTTTTGCATAGTTAAAATAGTTGAATAGTTAAAAATCCTTCCCAACTCAGCCCCTGGCTTGAGTCACTGGATTAGGTCACAGGCAAAGGCCATAGATATACTAACTACATCGTTGGGGAGGAAAGAGAAGGCTGAGTAATAAAGACCAGAAAGGAGAAGAGGTGGTGGTGGGAGTGGGGGGGGGGGGACCCAAAATTTAAAAGAACAAAAAAGAGAGAGAATAAAAAGATAAAAATAGCTGTCAATTATGGAGTGCTTATACTATGTAGCCATGCCACTAGAGCAAGTGCTTTATAAATATCATCTCATTTATTCTTCATATTAGCACCCATTTAGAGATAAGGAAACTGAGGCAGAGAAAGTTCACACCAAGGATAGAGCCAGGATTTCATTTCCTGGTCTATCTGATTCCCAAACGCTTTGAAACGTTAACACTATCACTTCTCCAGCAAACTTTAAAAGATGAAAAGGAAGAGCTACACAAATGGAAGCTTTTTAAACGAAGGGCAGAGGAAGGAGTCAGGGGTGTGCAGGGGCATGTGCTAAGAAAAAAAAAGCTGAAGTGGCAGCTCACTGGCCCCAATTACTTTTATTGTGCCTCTATCTTGTAAAACACATGGAGGTTTTCATTACTACCACGTAATTGATGGTGGATCATATGGGAATGGACACAAGATGAAGTATACATATAAAAATAAATATGGTAAGAGGTTTTTGAAACCTCTCTGGCTTCTTAGCTCAGCACACTTTAGATTTGTCTCCCATTTTGGGCAGACTATCATGTTCCAGCTCCATTTCTAAAAGCCACCTCTTTGGCCCAGAAGACATCCTGGCTTTAAATAAAAGATAGGAAAAGTACTTCTCTGTCTTATGTGAAATACTCAAGACAAAATTTATAAAATGCAAGCAAGACACAAAATTCCATTCTTAAGGTAAACCTGTAATGGAGATACACAGGATATACAGAGGCTGAAGGGAGCAAAAATCTATCTCCCAAGTTAGTTGGGTGAAATAATTCTCTGGCTTGTTTTGCTCTCCATAAAAGGCAGAGTTTCAATGGGTTTGTTGTTGCCCCCATGCTGAAAAGGGCTGTCAAAGATTGCCTAAAATAGAAATAACCCTTAAGTAAGATAAAAACATAACCACTATACAACTTTTGATTTTGAACATCTAAAGATAGTGAGCAGCACTGATATTTGGATAGGAAGTTACTATAAAAAATGTAAAATCAAAGACAAGCTGACAGGATTGGAAATGCTCCACCATGGTGAGTAAACACAGCAATGAGAGTTGGACGTAGCAAAGCCTTTATATTAGGGTTGGCAGCCTTCTTGGAAATCCGTTCTCAGGTTTACAAAAAATCTTTTGTCTCAAACACTTCAGGTTTTGTTTGTTTGTTTGTTTGTTTGCAGAGAGAGCTGGTGCAAGACCTGGTACATGTCTTGGTCAAAGAGTCAATTTAGTCACTGTGTACCTTATATCTCACAAGTGCTGATGGCTGAAAAGGCAGGTGGTGAGCACACCTTACATCACTCACCTTACGGAAATATTATTCCAATAAAAAACACAAAAACTTCCAGGGGCGCCTGGGTGGCTCAGTTGGTTGAACGACTGCCTTCGGCTCAGGTCATGATCCTGGAGTCCCGGGATCGAGCCCCACATCGGGCTCCCTGCTCGGCGGGGAGTCTGCTTCTCCTTCTGACCCTCCTCCCTCTCATGCTCTCTGTCTCTCATTCTCTCTCTCACAAATAAAATCTTAAAAAAAAAATTAAAATCTTAAAAAGAACACACACAAAAAAAACTTCTGTTCACCTCTCTAAGTGTCATTTATGTGTCTCGCAGGCTAACAAGCTACACTGCTATTATGGGCTGAATTGTGTCTCTCCTAAATCATATGTTGAAGCCCTAACCCCCAGTATATCAGGGACTACATTTGGACCTAGTGTCTTTACAGAGGTACTTAAGTTAAAATGAGGCTATATTAAGATGGGCCCTAAATCCAATCTGACTGGTGTCCTTATTATTATTATTATTATTTTATTATTATGTTATGTTAATCACCATACATTACATCATTAGTTTTTGATGTAGTGTTCCATGATTCATTGTTTGCGTATAACACCCAGTGCTCCATGCAGAACGTGCCCTCTTTAATACCGATCACCAGGCAAACCCATCCCCCCAGCCCCCTCCCCTCTAGAACCCTCAGTTTGTTTTTCAGAGTCCATCGTCTCTCATGGTTCATCTCCCCCTCCGATTTCCCCCCTTCATTTTTCCCCTCCTGCTATGTTCTTCTTCTTTTTTTTTAACATAT
>NW_027397071.1:20221146-20335396 GCF_003265705.2 Callorhinus ursinus
CCCCCCACCACTCCAGCAACCCTCAGTTTGTTTCCTGAGATTAAGAATTCCTCATATCAGTGAGGTCATATGATACATGTCTTTCTCTGATTGACTTATTTCGCTCAGCATAATACCCTCCAGTTCCATCCATGTCGTTGCAAATGGCAAGATTTCATTTCTTTTGATGGCTGCATAATATTCCATTGTGTATATATACCACATCTTCTTTATCCATTCATCTGTCGATGGACATCTTGGCTCTTTCCATGGTTTGGCTATTGTGGACATTGCTGCTTCAAACATCGGGGTGCATGTACCCCTTCGGATCCCTCCTTTTGTATCTTTGGATAATACCCAGTAGTGCAATTGCTGGATCATATGGTAGCTCTATTTTCAACTTTTTGAGGAACGTCCATACTGTTTTCCAGAGTGGTTGCACCAGCTTGCATTCCCACCAACAGTGTAGGAGGGTTCCCCTTTCTCCGCATCCCCGCCAACATCTGTCATTTCCTGACTTGTTAATTTTAGCCATTCTGACTGCCGTGAGGTGATATCTCATTGAGGTTTTGATCTGGATTTCCCTGATGCCAAGCGATGTTGAACACTTTTTCACATGTCTGTTGGCCATTTGGACTGACTGGTGTCCTTAGAAGAGTAAGTTTGGACACACAAAAGTGACACCAGGGATGTGTGCACACAGAGATAATACCATGTGAGGACACAGCAAGGTGACCATCTGCAAGCCAAGGAATGTAACCTCAGTAGAGACTACCCCAACTGCCATGTTGATCTGGGATTTTCAACTTCCAGAACGTTGAAAAAATAAATTTCTGTTGTGTAAGCCACGCAGTTTGGGTATTTTGTTATGACATTCCTAGCAGACTAACATACCCGCTGTTTTGTCTGGAGGCTTTAGGCTAGGTTGGAGGGGACAGTGGGAGTCCTCTCTCTGCCATCAACAGAATTGCAGGGGGGTAGAAAAACAGCTGGCCATCTGACCTCCCTATGCTTCTCTCTCCTTACTCCATCTGACCCTTTGCCTCTTCCTCTTATTACTTCACTAATATGCTAATAACCATTTGCTCTTTGAGTTTTTTCTTACACCATTCTCAAAACCTTATGTTTATTTCTTTTATTTTTATTTTTCTCAAATAGTTATTTAAATTCTAGTTAGTTAACATATAGTGTAATATTGGTTTCAAGACTAGAATATAGTAATTCATCACTTACATGTAACACCCAGTGCTCATTACAAGTGTCCTCCTTTAACACCCGTTATCCATTTAGTCCTTCCCCACCCACCTCCTCTCCAGCCACCCTCAGTTTGTTCTCTATAGTCAAGAGTCTCTCATGGTTTGCCTCCCTCTCTTTTTTTTCCCTTCTCCTATATTCATCTGTTTCTTAAATTCCACATATGAGTGAAATCATATGGCATTTATCTTTCTCTGATTGACTTGTTTCACTTAGCATAATACATTCTAGCTCCATCCATGTCATTGCAAATGGCAAGATTTCATTCTTTTTGATGGCTGAGTAATATTCCATTGTATACATAAACCACTTCTTCTTTATCCATTCATCAGTCAATGGACATTTGGGCTCTTTCCATAATTTGGCTATGGTTGATAATGCTGCTATAAACATTGGGGTGCATATGCCCCTTTGAATCAGTATTTTTCTATCCTTTGGGTAAATACCTAGTAATGCAATTGTTGGGTTGGAGGGTAGCTCTATTTTTAACTTTTTGAGGAACATTTACACTGTTTTCTACAGTAGCTGCACCAGTTTGCATTCCCACCAACAGTGTAAGAGGGTTCCCCTTTCTCTGCATCCTTGCCAACATCTGTTGTTTCCTGTGTTGTTAATTTTAGCCATTCTGACCGGTGCAAGGTGGTATCTAATTGTGGTTTTGATTTGTATTTCCCTGATGATGAGTGATGTTGAGCATCTTTTCACGTGTCTGTTGGTCATCTGGATGTCTTCTTTGGAAAAAAAAGTCTATTCATGTCTTCTGCCCATTTCTTAACTGGATTATTTGTTTTGGGGGTGTTGAGTTTGATAAGTTCTTATACATTTTGGATACTAACCCTTTATCAGATATGTCATTTGCAAATATCTCTCCCATTCCATTGTTGCCTCTTGGTTTTGTTGATTGTTTCCTTTCTTGTGCAGAAACTTTTTATCTTGATGAAGTTCCAGTAGTTCATCTTTGCTTTTGTTTCTCTTGCTTCTGGAGAGGTGTCTAGTGAGAAGTTGCTGCCTATGTCCTCCTCTAGGATTTTGATGGTTTCCTGTCTCACATTTAGGTCTTTCGTCTATTTTGAATTTATTTTTGTGTATGGTGTAAGAAAGTGGTCCAGTTTCATTTTCTGCATATTGCTGTCCAGTTTTCCCAACAGTACTTGTTGAAGAGACTATCTTTTTCCCATTGGATATTCTTTCCTGCTATGTCAAAGATTAGTTGACCATAGGGTTGTGGGTTCATCTCTGGGTTTTCTATTCTGTACCATTGATCTATGTGTCTTTGTGCCAATACCATACTGTCTTGATGATTACAGCTTTGCAATATAGCTTGAAGTCCAGAATCATGATGCTTCCATTTTTGCTTTTCTTTTTTGAGATTGTTTTGGCTATTTGGGGCTTTTTGTGGTTCTATACAAATTTTAGGACTGTTTGTTCTAGCTCTGAAAAGTGCTGGGGACATTTTGATAGGGATTGCATTATATGTGTACATTGCTTTGGGTAGTATAGACATTTTAACAATATTTGTTCTTACAATCCATGAGCATGGAATGTTTTTTCATTTATTTGTATTATCTTCAATTTCTTTCATCAGTGTTCTAGAGTTTTCATAGTATAGATCTTTTACCTCTTTGGTTAGGTTTATTCCTAGGTATCTTACAGTTTTTGGTGCAGTTGTAAATGGGATTGATTCCTTTATTTATCTTTCTGCTGTTTCATTACTGGTGTATAGAAATAGCAGCAGACTTTTGTATGTTTATTTTATATCCTGCAACTTTGTTGAATTCATGTAACAGTTCTAGCAATTTTTTGGTGGAGTCTTCTGGTTTTCTACATAAAGAATCATGTCGTCTGCAAATGGTGAAAGTTTGACTTCTTCTTTGCTGATTTGGATGACTTATATTTCTTTTTGTCGTCTGATTTGAGGCTTGGACTTCCAGTGCTATGTTAAATAACAATGGTGGAGCAGACATCCCTGTCTTGTTCTTGACTGTAGAGGAAAAGCTCTCAATTTTTCCCTATTGAGGATGATATTAGCTGTGGGTCTTTTGTATAAGGCCTTTATGATGTTGAGGTATGTTCCCGCTATCTCTACTCTGTTGAGGGTTTTTATCAAGTATGGATTTTGTCAAATGCTTTGTCTGCATCTATTGAGAGGATCATATGGTTCTTATCCTTTCTTTCATTAATGTGGTGTATCACGTTGATTGATTGGTGAATATTGAACCACCCCTGTAGCCCAGGAATAAATCCCACTTCATCATGGTGAATAATTCTTTTAATGTACTTTTGGATTGATTTGCTAGTATCTTGTTGAGAATTTTTGCATCCGTGTTCATCAGGGATATTGGCCTATAATTCTCCTTTTCAGTGGGGTGTTTGTCTGATTTTGGAATCAAGGTAGTACTGGCCTCGTAGAATGAGTTTGGAAGTTTTCCTTCCATTTCTACTTTTTGGAACAGTTTGAGAAGAATAGGTATTAACCTTTCTTTAAATGCCTGGTAGAATTCCCCTGGGAAGCCATCTGGCCATGAACTTTTGTTTGTTGGGAGATTTTTGATTACTGATTCAATTTCTGTGCTGGTTATGGGTCTGTTCAAATTCTCCATTTCTTCCTGTTCCAGTTTTGGTAGTTTGTATTCTAGGAATTTATCCATTTAGATTGCCCAATTTGTTGGCATAAAATTTTTCATAATATTCTCTAATAATTGTATTTCTGTGGTATTTATTGGTTGTGATCTCTCCTCTTTCATTCATGATTTTATTTATTTGGGTTCTTTCTCTTTTCTTTTTGATAAGTCTGGCTAGAGGTTTATCAATTTTATTAATTCTTTCAAAGAAGCAGCTCTTAGTTTCATTGATCTGAGATTTTGTTTGTTTGTTTGCTTCTATATCATTTATTTCTGTCCTTATCTTTATTATTTCCTTTCTTCTGCTAGCGTTAGGCTTTATTTGCTGTTCCTTTTCTAGCTCCTTTAGGTGAAGATTAGTTTGTGTATGGGGACTTTTCTTGCTTCTTGAGGTAGGTTTGTATTTCTAAATACTTCCCTCTTATGACTGCCTTTGCTGTAACCCAAAGATTCTGGATCATCATTTTTTCATTTTCATTTGCTTCCATGTATTTTTCTTAAATTTCTTCTCTAATTTCCTGATTAGCCCATACATTCTTTAGTAAAATGTTCTTTAACGTCCATGTATTTGTGGTCTTTCCAAATTTTTTCTTGTGGTTGACTTCAAGTTTCATAAGGTTATGGTCTTAAAATATGCATGGTATGGTCTCAATCTTTTTGTACTTGTTGAGGCCTGATTTGTGACCCAGTATGTATCTATTCTGGAAAATGTTCCATGTGCACTCAAAAAGAATGTGTATTCTGCCACTTTAGGATGAAATGTTCTGAATATATTTGTTAAGTCCATCTGGTCCAGTGTGTCATTCAAAGCCCTTGTTTCCTTGTTGATTTTCCATTTAGATGATCTGTCCATTGATGTAAGCGGGGTGTTAAAGTCCCCTACTATTATTGTATTATTATCAATGAGTTCCTTTATGTTTGTTCTTCATTGTTTTATATATTTGGATGCTCCCATGTTGGGGCACAAATATTTACAATTGTTAGAGCTTCTTGTTGGACAGCCCCATTTATTATGATAGAGTGCCTTTCTTCATCTCTTGTTATAGTCTTTGGTTTAAAACCTAATTTGTCTGATACAGGTATGGTACTCTGGCTTTCTTTTGACATCCATTACCATGATAGATGGTTCTCTATCCCCTCACTTTCAATCTGCAGGTGTCTTGGGGACTAAAATGAGTCTCCTGTAAGCAACATATAGGTGAGTCTTGTTTTTTTTTTAATCCATTCTGATACCCTATATCTTTGGATTGGAGCATTTAGCCCATTTACATTCAGAGTGATTATTGATAGATATGAATTTAGGGCCATTGTATTACCTGTAAAGTCATCGTTTCTGGAGATTTTCTCTGTTATTTTCTAGTCTTTGTTGCTTTTGGTCTTTCTTTCATACTCAGAGTCCCCTTTAATATTTCTCGCAGGGTTGGTTTAGTGGTCATGAACTCCTTTAGTTTTTGTTTTTCTGGGAAACTCTTTATCTCTCTTTCTATTCTGAATGACAGAATAAAGTATTCTTGGATGCATATTTTTCCCATTCAGCATGTTGAATATATCACGCCATTGCCTTTGAAGATGCAGTGCTCCTTACCTTTCCATTCTCATATAATATCACTGTTCACTCTTTTGTGTACAGAGAGATAGTTTACAACTTTTCACACACACACACACACACACATCATTGAGAATGAGAACTAAATGAGAACATTTTAGTTTGGATATGAGTTTCTAGCTGAATCACAAGTCATCATTTGCAGGAGGTAAAGAAAGCAGTGATTTTTGGCAATTTTTCTCTCTGTTATGAGTGCAATCTGGAGGCACTACCTCATTTCATATGGTCTTGATATAATAAGAATTAGAACTGTCACATGTAAGGACATACTCCCACATTTATATTTTTCCTAAAGCTTATTCTTGCCCCATTCCTGAGGGATTTGGTAGAAATGTGTTTTTCTTGGAGTTGGTTATTCATTTCTTAAAACATTTCTGGAGGATGCATGGGGTAAGTTCTCTAGGTTCAAGCCAGCTCTAAAATATAACATAGAAATCATTTCTTCTAGATCTCCTGCTCCTATCTTTATGGTCTAGAGAACAGGGAGAAGGGAGACTGAAAGTCTCTGCATGAAGTACATGGGGAACAAAGATGAAACTAACCAAAAGTTCTTTTTTTCAACGTGGCAGCATCAGGAGCTACAGTCCATAACCAAGACCCCTATAAGAGGTGGGGCAGAGAGGATCATTTACATTGTATGCAGAAAGATTTTTTATGTGTGCAGCAGACATACATTGGGTGAGAATAAAGCCTGTGGCTGTTATCAGATGCTCAAAGAGGTTCCTGGCTCCCACAAAATCTTAAGAACTAATGATGTAATGGAAAAAGCTTAAGTTACTGGACAAAATCATTATCTATCACCAATTAGCTGGGTAGCTTTATGAAGGATACTTAAGCATTTGGGAAATCAGCTTCCTCATCAACAGGAATGGTAATTAAGAGTTTATCACTTTTATCTTGAACAGTCTATTACTGTCCTTTGATCAAAGAGTTATCCATAACCAGATAATATTAAGGTCATTCCAGAGAGTACTGTGAAGTCAAGAATATGACTAGGACACGTGGCATATTGCATAATGGGGCAGATATTTCTGTCTATAGGTATTGATGTTCTTTTAAGATTTATTTATTCATTTTAGAGAGAGAGAGCGAGAGAGAGCATGTGGGGGGGACAGAGAGAGGGGCAGAGACTATCAAGCAGACTCCCCACTGAGTGCAGAGCCCAATGCGATGCAGGGCTCAACCTCACCACTCTGAGATCATGACCTGAGCTGAAATCAAGAGTCAGCTCAACCCAGGTGCTCTGATAGTTTATTTTTAAGATTGAGCCATAAATAATAGGAAACTTCATTAAGGCATTTGCTTTACAGCAGACACTGTGGTGATAACATGATATGGACTTGCTTGTTCTATCAGAACAACAACCTTTTCAAGTAAGTTCTATTATCTACATCCTGAAGTTGGGAGATGTGAGATTTAAGAGATTAAGTTGTCCAAAGTCACATAACCAATAAGAAGAAAGGTTTTTGAACTTAGATTCTATAACCCACACTCTTGACCAACTGTATAATGTCTTCCAATGGCATAATGGCTAATGATTCATAATTCTAAATGACCAAAAATTATCCTGGATTTTCCTTCTTACAAACTATAATTCTAATATCTTATTTTCTATTTCCCCTGGAAACAATAGTTATAATTTATGTGCAATGACAGTCTCTATAAACACACTTTGTTTCTTACCAATTTTACACCCTTCTTGCATTTTTTTCCCACCGTATCTCATCTCTCTTTTCCCTCTCTCCTCAATATAGACCAGCTACCAGCTTGTCTTTTGAAAGCTACTGAGACAGACTACTATAACCATAAACTAGGAGCTATATTTGTTCAATTTTAAATTCTTTTTGAACTTCCTGTACAAAAGCACATTTATTCCCAGGTATAAAACCACTGCTACAAATTGACGTTCCCAAATCATCATGTTCCTAGAGATAATGGTAGATGAAAGAGATTTTTAAATATTAATTATAAATATAAGGCATCTTTTAAAAAAGTATTAAAGCTAAAAATTTGATATTCATTTTTCCAAATGATGGCATCCAGAACTGCATGTACCTGTCCACCATACACACTATTTCTCAAACTCACTCAAGCTGACCAAGGAGAAAAGCTTCAATCTGACTACCATGTATTTCCAAATACGTAAAATTCCACATGTAAAATTTTTTTCTCACTTAAGGGGGATGAGAAAAAAAATGAGAAAGCAATTTGTCCTTCACATCCTGATTCTGGTTCAATGCTGAAAATACGACCTCCATAAGATGCACGCCTTTTTTACTGACATAATTCCTAAGTACACTCTTGTCCAGAACCATCTTTTACTCAGCACAGTGACAGAATATAGGGCAGTGAAATTTCCCTGTCGAAAACTTCAGATTCTTCTAGGAGCTGGTCCAGGCCTATGTCTTAGAATTATGTTATTTAAAGTGCTACGCATACTAATCCTATTTTGCTTCTTTCATTAAGAAACACCAGGTGGCTGTTACACTATCAAAAAACCTTGACAAGTCAATCACTAAACTTTGCATGTTTACTTTCATTCTCAGCTTAAAGTTCTCTTAATCACAGTCCCAAACTCCTCCAGAAGTCATTCAGCAAAAAGTGACAGCTTTTCTTCTAAAAGAGGTACTCTTTATTCTCACTGGTTTCTCATTACAAGTTTATCTCTCTATAAACTGATATAAAAACCCAAATTAAGGATGATATTATTTACTTTAAGAACATTCCCTTTGGGGAAATATTTATTATAAAATCTTTCCAATTAGTCACCTCTTTATTGAATCAACATAAATTTGATTTGTTCATCATTTTTCCCAATGTATTAATCTCACTGTGTAAAGCAAGAAATAAGTGTTCAAGCCCTTTGTCCAATAGTCATCTATAAGTTAATGCTAACTTCAAACAAATAAATAAAGTTTTCTTTGGTAGTGAAGCAGTTAAGTATTCTCTGTTTATCACTCCATCCCATTTCCTGGGAACATCTCGCTTCCTATTCCATCCACATATTTCTATGGCACTGATATGTTTTCACATAATCCAATCACTTTACCCCAAGTCACATTTGATTTGTTCCAAGGGTGAGAAACTAGCCCATGTTGGGTCAATAAAATATATTGTCTTAGATTATTGAACTTGACATTAAGAAAATGACAAAACAGTCTCCCTCTTATGATAAGATGTAAAATATAAAACTTGTAAGCTATGACGGCTCATGTTTTCTGCCATTTGGAGAAAGCCAGTTGGCAGTAAGAGAAAATGAATAATAAAGAGAGAACAGATGAAAACCAGATACATCCATCAGCATTAGCTTCTCTGTCTGAGTTTTTCCTGAGGCCCAAGGCCTCCCTGCTTCTTCCATAGTTGTTTGTAGATCATGATGCAATAAATTTTTCTTTTCTTCCTTAGGTTACTTTAAATTAGATTTCTGATACTTGCAACCAAAAGTCTTAAATAATAGCACTTTTAAATTAAACACTTTGAAATTATATTTTGATTTTAAAACAAATAGTAATATGAAACTAAACTGTTCTGGAAGGTAGTATAGTCCTTTTAGGAATCCAGAATTGGGTTGTAAAATTGCTAGGAATCAATTCAAATGCTTACCAAGAGGACTGATTGTAGGACTAGCTAGGTGTTGTTGTAGATCAACAGCCAGCTTCAAATACTAAGAAGAGGCACATACTCTCTTCTAAGGAGGAACACATTCCTGATTAGAAAGGACCTTTGTCACAGAGTCACAGTTAAATGGTTATAGTATAGTATCTTTTTTTCTTCTTTTCACCAAGGCCAGTAGAAAAGACATCTGGTTTCTCTTATGTAGCAAGGTAGTATTGCATAGTGGTTCATAGCTTGGACTCTCAAACCACACTTTCTGGGCTCAAATCATGACTCAGCTGCTTACTAGATGTGCAATCTTCAGCATATTCTTTTACCTCTTTGTACCTCAGTTTCCTTAAAGTAAAATCAGGACAACAGCACACTTACCTTCAAGTTGTGGTAAATGGCAAGTGAGTTAACTTGGAATACTGTCTGTACAGATTTAAACACTTAATGAAAGTTAGCTACTCATTGTTAGTACTGTCTTTATGGTCACTATAGTTCCCCTCTAAAGTAATGATACAGGATAGAATGTTAGACCATAAAAATGTGGACCACCTGCTGGTTGAAGGCGAAATCTGCAGTGGTCTAGTTGAAAATTATAGTGCCATATATGAACCTTGATTTTTTTTTTTTTTACATTGAGTTTAAGTGTATCTAGTGAATTTTTCTGGGGAAATGTCCTCAGTTTTCATTATCTACTTATAAGGTCTGGCTTACAAAAAAATTAAAAATCCCTGCTAACAGAAAATAAGACATAGAAATTTGAAAAATTAGGGATCTTAAAGATGACAATAAGACCATATATAAGTTTTTCTCTAAAAAAAAGGCTTAATGTTTCTATTCCACCTCAAAGAGACAGGGTGATATTAAATAATGCTAACGGTTGGGCGCTGGTAGGAGAGGGGAGGGGAAGAAAGGGAAGAAAGAGGAAGAGAAAAGAGAGTAAGAAAGTGAAAAATAACCATTTAAATAATGCAATTAGGCCAGCAATTTCAGTATTTTCACTCAGTGCATGTTTATCCCAGGGAGACTTGTAGATGGAATGTAGAAATATAAAAATCTCTCCCTTCAACCAACCCCAGTTCCTACATACCCCTTATGTGAATTTCCTTGTTATGTTGACTCCGATTCTGATGTTTATAGATATATAATTCTCATGCATTATGGCCCTAAATAAAAGGCACCCACCACCTCTGCCTCCACAGAAGTACTGATCTACCCAACCTAGGGATAAAGCTGGATTCACTGAGAGTGTCTCTGTCTTTGATACAGCAACTTCCTGAGACTTTCATGCACAATTTTGATGATATCCATCTTTCATCCTTTATGATTATTTGAACTTATCACTCAGAAACATCTAAGTGTTTGTTCATGTCTTCTGCCCATTTCTTGATTGGATTATTTGGGTGTTACAGATTTTGGATACTGGCCCTTTATCTGCTATGTTATTTGCAAATATCTTCTTCCATTCTGTCGGTTGTCTTTTGGTTTTGTTGACTGTTTTTTTTGCTGTGCAAAAGCTTTTTATCTTGATGAAGTCCCAATAGTTCATTTTTGCCCTTGCTTCCCTTGCCTTTGGCGATGTTTCTAGGAAGAAGTTGTAGCGGCTGAGGTCAAAGAGGTTGCTGCCTGTGCTCTCCTTTAGGATTTTGATGGACTCCTGTCTCATGTTTAGGTCTTTCAACCATTTTGAGTCTATTTTTGTGTGTGGTGTAAGGAAATGGTCCAGTTTCATTCTTCTGCATGTGGCTGTCCAATTTTCCCAACACCATTTGTTAAAGAGACTTTTTTCCATTGGACATTCTTTCCTGCTTTGTCAAAGATGAGTTGACCATAGAGTTGAGGGTCCATTTCTGGGCTCTCTATTCTGTTCCATTGATCTATGTGTCTGTTTTTCTGCCAGTACCATACTGTCTTGATGATGACAGCTTTGTAATAGAGCTGGAAGTCCGGAATTGTGATGCCGCCAGCTTTGCTTTTCTTTTTCAATATTCCTCTAGCTATTCGGGGTCTTTTCTGGTTCCATACAAATTTTAGGATTATTTGTTCCATTTCTTTGAAAAGAGTGGATGGTATTTTGATGGGGATTGCACTGAATGTGTAGATTGCTCTAGGTAGCACTGACATCTTCACAATGTTTGTTCTTCCAATCCATGAGCATGGAACGTTTTTCCATTTCTTTGTGTCTTCCTCAATTTCTTTCACGAGTATTTTATAGTTTTCTGAGTACAGATCCTTTGCCTCTTTGGTTAGATTTATTCCTAGGTATCTTATGGTTTTGGGTACAATTGTAAGTGGGATTGACTCCTTAATTTCTCTCTCTTCTGTCTTGTTGTTGGTGTATAGGAATGCCACTGATTTCTGTGCATTGATTTTATATCTTGCCACTTTACTGAATTCCTGTATGAGTCCTAGCAGTTTTGGGGTGGAGTCTTTTGGGTTTTCCACATACAGTATCATATCATCTGCAAAGAGTGAGAGTTTGACTTCTTTGCCGATTTGGATGCCTTTGATTTCTTTTTGTTGTCTGATTGCCATGGCTAGGACTTCTCATACTATGTTGAATGGCAGTGGTGAGAGTGGACATCCCTGCCACGTTCCGGACCTCAGGGGGAAAGCTCTCAGTTTTTCCCCATTGAGAATGATATTCGCTGTAGAATTTTCATAGATGGCTTTTATGATATTGAGGTATGTACCCTCTATCCCTATACTCTGAAGAGTTTTGATCAAGAAAGGATGCTGTACTTTGTCAAATGCTTTTTCTGCATCTATTGAGAGGATCATATGATTCTTGTTCTTTCTTTTGTTAATGTATTGTATCACGTTGATTGATTTGCGGATGTTGAACCAGCCTTGCAGCCCAGGAATAAATCCCACTTGGTCATGGTGAATAATCCTTTTAATGTACTGTTGGATCCTATTGGCTAGTATTTTGGTGAGAATTTTTGCATCCATGTTCATCAAGGATATTGGTCTGTAATTCTCCTTTTTGATGGGGTCTTTGGTTTTGGAATCAAGGTAATGGTGGCCTCATAAAACGAGTTTGGAAGTTTTCCTTCCACTTCTATTTTTTGGAACAGTTTCAGGAGAATAGGTATTAATTCTTCTTTAAATGTTTGGTAGAATTCCCCTGGGAAGGCATCTGGCCCTGGGCTTTTGTTTGTTGGGAGATTTTTGATGACTGCTTCAATTTCCTTAGTGGTTATAGGTCTGTTCAGGTTTTCTATTTCTTCCTGGCTCAGTTTTGTAGTTGATACATCTCTAGGAACGCATCCATTTCTTCCAGGTTATCTAATTTGCTGGCATAGAGTTGCTCATATGTTCTTATAATTGTTTGTATTTCTTTGGTGTTGGTTGTGATCTCTCCTCTTCTATTCATGATTTTGTTGATTTGGGTCATTTCTCTTTTCTTTTTGATAAGTCTGGCCAGGGGTTTATCAATCTTGTTAATTCTTTCAAAGAACCAGCTTTTAGTTTCATTGATCTGTTCTACTGTTCTTTTGGTTTCTATTTCATTGATTTCTGCTCTGATCTTTATTATTTCTCTTTTCCTGCTGAGTTTAGGCTTTATTTGCTGTTTTTTCTCTAGCTCCTTTAGGTGTAGGGTTAGGTTGTGTATTTGAGACCTTTCTTGTTTCTTGAAAAAGGCTTATATTGCTCTATACTTTCCTTTTAGGACTGCCTTTGCTGCATCCCAAAGATTTTGAACAGCTGTGTTTTCATTTTCATTGGTTTCCATGAATTTTTTAAATTCTTCTTTAACTTCCTGGTTGACCCATTGATTCTTTAGTAGGATGCTCTTTAGCCTCCATGTATCTGAGTTCTTTCCAACTTTCCTCTTGTGATTGAGTTCTAGTTTCAAAGCATTGTGGTCTGAAAATATGCAGGGAATAATCCCAATCTTTTGGTATCGGTTGAGACCTGATTTGTGACCAAGATGTGATCAATTCTGGAGAATGTTCCATGGGCATTAGAGAAGAATGTGTATTCTATTGCTTTGGGATGGCATGTTCTGAATATGTCTGTGAAGTCCATTTGGTCCAGTGTGTCATTTAAAGTCTTTATTTCCTTGTTGATCTTTTGTTTAGATGATCTCTCCATTTCAATGAGGGGGGTGTTAAAGTCCCCCACTATTATTGTATTGTTGTCCATGTGTTTCTTTGCTTTTGTTATTAATTGCCTTATATAATTGGCTGCTCCCATGTTAGGGGCATAGATATTTACAATTGTTAGATCTTCTTGTTAGATAGCCCTTTAAGTAGGATATAATGTCCTTCCTCACCTCTTATTACAGTCTTTGGTTTAAAATCTAATTTGTCTGATATAAGGATTGTCACCCCAGCTTCCTTTTGGTGTCCATTAGCATGGTAAATGGTTTTCCACCCCCTCACTTTCAATCTGGGGGTGTCTTTGGGTCTAAAATGAGTCTCTTGCAGACAGCAGATCAATGGTACTTATTTTTAATCCAATCTGATAGCCTGTGTCTTTTGATTGGGGCATTTAGCCCATTTACATTCAGGGTAACTATTGAAAGATATGAATTTAGTGCCATTGTATTGCCTGTAAAGTGACTGTTCCTGTATATTGTCTGTCTTCCTTTCTGGTCTATGCTGCTTTTAGGCTCTCTCTTTGCTTAGTGGACCCCTTTCAATATTTCTTGTAGGGCTGGTTTCATGTTTGCAAATTCCTTTAGTTTTTGTTTGTCCTGGAGGCTTTTTATCTGTCCTTCAATTTTCAATGACAGCCTAGCTGGATATAGTATTCTTGGCTGCATATTTTTCTCGTTTAGTGCTCTGAAGATATCATGCCAGTTCTTTCTGGCCTGCCAAGTCTCTGTGGATAGGTCTGTTACCAATCTAATGTTTCTACCATTATAGGTTACATATCTCTTCTCCCAAGCTGCTTTCAGGATTTTCTCTTTGTCTCTGAGACTCGTAAGTTTTACTATTAGATGTCGGGGTGTTGACCTATTTTTATTGATTTTGAGAGGGGTTCTCTGTGCCTCCTGGATTTTGATGCCTGTTTCCTTCCCCACATTAGGGAAGTTCTCTGCTATAATTTGCTCCAATATACATTCTGCCCCTCTCTCTCTTTCTTCTTCTGGGATCCCAAATATTCTAATGTAGTTTCGTCTTATCGTATTGCTTATCTCTTGAATTCTGCCCTTGTGATCCAGTAGTTGTTTATCTCTCTTTTTCTCAGCTTCTTTATTTTCCATCATTTGGTGTTCTATATCACTGATTCTCTCTTCTGCCTCATTTATCCTAGCAGTTAGTGCCCCCATTTTATATTATACCTCATTAATAGCCTTTTTGATTTTGACTTGGTTAGATTTTAGATCTTTTATTTCTCCAGAGAGGGTTTCTCTAATAACTTCCATGCTTTTTTCAAGGCCATATAGTTTCTTTAAATTCATGATTCTGAACTCTAGGTCTGACATCGTACTAATGTCCATATTGAGTAGGTCCCTGGTAGATGGTACTACCTCTTGTTCTTTTTGTTGAGGTGATTTTTTCCATCTTCTCATTTTGTCCAGAGGAGACTAGATGAATGAGAGAACAAAATGCTAACAGGGTAACAACGTCCCCAGAAAATATACTCTAAACAAATCAGAAAAGACCTGAAGCCAGGGGAAAAGAAAGGGAAAGAAAGAAAAATGAAAGAGAAAAAAAAAAAAGAGAGAAAGAGAAAAACAAAGAAAAACAGAACAAAACAAAAAAAAACAGAATATGATCAAATATAATCAGGCTGGTGCATAGATCAGTGCCACACACTAGATTTTGGGTGTATTTTGATCTGTTAGAAAAAAATGCCTTCCAAAATTTTAAGGAAAGAAAGACTTATATATGTACAAAATAAGGGTTGATACAATGAAGGGATGGAATATGACTGTAAAGATGAAAATTATAAAAAATTTTATAAAAGGAATTGATAAGATGTTGGTTGAAAAAAGAAAGAAGAAAAATAAAAAAAACAGTTAAAAAAATTAACTTTTAAAGACTAAAGAATCCTGGTAAAAAAGCCATGAATTCTATGTGCAGTATTCCCTTAGAGCTGGAGTTCTGCCGTTCTCATTGATCGATAAACTTGGTCTTGGCTGGCTGTTCTTGCTGATCATCTGGGGGAGGGGCCTGTTGCCGTGGGTCCCAAATGTCTTTGCCGGAGGTGGAATTGCCCCGCCCTTGTCGGTCTGGGCTAAGTAATCTGCTCCGGTTTGCTCTCGGGAGCTTTTGTTCCCTGCAAGCTTTCTGGACAGCTTTGGAGGACGAGAATGAAAATGGTCTCCTCTCAATCTCCGCCCAGAGGAGCCAAGAACTTGGGGCCCCGCTCCTCATGAGCCCCCAGAGAAAAGCAGTCACTCACTCCCATCTCCCCAGTCTCCGGCCGCACTCCGTGCTCACCCGGCCTGTGACGGAGCATTTCTATCTCTGGCACCCGAATCGGTGTGGAGTCTCCAAACCCAGCAGATCCCTGCGGTGCGCTTCCGTGCTTTTCCTCCCAGGGGAGGAAGGGGAGTCTCCCCGGATCTGCTGCTTGTTGGGTCCCTACTGGAGGAGCAGTGGCCCGACTATGTCGCTGATCACAGTTTATGGCAACCCCGAGCTGAGAGCCCACTCCTCAGTTCGGTCTCTGCAGCCGGCTTCCCCGCTCCGATACCCAGGAGCTCTGCTGCACTCAGGCACCCCCAGTCTTTCTGTGACCCCAAGGGTCCTGAGACCACACTGTTCCACGAGGGTTCCACCCCCCACCCAGCCACTGGAGCGATGTCCCTCAGAGAAGCCGACTTCTAAGTTCCAATTTTGTGCTCCGCGGCTCTCTCACTTGCCAGAAGAGGCCGACGGTGGCCCCCTCCCCCCCCGTCTATCTTCCCGAATATCACCTCGGATTCACTTCTCCACATGTCCTACCTTCCAGAAAGTGGTCGCATTTCTATTCAGAGAGTTGTTGCTACTCTCCTCTTCGATCTCCTGTTGAGTTCGTAGGTGTTCAGAATGGGTTGATCCCTATCCAGCTGAATTCCTGAGACCAGACGAAATCCAGGTCTCCTACTCCTCCGCCATCTTGCTCTGCCCCAGAATAGTGAGTTTTGAGAAGTTAGCCCCAAAGGTGTGCTCTTAAGAATATGAATATGATAGCCCAAATTCATGTATAACAGAAAATTTTTTTTAAAAAATAGGAACAAAATAATTTTTCAATGTTAACATCACTTAATCACTACTGTCCACCAATAGTCCATTCAGTAATACCATGCAACATTTACCTGACCTCCTTCCTTTACATGTAATTGTCACCAGGAGTAAGATATACCTGTGTCAGTTAACAGTTTTAAATTACATCTTTGTGATAATTTATGTTAATAGCATAATAGCATAACAATGATTGATAATGTGTACTAACATTTACAAATTGGTCGCAGTGCATTTCAATTACTATTCTCTTCCTATCTCTGATCAGCAGCAAAATCAAATTAGCAGTGCAACCACTGGTTAGTGAATTATCCTAACATGTAGATTTACTTGGACACCCTTTTGTTTGCAGAGCTGCTTTAGGATTCTAAGTGCAGAAAAACAAGCAGGAGAATCAACCAAATCATATACAAGCGCTGCTAATGGGTTTTTGTTTTCTTATGGAGCAACAATGAAAATAATCAGGAGGTAACAATGGACAACTAAAGGACTCACTGTCTGGGTAAGGCCAAGAAGTAAACGCTATTGATATTTCTCCAGGGTGAAATGGATTGGGTGATATGGAACCATAAGGAATGGATTGAAATAAATGAACCCATGGCTCATTTCTCTCCTAGTCCTATCCAAGGTAAAGCCTACATACACATCTCCAAGGGTAGAGTTTCAAATGGCCCTTGTTTCTTAGGTTCCTTGGGAATCCCAGCCACTTGGTAATACCTCAAATGCCTGCAACAGTTTAGAAGTCAGGGGACCCAAGACTCATTTCATCATTATGAAGCCAGGCTGGGCCTAATAAGAACAAATCAAAATATCTACTCAAAAGTACCTGGAAATGCCTAGTCCTTTGTCAAATGCACCACACAGTGCATTTATAGATGCCCTATAATTGTGTATGAAGCCAACAAATATGATGTCCAAATTCCCTCCAGTTGAAGGGCACAGCAGTGCTCCTTAATCTATGTTCACTGCCAAATGATTTAACTATGTGCCTTTGAAGGGGAGCTCTTATCTCTTTCTTGGATAAGGCTTAGAACTGTAGATGGGTAACAATCCAATTCTATAAACATCTATTCTATGACCACCACACATGTTGAAGGAATCTTTATGTTTATACCTTTTACTATTTGCAATTTCTTCATATGCTTGCAGTATGTTATACATTCAGAATATTTTTGTTGCAATGGAAAAAATGTGTGGATACAATAGACTTAGAATTTTCCCCATATTAAGGAATCGAGAGGCTATTGCTAACATGGCAAAATAGCCCAAAAAGCCAGGAAGTTATGTATCATAAATCAGAGGTTCTTTGCTTCTCTTCTGGATTAATACTGGAAAATTCCCTTATTGCTCCTTCTACAAAAAAGCTGTCTCTCAAAGTCTATGGCCATAGTGGTTAATAGCACTCTACCCGGAGTGGGAGGGCCTGAGCCTATTTCCCCTCTACTATTAACTAACTGTGTGACTCCAGGAAAATCACTTAACCTTGCTGTGTTTTAGTGTCTTCATCTGA
Source organism: Callorhinus ursinus (assembly GCF_003265705.2). Lineage (NCBI taxonomy): Eukaryota > Metazoa > Chordata > Mammalia > Carnivora > Otariidae > Callorhinus > Callorhinus ursinus. Next base: position 20,238,904 of record NW_027397071.1, read on the forward strand.
AAATTGGGAAAATAGTAATGCCACTTCCTAGGATTACTGTGATGATTAAGTGGACTAACACATGCAAGGCCCTTAAAACATGCCTAGAACATAATACTCAATAAATAATAACTCACCTGTTTTTCTGTTGAGAAATTCACAATATACCCAGAGTGAGAGCGACTAAAGTATTCCAAACTATAGCTGCATTGTAAATAATTACTGGATTGCCCTTTGTCAGGAGTTGCAGATAAGGGGATACCTTAGGTCTATGATAGAAGAGGGAAACCAACCAATCTCTCTCTTCTGTTGTTGTGCCCAAATCCAGTGGAACTGGGATCCTTCCTGGCAACCTCTGGGAGCCTTGGTAGGAGACCGTGCTCCACATGAGGTAATACAGCATTCTGAACAATCACAGCACCTAATGTAAACCAAAACATCTTGAATGACAAACCTAGGAATCCTAACTCCATCATTCTCTAAAAAAAATCCTGTCAGTGAACTGCTACCATCTTTGGCAGATTAATATAAGCACAGTAACACATTAGTTATAATAGTGGTATGCACACCTCATGCACAGGTTGAAGGTTCACTGTATATTTTCATTATGCATAAACATTCAGTTTGAATCCCTTGGGTTTTGGCTGGGAAATTTGGGAGGCCAAAATAGGTCCTCAAGCCAGTGAAGATCAGTTTTACAGCATTATGCCTGTTGAGTAAAAGATAACATGCTTTTAGACAGTCTAGGAAGTGCTGTGCACCCTGCAAGCTTCCTTCATTTATTGCTCTAATCAGCAATCCAATGTACACAAGACTAAATTTCAAACTAAAGCATATTCTCTAGAGTCTGTGTTGCTACCTTAGAAGTTGTTACTAGGATAGAAGAAAGGTCTCGAGTTTGGAAATGCTTGCGTTTGCATTTTGGTGGTCACTGATTCTCAAACAGGAACATTTAGCATTTCTATTAATTTAAAACAAAGATCGTTATAATTGTCAAAAATAGGCAGGAGGCAGATTTTGTGTTTTTATCGTGTTTCTCTCTGGATGTTATGCTTTGGACAGGTTTGGAGAAAACAAATCATATTTTAAAAAGCCAGCGTGGAACAACTAGGAGGCACAGCAGACTTCCCGTGATGCTGCATGTGCCTTGCTGACAGCCCCATCCGATCTCCACATATTAGCTGGTGCAGCTAAGTGAGTGATGCTGCATAAATATGAGGACTGGTGTCGTTAGGAATCACAGCTACCACAATATAATTAGTAAGCCATTCTGGGTCCCATTCCCAGGTGGGAAGAAAAACCAAAGGGATGGAAAAAGAAATACGTTTCAGATTCAGAAACAATGCTTGTCGTTGACGCGGTTTTGCTATGAGGAAGCTCTCAACAATCTCATGCTCCTGACGCTGGCATGCAGCCAGCTGGCATTTCTGTGGGCTACACTGAGAACCAGTGAACACCATGTGGGTGGTTGTCAACATTAGAAACAAGAAAAATAGAGAGGAAAAATGCATTGAGAGTTATAACATCAACTTTCAGGGACTTTTTATTTCTACCCAGATGGCACAAATATTCCCAGGTATTGGTATTCACACAATAGGCATCCCAGGGTCATAATTATAAGAGCTTTACAATTTACAAAGTACTCCTTCGTACGTAAAGTCAGGACTCTGTCACCCGGGCACAATGTGGTTGTAGTCAGGTATATCGACCTTCTCACACAGCTGCGGGGGTTTTGTTGTTGCTGCTTTCATTTGCACACTGAACTGGCACTAAAGTCAAGTAAAATGGGAATATGTGGTCTTCTCTTGAGAGTGATGTAACAAGTATTTATGTGATACAGCACACAATGTGTTTACTGTTATCTCTTATAAGAGAATGAAACATTCATTTATATACAAATGTCAGAAACGTCTAATGGGGATATTTTGGCCACTGGACACTGGATGATGTATATAGCCTTAAGCAAAACTGAACTTCAGTCTAGATGTTCTACCTATCATGGTGCAGTTTAGGTTCAGTTCTGTTGATTTCTTTCTCTCATTTTTGACAGGAGGACAAATGTAATACTGGTATTTGTAAACCTGATATTTATGGATCACTTATGTGCCAAGTCTTCTAATTTCTTGATATGTTAAAATGAGTTTCTGTACATTATAAAATTTAATCTGTGAAACCACCCTATATGGTAGGCACTCTTACTCTTCTCGTTATTATTGCTCTCATTTTTCAGATGAAAAAGTCAAGGCAAAAGGGGTCCCACATCACACACAGTGATGAGAGATGATGCCAAAATTCCAACCCTCCCCTATATATGGTCTCCCAAACTCCACTTCCCACATATCTGAGATAAGGCAGGCAAAGAAATGAACAGAGTGCCCCTGCACATCAGAAATTATTGCATAAATGGTAGCTACCAATATTAGCATACTTAATATCATCACTATTACTACTATTATTAACTTTTCTCCTACGCTTTGCTTGGACTTCTCAGAAAAGGAGACTCCATTTGTTTCCAGAACAAGATAAACTCTGCAGTATCAGCACCTGAAAACAATTCAGGGATGATAATGAGCCTGCCGACACCTCAGCAGAGTGGGAGTTTTATATTATGTCAGTGATGCAGAGCAGAATCGCTTCACATGCATCTACTTGGGAAGATGGCATCCGTTTCCAGTGTCGTGAAATAGAGCATTTACTTCCACAGTTGTGTCTGAACACACTCAGAGAAGATGGATGTGTGGAGGTGAGGTGCACGTGGAGAGTACAAATGGAAGGAAGGGAAGGGAAGGTGAGTTACATGCCTTGCGTGTCTCCTCATAATAAAGCATGAATGTGATGCAAGGGCGGTGGAAACCCCAATAGACAGTTGGAGATTTGGGCCCAGCTCTCACAGGTGTTATTTTAAGAAGCAGGTAAAGAGGTAGTAACGGTAGGAGGTAAGTGGCTTTTGTTATTGGTCAGAGATAGAGAACCTTCTATGTCTTCCCATCTCCTGCCTTTGTATTAAACCACAAGGCCACAAGAGGATAGGACTTTCCTTTTCAAAATATGGACCCAGATGACATGCAAATAACGTCCTCACTGTACCTTCCACTAAGCTTATAGGGAGCATGAAAGTTTGCCTTGCTCCCTTCCTTATGGGCAACCATGCATATGTCTGAGAATTTTGTATTCTGCTGAGTACAGTACACTCCCTCTAGGTCATCCAAGTCCATACCCACTTTTCCATTTGCCTTAGGCTTATGATGGAGAAAAGGGGGAATCAGTTAAGTTTCTATCCACCTGACCTACCTTTGCATGCAGTGGTTGCCAAAAGAATACTGGTGAAAAGTATATGTTCTTCAAACACTTAAGGTGCCAAGGGACAGCCATGCCCTGGCACAAAAATACCATCTATTTGCTGATAACACCTACATTTTTATTTCCAGCACAGCCCTCTTTTCTGAAAATCAGGCTCACATACCTAAATGCCTATTCATCCTTTCTCTTGGGATGTCTAATATGCATCTCAAATTTAATACCTCCAAAATGGAACTTTTGATCTTCTGCTCCAAAAATGTACTTTTCTCACAATCTTACCCATCTCATTGAAAGGAAACTCCCATTCTTCTCAACACACAAACACACACATTTACACCAAGAGTTAATAGAGGAGAAAATAAATTTTGATCCAACCTGGTGAATTTGGATCTAAAAGTTTAATTGTTCTCTTAAGAATGCTCAGTCTCTTCTGGTCTAACAGTCCCTTTTTGGTAATTCAAATTATGTTATCATCCCCCTGCGACTTGTAAAAATGTTGTCAGAGTATATGGATGAATGTAGCTAAGGCAACCTAGTGCTAGTGCTAGGGAGAGAATCTACAAATAACCCAGTGTCCTCTGTTATGAATGGTCTGTTCTGTTCCATGAACTCAAGCTACAGAGATATAAGGCTTCTTTCTCATATTTTTTTGGAAAATGAGATTCTGGTCTTCATTTCCAGAGTCCATGGTCCCAACCATTTAAATCCCTCCCTCTCCGGCTCGTCTTGGAGTCTCCTGCTCTTCATCCCAACCTCTGAGAGTCTTCTGGCCTCTCAGTGTCTCCACACCCCCACACAGGAAAATTCCTTTAAACCTTACGAAGGCCAAGGGGAAATAGTGATGCTCCCCCAGGCTCATCCCAAAGAGTGATGGTACCATCACTTCTAAACCAAGGTGGGTAGAGACCCACTGCAAAGGTTGGGATTGTTATAAGAGCCCTCAGACCCTCCCCACACCATGCTATTATCTCAGGATCTCAAAATTATCCGGAGGATTCTTAAGCTCCCTTGCACCAAAGAGTTGTGGATCCAACCGAGGGGCAGGAAGACCTTCTCACTGTATCTCAGCCTACCCCTTCCCCAAATCTTCCTGGAACAGAAGGGGTCAACTTCTGGCTTTTCATTTCCTTTTCCCCATGGCCTCCTTCTATGCCAGGGCAGCGAGGCTCATGGCCTAGCCAGCAGAGATAGAAGGGCAATTCTCTTTGAGTAATAAAAGAAACATCATGCTTTAAATCCTCTAAATTTGGTTCTTGGAAAATTAAATGAGAGATAAAAGAACGGGGGAAAAGTTTTATCTTGCTCAAAAAACCTGGATTTCAAAATCACTTCTTTTTTTTTTAAGATTTTATTTATTTATTTGACAGAGAGAGACACAGCGAGAGAGGGAACACAAGCAGGGGGAGTGGCAGAGGGAGAAGCAGGCTTCCCACGGAGCAGGGAGCCCGATGAGGGGCTCGATCCCAGGACCCTGGGATCATGACCTGGGCTGAAGGCAGATGCTTTAATGACTGAGCCACCCAGGCACCCCTCAAAATCATCATCTTAACACAAAGATCATATTTAACTTCTTGTGCTCGCTCTCTCTCTCTGTCAAATAAATAAATAAAATCTCAAAAAAAAACAAACAAAACAAACAAGCCCCAAGAGGAAGGAAGGGAGGGAGAGTGGGAGAGTTATCGATAGTGTAGCATCCCAAAGACAATTATAAGTTTGGTAGAGTCACTATTGTGAGTTCCTGATCCTCTGTATGTGTCAGGATTTCAAAAATTGACTTACACTACACTCAGAAATGTAAAAAAACATAAAAAGCTTTACAAGAGACAGAAGTAGGGTATTAGTTAAGACAGATCTCTGGAATCATATTGCTGGGTTCACAAGTGATTGTGCGTAAGTGCTCAGAAGTGTTAGCTCTTGTGGTTATTATTATCATTGATAGTTTCCTTTAACACATCTAACCATCTCCATAAACTTGCCACCTCATTATGTAACAAGACATAAGTACATTTTATTCCAAGTAATAAATTAAGCCTGATCCATTGATTTTAAAAACACCTTAGGTAACTACACCCTTCACATAAACAGTCTTCAGATTCTAAAGCTAATACTTAACAACATGGAAAAAGTTAAGAGGTGGTACCTGTATTATGATTACAAATGCACAAAATTAAGCAAATGGCAGAACTCTAAAATAAATACCAAAAGAGAGACAGTTTATTGTGTGGATGAATGATAGGATTATTGCTAATAATCAATTTTTAAATTCTTTCCACAACATTAAGAGATATAATTACTTTGGCATTTAAAAAAATAAATAGCCACAGCAATTTCCCTCTCCATCTCTGCCACAGACACACAAACACATACACATACACACGGAAAATATGGTCTTCTTATTTAAATGGTATCTTTTACTAAATAGTAAACTCCATAAGGGCTTTTATGACTCTTTTTACCTCTAGCACTCAGCACAATGCCTGTGAAATAGTAGGTACTCGATAAACACCCGTTGAGGTTCTCTAAAATATTGATCAGAGCCTTAACCGGACTTTTAATAATATCACTCAACAGCGAAGAAAACACACATGTGTTTTGTCTTTGGTAGTGACACAGATGACCTCTGAAAGCTAACATTTCCTGTGCAGCAATTCCAAGTAAGGCACTGCGTGCTATCAATTAACGTGTGTTCTCTCATTCGATACATCTGATAACCCTTGTGAGTTGGTGTTTTCTTCTTCATTTTTTTTTTTTAAACAGACGAAGGGCCCAGAAAATTTGAGTTGTGTGCCAAAGTCCCACAGCTAATAATAAGATGCTGACTTGGAATTCCACTCTGCCTGACCCCTAAGCTGGTACTCTTGACAGCAGACTATTTGGCTTCTCCCGTCAGTGCTTCATGGACTCCAGTACTCTACATAGAATTCACATAGGAGTAAGTAGGTTGTTGACGACAGCTCTTTTCTGTGTGGTAACCGTTCTGCATGATAGTCACCAGCCACATGGCAACTGAGTGTTTGAAATGTGGCTGGTCCCAGCTGAGATGTGCTGTAAGTGTGAAAAATAAATCAGATTTTGAAGGTCTAGTACAAAACAAAGAATGTCAAATATCTTGTTAATAATTTGTATGTTGATTATATATCAAAACAACATTTTGGATGTGTGGAGTTAATTTTACCAATCTAAATGAAGTTGGAGTTTAGTTAATAGTATTGTACCAATGGTAATTTCTTAGTGTTGATAACTTTACCATGGTTTATGCAAGATGCTAATATTAAGAGGAGCTGGGTGAAAAGGTGTATGGAATGTTGCACTCTTTTTGCAACTTTTTTATAAGTCTAAATTTATTTCCAAATATAAAGTTTAAAAATTAGTTCTACCTGTTTCTTTCTACTTTTTTCAATGTGACTTCTAGAAAATATAAAAGTGCCACCTATGTGTCTCACATCATATTTCTGTTGGATAGTGCTACAGTAGAGCAACAAGCTACAGGGAAAATCAAAGTAACATCTGTGCAGCTCTGAGCTATTAACTGCAGTGTTTAGAGATAGTTTAGTTTACTTAATAAGCAGTTTTACTGTTGCAAAGCTAATTGGGCCATCAGTTAATGCAACCCCATAACCCCAATAAACCAAGGTGAGTAATGATTTGGATTCATAGGTCATCCAGTCAATCTATGATTCCAGGCAGAAATTAACACTCTTCCTGGAAGACAGCCCTGTTCCTCAAAATCTCCTGTGGACATCTCTACCACCTCCCTTAGGAAACTGCTCTGGTTCTTTGTAGCATTAAAGTCGAGAAATGTCTCCTCTTTGCAGTAGTAAGTAAATATCATGAATTTATGGCTTTTAATTATTTCTTTACATGTCCTAGACTTGTAAAGAAAGCGAACTACCAAAAAAAAAAAAAAGTCCTAAGGCAGAGAATAGGTTATGCTTTATGTGCCTGCTTGAAAGTGCTGTGAGTTAATGCTCACACTTGAATAATTATACTAAACATAGTTAAGTTGTAGGGAAATAAGAAAGAAAATGCTTTAAAAAAAAACTCCCATTTCACCTTTGTGGAGACCAGAATGTAAAAGTATAAACTAAGCAAAATTAATAACTCACATTAGATCACTGCTATTCTGTATCTGTAACAGCAATGTGGGATGCAGTAGAACATCATTAGCCTCTGAATCAGGTGACCTGCATCCTAATTCTGCCTCTGCCTAACATGTAGCCCAACCCATGAATCCTCAGCAAGCTCATCTGTAAAATGAGTAGATAGGATTAGATGGCTATTTTTCAAATCACAATGTTACCCCATTGGTAGGTCATGAAATCAATTTCATGGGTCAAGACCAGCTTTCCTTAAAATGAAACAGAATTTAAAAAATAGCAGAGTTCAGTGCATGTGTTAAGGATCAACATTGTCCCATGAAACTCGTTCTGTGTATGTTTGTAGAGGGATATTGTACACATATGAGTATATATGTTACAGATATATATATATATATATAATTTCAGTTTTATATGCTGGTCTATGATATAAGATGTTTTCTACTTTGGATAACCATAAAATTATTTGAGAAACACCATTTTAAATGCCTAAAGTTCCTCATCTCTCTGAAATAATATGCTCTAACCTAGAAATGAACCATCTACAAGCAATTAATCCAATGTCCGATGATCCTCAGTCTCCACCAGAGCAGTCAGGAGGAATTTCTAAGGCCCCTAAAGATGTCCACCATCAAGTCCTTCCCTCCTGTACACATCTGGTACTTCTTCATCTCCTAGGAGGTAAATCTAGGGTGGCCCTATCATTTGCTTTAATGAGTACAATGTAACAGAAGTGATGTTATGGGACAAGTCCTGGTCTTAAGAAGACTGAACGCTTCTACCTCTTTTCTTGGAAGCCAGGTACCATGGAAGACATCAGACTTCTCTGAGACCATGATGTCACGAGAAACCACAAGTCTGCCATGTGAAGAGGCCATGTGGAGAGAGATGCTAGACTGGCTCCCAGCTGTTCCAGATATCCAAGATGAGGCCCAGACATGTAAATAAAGAAGACTTTTCCTCTTCTCCAGCCCAAACAGACACCAGATGGAACAGGAGAACCATATCACTGAACCAATCCAGACTGAAAAATGAGGAGAAATGATAAACTGTTGTTTTAAGCCACTAAGTTTTGTGGTAGTTTGTTACAAAGCAATAGATTACCTAACAATATCCATAGAACTGTTATAAGATTGTGATGGACCATGGGGGCGACATGCTTTTTAAATTGTAACAAGACCTCAGTTTATTCTGGAGACCTTATTTTACAGCATTCAATGTCAATATTTAGTTAGCATTTCCTGGGAACACTGGAAAATCATGGAAAATGCAAGGCAAATTGCAAGACTCTGCTAGCAACTTAGGGAATCTGCTGGATGTAAAATAAGGTCGTAAGATCTGAGAAAGTCCATTACATTCATGTAAATAAAGGATTTGAAACATCCCAAGATTTGCCATTGTTGTTACATTTGCTGAAGTGTGGTTAGAGATGAATATTCTGGGAGGCAAATGGAGACGGAAAATCTATGCTTTTAGACTTTTCTTCTGAAACACAACTGTGTGGACAAAAGTGAAAACTGAAACATAGCAAATTATTCGCAAGGGACAGCCCTTTCATTTGTGCCCACCACTGTTGTTAAGGACCACCACTGCCTCAGCTTGATCCAATTACTGCACTGTGTACCTTATCACACTGCTTCATTTTGTTCCTCTCCTGTCCTAGGATCTGTGCCTCATTAAGATAAGATCTGACAGGTGCGGTCAATGCTCAGTTAGAGCTGGTGGCTTCTCTTTATTTGGGCAAAACTGCAAGTTCCATGGACTTATATTCAGTCACACAAAAGGGAGGGCATGCTTTGCTGGTGAGGTTTTCATTTCCTCTGCTGTTATTTATCCCAACCTGGACATTTAAGCAAGTAAAATTTCCCAGGCTTTTTTTTTTTTTTTTTTTTAAATCAAAAACATCTCATCCCCCTCACATCCCTTTTCGTGACGCTAAAGTGCTGCTTCTTGATTAGAAAAATATCTCTAATGAGGAGGCTCTAAATTCACATGGTGTTTTGTGACATGGGTCAAAATGTTCTCCTGCATTTTAGTATTCTCGCTGTTCTCCCAATGAGCCATAAATAACAATAAGTGATAATACAGGCTCTTGTGGAGAAAATTCAGCTCCTTCACCTTTAGTGAGCTTGATTTCCTTTCAAACTGACAAAGACTCAGTTTCTGACTGTCTGCCTTCATTTATCCTTTACACTTCAGATCTGCCTTTTCACTGGCTCTCAGCATTATCCATATGGAAATAAAATATATCCACATGTGAAATGAAAGGGCCCTCCCTCACTGGTATTTGTTTCTGATATAACATATTTATTTCAGTGACAAGGTCCAGTGGTTAAAGACACAATAAGGCCAGAGTTACATGAGTAGGAAAAGGACTGAAGTGATTCCCTGGTTCCTTGGGCAAAAGCAGCTGAAACAGGGAGGGATCCCAAGGGCCTGGGAGGTTCTGCCTGAATTATCCAGATAATTGCTTCGACCCTTAACTTTGACAATGGAGACCTGGACTAAAATTCCATAAGCCAACAGAAGTTTATTTAACTGATTTTTTAACATTCCATGAATAGTGACAGAAATGAATGTGAACGGAGATACCCGTCAGGATGGAGGTAGAGGCCTGATCCCATCTCTGTGATGTTTGTGGGGAATTTGTAAGGTGTTACAGGCAGAAATTCTGAAATGAATGAAAAGGACAAAAACAATTTCAATTCTATTGGCCCCTTCTCCAGCCAACTTCTAAACTTTGGAGTGCTAGAAGTCTCCGAGCTAGGCCTTATCCTGTTTTCTAGCTACATCCTCTCTCCTTGGCTAATTACACTCCAGCCCCACGATTTTAAGCACTGTTTTTACTCCCAAACGTATAACTACAGCAAGGACCTCCTTCTGAGAGCACATTTGACAAAGGATTGCAGAAATAGCTGCTTTTTTCTAAACCTGCTTCTACTTCTTCTACCTCTACCACCAATAGTTAACATCTATTGAATGCTTTCGATGCCATGTACTGAAACATTGATAGCCCTGATCCCCTTTATTCTAACAAGTCTAAGCAGTAGCATTTTTTTTTTCTGGATAAGGAAACTGAGACCTGCAGAGGTTACATGCATTGCCCAGTGTTTCACAGTTAATGAGGGATCAAACTGGGATTAAAAGGCACAAGTGTTTGATTGTCCAGCCTCTATAGTATGCTGCTTCTCTCTTTGTGTTTACTATTTCTTCTGCACGTTTGTGATTTAGCATATGCTATTTTGAATTGTCATCATCATCATCATCATCACCACCATTATTTCATCATTAAGTATTGTTTCTTCTTACCCTAATGCCAGCCCTTATGGCAGGGACCCTGTCTGGTGTCTCTGCATGCTTAGCCGCAGCAAACGCTTGCACGGTACATCATTATTGTCGTTGAGGTTTCACAGAAATACAACATTACAATTAATAGCCTGGCTAGAAGCCTAAGTCAAGAGGGTTAAAAGAGCATCTTTACTAATCAGGGTTTTGACCCGTTACTCAGGTCTTTAAAAAGCTGTAGAACATGTTGTCCATGCTACGCCTGATTTATAGGGGGATAACAAGATTCTGTGGCTTCCTCTCCAGAACTCACTTTACAGAGCTAGATAGAAACTAAATATTAAATGCAGGTCAGATTCCCTCAACACTGCAAATTGTACTTTGGAGGTCATCAGGCCAAAATCTAGGAGACCAGCCTAGAAAGCCTTTTGAGGGTAGGGATTTATTATTCGTGGGACAAAAGATGTAATCAAAGACTTGTCCCTAACACTACTGGGGATCAGCCTCTTGTCTTAAAGACTTTTTTTTCTCTTCCTGTTTTTAGCTTTTGTCACATTGTTCTGTCATTTAGTGTCAAATGGGGCAAGTTCTCTTTTCCTTTGTAACTAATCATTGCTGACATGTAGTTAAAAAATCTTTTACTCCAGAGAATCTGCCCGTGGTGTTTTAGGTCAACCTCACCCCGGGTGAAAATACCATACATGGTGTCTTGGAGCCTGGGATCTGAAAATACAACAAGCTTGTTGTATGCTGACACTTTATAGTACGTTAGGCTGGGTCATCTTTCATTGAGGCGAATGTGCTGTCCAACGGACTACAGCAAGCATATCACTGGCTTTGTTCAAATACTTCTGGATGCAGCAAATCAAAGCAGACCTCGTCGACTCGCCACCTCCTGCTTAGCCCTTGGGAAAGGCTTCAGTATGGTAACTGGCTTTCTCTTGACTTTTTGAGGTAGCTACCCAATAGTTCAAAAACACTGTGAAGCCTTGTGGCTTTTTGTTTGTTCTGATTTTTGTTCCTAGTCATTGATTGTTAGTATAAAGAAATGCAACGCTATTGTTTTTTAATAATCAGGGTGATTGAGATATAATTTACATACAGTGAAACTCACCCTTCTTGGTGGACAGTTCAGTGAGTTTTGACAGATTTTTACGGTAATGTGACCATCACTACCTCCGAGACATAGAGCTGTTCCCTCCCTGCAAAATATTCCTAGGCACCCCTTGTCATCGACCCCTCTCCACAACCCCAGTCCGTCACAAACACTGGTCTGTTTTCCACCTTTATAGATCATCTGTATAGCATTAAACAATATGTAGCCTTTTGAATCTGGCTTTTAAAAACTTACCATGTTGTATTTGAGGTTCATCTATGTTGGCGTGTGTATCGGAATGTTGTTTCTTTTTATTGCAGAAGAGTATTCCATTATAAAGATGTGCCACGGTTTCTCCATTCACCAGTTGAAAGACATTTGGGTTGTTGCCAGTTTTTTTGGTAATTATGAATAAAGCCAATATAAGCATGCAAGTACAGGTTTTTATTTCTTTTGGGTAAATATGGACTGCTGGGCATATGGTATGTGTTTATAAGAAACTGTCTGTTTTCCAAAGCGGCTGCACCGTTTTTCATTCCCAACCAGCAATGTATCAGAGTCCTAGTTGCTCTGTATCCTCCTTAGCATTTGGCACTAACAGTTTATTGTTTCTTTCTTTTTGTTTTTTAGTCATTTTAGTTCGTGTGCGGTGATATCTCATTGTGATTGTAATTCACATTTCCATTAAGACTAATGATATTGTGCACCTTTCCATGCGGTTATGTGCCATTTTTATATCTTCCTTGGTAAAGTTTTAGTTCAAATATTTTGCCCATATTTTAGTTGAGAGTTGGTTTTCAAATTATTGAATTTTGAACACTAATTACTACTTACAGATGCAAATCCATGACAGTTAAGAGACATTCAGAAAGATCAAATTTCATTTGGTGTTTACTATGCCTTCTCTTTTAGCAGAAGCCTAGCAAAAGCAGGAGTACTTATACTTTTTGCAGTTATAAGTCATAAAAATAATCAAATGTAGATATGGACTCCTTTGAATAATGTGGCTCTTCCTTTAATTTTGGGGCGACATGATTTAGTGAAGTAAACCATCCAGGGCTCAGCCCTTGGTTCTCTCTCTCATGCTCATCTCCTTGGTGATCTCCTCAGTCTATGGCTCTAAACACCATCTCTATGCAAATGATCTCTAAATTTATATCTCCAGTCTGACCTCCAGATTCATATTTCTAACTCTGGATTCATAGCTCTAGCTGCCTACTTGCCATCTCTGCCTAGAATTAAATCAACATGTTCCATGTAGCATGTCCCAAGACACCCTCCTACTCTCCCCACCCAGCATGCTTGGCTTCAGTTGTCCTTATCCCAGTTGATGGCAACTTTATCCTTCCGGTTACTCAGGTCAAAAACTTTGAAGTCACTCTTAGCCTCTCTCTTCCTCTTGCAGTCTATGTCCAATCCATCTGCAATGCTGTTGTCTCTACCTTGAACATACATGAAGAATATGATTACTTTTCAAAAGCTCCACTGCAACCATCCTGATTCGAGACACTGTTAACTCTCATCTGGATTTTACTGCAATATTTACCCAACAGGTCTTTCTGCTTCCTTCCTTACCTTTCCTCCTGACCCCCACCCTATAGGCAACACAGCAACCACAGCGGTCAACTAAAAGCGTAATTCAGGTATTTGTATGCCTCTACTTAAAACCCTGAAGTAGTAAAAGTTGAAGACAACATCCTCACAATGGTCAACAAAGCTCTGCATGATCTGTTCCCTCCCCCATTATCTCCAATTCTTTTCTGAAAACACTTCAGGGCTCTGTTATTATCATCAAATTCCAACATCATATTTTCCATGTAATTTAAAATTAAATGGCACAAATAAGTAGGTACATTACTAATGTCAAGTACACAGTGAGTCAATAATAAAGCTAAAAACAGAGTTTAGCGCCTTGCCCACTTCTAATACTATATTCTAACTGCTAGATATTCTGCCTTCCCAGGGGCTATAATAACCTTGTTAAAAATAAAAATAGCTGACAATTATTAATTACCTACTATTTTCTGAGTACTTTGCATACATCTTCTTTAATCTTCACAGCAACTCTTTGTGGTGTTTATAATTGTACTCATTCTTGAGGAGGTAAGCCTGAGACTCAGGACTGCAGGAGACTTCCTTCAGGCCACACAGCGAAAGCTAGAGGAGGGCTCGGGGAAGGGTGGAGGGGGCCAAGCTCCAGACCCGTCTCGTTATTGCCTCATCCTCCTTCCTTCACCAAAAGTAGGTCAAAAAATTGAAGAAAAAAATACAAAGATGATTTCTAGGTTTTTCTTGGGTTCTTATAAAAAAGATATCAAAGGTAAACATTTCTTATGCTCTGTAATTCTATCTTCAAGATATTCTGTACATGCTTCTGCCTTCCTTTATTATTTTTCTTCTTCTTTGCCCACGCCCAAGTAGGTGGCAAAGGCCTTATAACCCTGGGAGAAATACTGCCAGTGAAAATCCTGAAACTGTAAAGAGAATAGTGAATTTACGAGAGATGAATCAAATTCTCCTACCTTGGAAACCAGCCAGCCTAATCGATATATAGATTCACTTGGCTTCATGTGCTAAATGTTCCTGAAAAGTTGTCTATAAAATAAATATTTGTATATGAAAATCATATATTCACTCTGCCTTCCTTTGTGATTTTAGAAATGTGTTCCCGCACACAAAAAAGAAAAATATTTGCCCCAATATATTACAAAATGATGCTGAAGCCAAACATGCGCTCGGACGAATAGTCTGACTGTCAACACCACTCATGCAAGAAGTTCATCAAACGGACAACCAATCCATATGATCATTGATACTCCTACAAAAGCACAACTATGTCAAAATACACAATCAATTCCTGCTCAAATATTTAAACAGCCTTCCTAAGCTGTGATGCTGGATGTTTAATAAAACCCAATGGAAATAAAAGGAAATACTCGCAGAGGAGTTGTTAGGCCTCCTTAACTTCCCAGTTAAGTTGATACTACGCCTTTAACTAGCCTCACACTCCTTTACCAATCGATAAAAGTTTGCTAAACCTAATGAGTATCTAATTGATAAAAAAAGAGATTCTAAGTCTCTTACCTGATAAGAACAGTTGTAGTGTCACCTGAGATAAGTGGAAGCTTCTTTCCACCTCTATAAAACCCTGAAAACTTTAGAGTGAGATGTCAGGTATATAAATCAGAATGTGTCCTCATGGGTTAGCTACGTAGATGCCATTCTGCGCAACTGGGGGAAATCATATTTGGGGGACTCCTGATTGCCTCCTCTACAAAAATGTGCATAGTAATAGCAATCTCATAGAGTCATCCATAGATTTAAATATTAATTTACTCACATGTCTTATCTAATTTAACCCTCATCAATCATGAGATAAGTATTATTTATCACAATCTGACAGATTTAGAAACTGAAACTTGTAGGGTCTAAGTCATGTGCTCAATGGTAAGCAGCTAATAGGACTTGAATTAAGGTCTTAAGACACAGTCTGTGTTCTCCTTTTTAGCAGGGCAATTAATTTATTGTAGTTCTTCAAATAAGTTTATACATGTAATGACAAATTTATTGATCAGCAAATAAGTATTTTTCCATTGATGAATGAATGAATACAGAAAGTGTGTAAATGCAAGTACTTGTGTACATAGTGTGTAGAGATTTATGTTACAGAAACTCTATCATCACCTGTTACAACCAGTGGAACAGATGAGTCCTGAATAGAAAGTTACACCCATAACCAATTATCAAAGAATTAGAAGAAACAAAAACACTTAAATGTCACTAGTTGTATGCTAAATATAGCTTACTTTTTCATGTCAGTATTCCTAGACAGATTTTATTTATTTAAATAAGAGCTTCTGGCTTTGGAAAATTTTCATCAAGCCAGGCTATTCAGTGCAGAAACAAATGCATCAGTGCTTAACAGTCATACTATTTCTGAAAAATAAAGCCATTGCAATTATAAATATGGGCAAACATTGTCAAATTTTCTAATATAATGTGAGAAAATGCTTGTATTGTTACTAAAGCATTTGAATTATTAATAGATCTGTTTTTAAGAGTGTTGACATTTTGGCTGATTTGAATGGCCCTTAATGGAGTGGGGATTTTGCATTCTGGCTAGGTTGGCAGGCCAATTTACAGGTCCCAGTGTAGACACAAAAGCCATTATCAGCCAAGGCAGAGAATTCCCAGTGAGGGAACCCTGTCGTTCCCACCATTGGTGGCAGCAACTGTTTCCCGTCTCCTCAGCTCAGGGACTCCCTAATGAGGTAAAGATTGAACAAAATGAAAAGAACACAACTCTTCAGATCAGGTGTTCTTGATTCAAATCCCAATTTTTAAATTTATTCTTCCATTCTACATTTCCTTTCATTAAATGGATACTGGTCACTTTCTTAGGTGGTATCAAAATAAAGACCAATGATTATCTGTAGATAACTCAATATCCAAGCCAGGCTTCTCTCCTCCTTGCTAGATCCTTCTGTGTGGAGTGGGGGTAGGGAGGGCTTTCATTTCAAAAACTATGTTAGCAAACTGCATGGAGTAGTTTCTGACCAAGGGAAAGGGGGGGAGGTCTCCGCATTTCTGGGTCACAGACCAATAAAGTATAAAAAGGCTTCTACTCCTGTCTTTGAACAGAGCAGTAGTCGATGGCTAAGTGAGTGACCTGCTCATTCCCCTTTGCTCTGACTGTCCTATCGCAATCTATTATTGGCTTCTAATTGCAAGCTCCTATGAATCTATAGAGGGCTCTCTACTTTCTAACAGAGGGCAGGGCCCGCCAGAAATGCTAGGTGAGTTAATCCCTCCTGTAATAGCAATCATTAATAATAGAGGAGAATAAATACCCATTTTTCCCATCCCTCGGGTGGGCCATTGCTGAGGTCAGCTTCTCACAGTCTCCTGGAGGTGGGAGGGGACTCAGCTCTGGGGGTCTATTGTACACATATGAGCTTCCTTCCTTCCCTTTCCTGTCTCTCCCCTTCACTCCCTTATTGGTGTTTCCTGAGCTCATCTTCCAAACAAACTCATTATACTTAATTTTTGCCTCAGGGTCTTTGTCTGTGAGACCCAACCTAAGACAAAGACTGAAGAACTTATATGGAAACCTACTGTGCACGCACAAGGCACAACCCACCCTGTGAGGCAGCCTGTGTCCGTGTACTGTGAAGACTGACCTGCCAGACCTCGCATCTCTACCGACACCCAAATGTCTGTGAGCAGGGAGAAATTGGGGATGGGAAAGAAGAGATTTAGATTTGGTGCCATTCATACCGATTAATGCAAGGAATGTAAAGTAGGGGATCAAGTGTGTCTTTAACATATAGGCCAGGATTATTCTCAAGAAACAGGTCAGAAGTATGTTAAAAAAATAAATATTTCTGTTATTTGGTAAACGTGTACCAAATATTAAACACCATGTCTTCCAAAGGAAAGCATCCTGGGAGGAGGGTGGTGGGAGAGCAGGTTTTCCACAGCGCTCGCAGGCTCTGAGCGAGAGCTCTCTGGTGGTGTGGCAAAAACTGGATAGAAGGAAAAAAAATGGCATGTGGAAGATACCTGAGGCCCCATATTGAGGAATTTTCCTGACACAAGGAGGAATCTGGGGACTCCATTGTCCTGACGAGAGTGTTGAATTTCTGGGAGTCTTAGTGGGAGTGGGAAGGGAATAGCAATGGGAACACAGGAACACAGATGAGAAGGGGCTTCTGAGGGGCAGGAAGAGGGAATGGGAAGAATTAGTGAACAAGAAAACACTCCCTTGGAACACCCTCAAGGTCAAGGTAGGGAGGCCTGGCTCCTTTGTGCTGTGTAAGTTCCCACTCTCAGCCCCTGATTTTATGGTTTGAGGGCCCATATATGAACTATTCAGTAAAGAACTGCTGAAAACATTCGTCAGCATAATCTGTTCTCCTGGAAGCCAGCTGAAACAGACATTACAGGCCAGCACACTGTGAGCTCCCACATGGAGAAAAGGCTCCACCTCTGATAACCACCCTGCTGAGGGAACAGTCTGGCTGGTTGGCCAGATGCAGCTGGACACCCTTGCAGCACGAGAGGAAGCGGCTCATCACCTGAGTGACTCCAATGTTCCCAACTGCTCGGTTCAGAGATTTCAGGATGAGAACTTTCCTGTCCACAACTGCCTCTC
This sequence comes from Callorhinus ursinus, assembly GCF_003265705.2. Taxonomy (NCBI): domain Eukaryota; kingdom Metazoa; phylum Chordata; class Mammalia; order Carnivora; family Otariidae; genus Callorhinus; species Callorhinus ursinus. Next base: position 20,256,815 of record NW_027397071.1, read on the forward strand.
CTTCCTACCCCACCACACACATATACATCCGTCTCCATGAGTTAATTTTCAAAGAGGCTTGAGTGTTAACTGGAGCAGACATTTTGGGGGTTAGCAGTGTTGCTCTCGTTGCACATAAGAGTGCTGAGCTGGAAGGAGATAAGGGAAGGGGTGGCACAGTGTCTTCAGTTCACCCCACCACTCTTCTCCCCACCACCAGTCTGATGGGCAGCATTCTACAACACAAAGAGAGGGAGAGGTTAGGACATACAGAACTGAATCCACCAAAGATGTTTTAAGATTCTGGGCCCAAGTTATTCTACTCTGGTGACAAAGTATAGCATGGAGCTGCGGAGAAGGCCTTTTCTATTCCCTCTAGTGAGTCTCCATCCCGTGACAGCCGCCATTATAGTGTAGCTTAATCTCCCTAAAGGCTCATGGGGCTGCTACAGGACAACTGCTGTGCTAGGCAGAGTCTTCATTCTGAGGACTCTGCCAAGGCTGGTGAAACACCTTGCAAAGAGCATGGGAGATTTAATCCTAAGTGAGTGTATCTAGGGGTGGGCCTGCGTGCATACTTAGTAAGTCCAGTGGGAGAGGGATTGGGGTTCCAAGGTAAGCAAGTGGGGGCTATGAGCTGGTAAAATTCAGGTAATTATGTTTATGTGCCTTCATTTATAAGACCTAGGTCTTCAGATTACACAGTAGTTAGGCATCCAGATATGTGGTGCCTATGCAGAGGTAATGGAGCTCTGTACTGGCTCTACATTATTGAAGGTGGTTCTGCAGGGCTCTTTTGGGGACAACTGTTACATATGGAACAGATGCTGTAGCCTTTGAAATGTTTTCTAACTCTCAGAGACCTTTGAGAATAAAATATGTCTGTAAAAGAAAAAAATGCAGGGATGAAATCAGAGATGGAGTCAAATCCATCTCCTGCTTCTGTATGTTTTAAAACCCACTATTAGAGAGGAAGTTTCACCAACTCTTCATTAAGCAAAATGCATAATTCTAAGAGCAAATAGGAAAAGAAAAAACTAAAATTGCCTTGCGTGGATTTCACCTGTCATCTGGTGGTAGCTCAAACACCTCCTTAATTCCCAGGGAAAGGCTTTTGAATGATTTAACTCTGCACTTGAGTTTGGTGTCCATCTTTTGTTAGGTCTTGTGTAAAATAAATGCACAACTGAAGAAAGAATGGATGGAGGAAATAAATCATTGTAGACAGAAAAAAAAAAGTGTGATGGCTCACCTAGAACTAACCTCCTTTTGAATGAGACAAAATTGACAACTAGCCACAGTTATGCATCCTGCAAATCCCCAGGAATGGAAACCATCTCTTTCTGTTCAGCTGAATGTCCCATTGCTATAACCATTGCCTCTCTTTCATCCAGCACAACAGTGGAAGTAATGCCCCCCTGACTTTGCTTGTAACTGATCTATTTTGTATCTAGAAGGCTATTGGAATTGCCATTGGACCAAACTGAGGGTGATTTCATCAAACAATTGGTCAAACAGCCAATTTAGGAGTCCCTTCCCCAGCAGCAACACACCCTCCCTTCACCTGCTAAGGAATTAAGTCAGCTAAGGAACTGGGTTGCCTACATGAATCATTTGTTTTATGAGTTGGGAAGTCATTGCCTTCAGACTTGTATTCACAAATATTTATTAAAAAATTATGTTTTATCCTATGAGATATGAAAGGCACTATACTGGGAGTCAGGAGTCCAGGGCTCTTATCCCACTTGGTAACTGAAGACCTATGTGACCATTTTATGTGTTGATTTCCTCACCTGCAGATTGGACCAAGCAGTGAGTGTGATGCTCTCCAAGGTGCTGTTGGACCTAACAGTTTCTGATGCTTCCACTCTGGTAGCAAAGCACAGAAATGCATCTGGAAACTGCTACCATGTACATTCTGCTCCTTCAGAGGGGATTTTAGGAAATGTGAGGCTTTCTTATGACAAAATTCACTACTCTTTAGGAGTCAGGTGAGTTTATGGCATCCTCAGTCACTTTTTTTTAATTTACCAGGTTTTTTGAGCTATGATTGACACATAGCATTATGTTAATTTTAGGAATACAGCACGATTCAATATATATGTATACTGAAAAGTGATCCCCACAATAATCTATTTAATATCCATCCACCACACATAGTTACATTTTTTTTTTCTTTAAGATGTTCCTCAGTCATCTTGATCTAATTCAACCCATACATTCTGGAGGGCAATTGGACAGAAAACCTCAGAAGCTATATAGGCCAAGCAAATTTTTAATACATTTTTAATATAAAAACTACACTCAGAAAAGTTCTTTTGTGGTGTTCCAACATGAACTTAACAGAGAAAGCTGGCTTTTGGGGGCTTTAACAAAAAAGCACAAGAAAATTCTGGGTCCAAGGCTGACGCATCATGGAGATGTGAGTTGCCCGGTTCAGGATGGATTTGTAGTGACGGCATGCTACTCATCATGACTATATTTGCTAGCATTGTCTCACTCATCCTGACCAATGACTAAATAAATAGTCCTATGAGGTGGTTATCCATATTACCTTCATTTTATAGATGATGAAGTGAAGACTCAGACTAAATGTCAGAGCCAGGGGTTAAACTCAGGCACGTCTTGACACCAAAAGCTGTGATGGTTGCCTCTGTCCAGTCCTTCTGGACACATTAAGCTGTCAATGAAGCTAGGACTTGCTTTTGGAGCTATAGGTCCAGATGGAGTGGACATTTCCTCATAAAATCTCTTCTGGCCCCTAATGCCAGTCTGTTGGTTCAAGGTTACTAGGTCATGTTCAATCTGTCAGCAGAAGTGGAGTTTAAGGGAAAAGGAGGATTAAAATCGAAGAGCGGGTCAATCCAATTGATTCAAATTCCTGGGACTTCCCCCTTCCCCCCCAAGGCCAGACTGGAAGGAGTGTGAAACTAGGCACTGAAAAATACTGAAAGGGAAGCATATCAGAAAATGTAACTTTAAAGGGGTCCAACAAGAAGCACCTAATCTTGTATCACCAGATGCTGATCCACATATTCTCACAGCAATTGCTCAACTGCAGAGGGAGAAATAAGATCTGCCCACTCTGCCTCACCAGAATGCTGTAAAAGTAAACGAAAATGTGTGAAAAATGCTTACATTTCATCGAAATGGGTTAAATGAATTCAGGGTGTTCTCTTTATGTATTATTACAAATTATCATTGGTATCCTAAGCAGCAGCCATTCAAGACAGCTCTACTCTCTCTCCATGCAGAGACTTACTTCTGCCACCCACTCAGTGGTTTTTGATAAAACTGCTCTTCCTCTTGTAAAGAAAACCAACAATAGCTATAAAACTATTTTCTTGGGCTTACAGTTGAAATGACACAACTCTAGCAAGTTCACACTCCGTAATATACTTCTGAGTTCTTCTTCATTGAACCCTCTGCATATTCTCATCTCTCTTTCTCTCCCCCCACGGGGTGTGTGTGTGTTTAAAAGCCACACTTCTAGGTCTGAGAACAAATGAATGTGTCCTCAGGGGAAGTGTTAAATCAGTGACGTGAAGGCGGTTTAAAGGTCTTGAGGGGCATCCAGTATTATTAAGCTTAAATAAGAGCCCTGACTTCCATGGAAATAGAGCCAGCTGAAACTAACATTCTCAAATTAAGAGGGGGAGAGAGAGACAGAGAATGTTGTATTTACAACTCCCATGTTAAGATAACTCAAAAGGAGAGAGAAAGACATTTCCAGAGAGGCAATATTTTTTTTTTTTTTTTTTTTTTTTTTTTGATTCATCACATAAGTGAATTCAGTGCTTTTCTGAAAAGCTTCGTGCAGGATGCTTTTTAACTCAATTTAGTCTCCACTTAAAATTCTGTTTCTTGGGGCAAGAAAGCTTTTTTTAGAGCAGAGCTAGGTAATAGTCAGCCTCCTAGATAGTCTGAAGCTTATGAAAGTCTTACTCTTGCTTTTCATCTCTTCATAAAACCGTACACTCTCCTGATTACCCCGAATTACAATGTTTGCTGCTACTCCCTTTAATCAGATTTGAGCAATTCTGTTTAGTTAAAAAAAAAATCAAATGGCATTTCTCTTTCATAAGGTTTTTGCACTTCATAAAAAGAGTGAATTCTCTTATCCTTCATTGCTCGCCATGAGAGATTTTTCTTTTAATGTTTTGAAGCCATGATTGTTGTGTATCAAGATACTCAGTCCTGGCCCCATGGTGGTGGATTGGATTACTTTGCTGATTTCTTACCTGCAGTGTAAGACTCCCATGTAGATTAGGACATGGTTTAAGAGGAATTATCTCCTGTTTTTAATAGATCACATACTGAGTCTCAAGCTCCAAATTCAACAGAAAATCAAGCTAATTGTTCATTTCTTCCAGGATATCCCTGAAGGATAATTGACCTCTGCAGAGCAACTTCTTAGTAGGAAACTAAATAATTAAGTTGAAGGAAATACATTTCTTCTTCACGATGCCAAAGGTTTTTTTTTTTTTTGTACGTGTGATGAGATTATAACCCTGCATGTCTTTTCTACAAAAGATAAATGCACCTTTTCCCCCAGCCTATTTTGAACTAGTTATTCCAAGCAGGACACACATTCAAATTACTGTTATAGATAAAATCTTTACCTTTCAAGTTATTAAAATGAAGTATTCTCAACCTCTCTTCATCCAATAAATCAAATTCTTCTACACCCATTGGGTTAATCCCTGCACTAAAAGAATGACCTGGAAACATACAATATAGACAGACATTGTAAAATGATAAGTTTGGATGCTTTCCCCAATTGGCATATTTATTCTTTATTATTTTAGTCTACGATGCCTATCTCCCTGTTCTATAAATTTTCAGCAGTAACTATGATTCACACTCCCCAAACAATAAAAACAATGCTAACCCCAAACTCCGAATTCAGTTAAGAGCACAAATCAACAGTCCTGATGAGACGGTTGTATTTCCTATGATGTTTAAAAGCCTCTCAATCTAAAACATTGTAATATGCAGTCTTTTCAAAATAAAAGCATACCAAAGGCGATCCTAATATATGCTTCCAAATCACTAAAAATTACTCTTAAATTACAGAGGCCATGACATTTCCTACAAAAATTAACCCCAATTTAAATCAATTCAGTCAATGTAATTTTTAACTTAACAATTATAACCTTCCAAAAGGTGCTTTGCCATGAAATAGTTCAAGATGCTTGAGAAATAATGGGACAATATTCCTTAGCATGGCCGGAGGCATGGGAAATCTCCCCTAGGAGAAGACAACTTTGCTAGCTCACTGCACATCCCTAACCACCCCCAAAGTCTCTAATTTGTAAATTGCTGAATCAGTTTGTGCACATTTGGAAAATTACTGCTTTTCTGCAATTTTCTGTAAGCTATTGCTAAATTGTTCTGTTGAATGTTAGTGAAAAATTATATTTTTAAACCACCTCTGAATCCTAAAAGCCCATGGCACAGTATTCTGTTTATGTGAGCAATTTAGCTTTATTAAACAGCATGACATAGACTAAGTGAGCTAAGATAAGATTGGTACAATACGTGCCCCAGAATCATCAGCCAGCAAAGCCAATCGGTTTCCATCCTGATTATGGAGAGCTGAATGGACACCTGAGAAGGAGGGGGGAGACTCTACTGGCAGCTCCCCAGTTAGATTCCACTCTCCATTTTACCTTGAGTATTGTTAGAGAAGTTTTTCTAGACAGTGCAATTTGAAGAAAAAACTTTCCAGAAAGTATTTATTTCTGAACTTCTCTGTTTTCAACCTTCTACCAAACCACCAATTACAGAGGTTGTTTTGCTCATCTTAGGCAATAAGATAATATGATTCCCAAATAGAATTTGAAATGTTCTTCTCCGAAGACAGAATTTGTTCATTCATTAAACAAACAGAATAAAGTAACCCAGTTATATCCCCCGAAGTGAGAAGGAATCGACACATTTAAAATTATTTGCCAACACACAAAGTGATGTTAGCTTTGCAGACCAAGAGGAATAGAAATGGTGACTGAAATCTGTCAGTCTGTTTGTGTCCTCCTGACTCACCCTGCCTGGAAGTTTTAAAAAGGACGAATTAAAAGGAAACTTGCAGAAATGTAGTGAATCGTCGCATAATGTATTCTCACGTATCACTATGGTAAGTAATATTCTTGCTAAGCGGTTTGTTCCACTTTAAATCTTTAGATACTCAGCCTTCTCTAAGGTCATTGTATGAATTTAGACACACTATTCTGGAAACTAAATTAGCCTGCATTTACTGGGAAGTTGAATGCAGCCAGACTAATGGTAGTGCAAGTGTAATTGGTTCCCAACATGTGTCACTGTGTGTACTTCTCAAGCTCTAGAAAAGATGCATTATGGGACTAATTTTTAAATGTTAATGGATATTGGACATTTGCCAGACACCCAGCTGTGCACAAAACACTGAGATGGTAAATAGCTCTTGATCTGTTTAGAAACAAATGATGATGGTTTTTAGGATTCCACAGGACTGACGGCATGGCAACCAGCTCAGACTCAGAGACTGACCCCATTAACAGCATTGAAGGGAAATGTTCTGATTTTTACCATCAAAATTAAGGAACAGGGCCATCGTGTTAAGGCTAAAATTATTTTTTATTAATATTAAGGAAAGTCTGGTCCCTCCCACCTATTAACCTTACCTGTGTTAGCACAGCTCTTTGACAAGTGTTTTGGGTTTGTTTGTCTGTTTTCTATGGGATCAGGTCAAAATGAAAATGTCTTCCTCAATTAGCTTGGGTGTAAAAGCTGCACTCGGAATGACCTGCTCACCTGTGCTTGCAAAGAGAACCTCGCTCTCCCACCACGCACCAGCCACAGGGTTGACAGAAAGGCAACAGGTTTCCTATCACTTGATCTGTTGCTCTTATCATTTTAATTGAAAGTCAATGAACGGAGCATTTTCTGTAAATTCTTCCTCCAAAAGGTCTTACTAATTGTGTGCACTTGGCCAGTCAAGCCTACTAGAAACGGCTTTTTTTTTTTTAATGTTGGTGATGAGCTGTTTTTGATTAAAAAGCATGAAGAGGAAGTTTTTAGCGTAAACATGGAGAAGAAATGGATGCAGGGCACTGCAGCCTACTGTTCCTCTGGAAGGAGACCCACAGAGGGGTGTATTCAGCATCTAAAATGCCATCTGAGGCTATCAGCATGGTTTAAATATTTCATCAGCCAAGGAGAATATGAACATGAGCCGAGCTGGTCTGACATCGTTTCTGGAGATGTGTGAGAAGCACCAGGGGAGCCCTGGTTTGTTGGCAGCTCAACAACTAGCAATTTGTGTAGGGTGAAAGCAAGAGAAAAAGACAAGGGAGGGAGAATGCTGCCATGTGAATCCAGCAATCGTGAAATATGAAAATCTGGATTTTGAGGACTTTGAGCAGTTAAGAAATCATAGGGAGAACTCACTTGTGGAGGTGGCCTCACTTATCATAACTTTGCTGAGGGACCTTCCTGATAGCCAGGTTTCCTTTTCACTCTCGTGTTGTTTCAGATGCCTCAGCAGGTAGGAAACTCAAGCTGCAGTCTTGGTCCACTATTTTCAAAGGCAGCTTGTACGGACAGACTTTGATGTCTGAAAGATGCAAATTCAAATCCTGCCTCTGACACTAGACAAGAACAATGGGATTTTAGGCAAGTTGCAGTCTCTCTAGACTCTGTTTCTTTAACAATAAACGGGATTATGACTAAGGTATGTAAAAGTGCCCAGGGCGCAATGGATATGAGATACATGGCAGTAAGGAAAATTTGTATCATGTCATATAATAAGAGATCATAACATTTTGAAATTTTTAACATTTTTTTCCTTATTATAAATTTTTTAAGATTTTATTTATTTATTTGAGAGAGAGAATGAGATAGAGAGAGCAGGAGAGGGGGGAGGGTCAGAGGGAGAAGCAGACTCCCTGCTGAGCAGGGAGCCTGATGTGGGACTCGATCCCGGGACTCCAGGATCATGACCTGAGCCGAAGGCAGTCGCTTAACCAACTGAGCCACCCAGGTGCCCCCTTATTATAAATTTTAAGAATATCTTAATGAACATAATATCCTTCCTTCGTTATATATTCCTTTTTACAATTGCCCTTTTGGATAAATGTTCATTGGAAGAAGAAGAGTAGCAGCTGTTTGGAGGATTTCTCCCAGATCCTCACTCTCCTGCATCTCATAGTTTTTTGCACTTCTAGCAGTAAGAACCGAGGACAAAGGACACAGAAAGCACTAAAAAAGGCAGGGATTATCTTTCAAATCATCAGAGACTGAATTTCAGATTTGCATACCTGCCAAAAAAAAGAATTTAAAGGGTCAGATGGAGTCTGTAATAGATCCTCTCTCTTCCTTTGGGTAGAAACTGTAATTTGGGGTGTCCCATAATCTGGTTTAAGTTTGTGTTATATTTGAGGGCATTTTGAAATCACAGATTCAAATACTGAATCAAATATTACTTCTTTTTTAACAGCTTTATTGAGATACAATTCTTATGCCATACAATTTACTCAGTTAAAGTGTACAGTATTAGTATATTCTCAGATATGTGCACCCATCATCCCAGTCAATTTTAAAACATTTTCATCACCTTAAAAAGAAACCAAATACCCTTCAGCTCTCATTTCTCATCCTCCCTACCCCAAGCCCTAAGAAATCACTAATTTAATTTTTGTCTCTATAGATATCTCTGTTCTGTACTTTCATATCAATGGAATCACACAATATTGTGGTCTTCTGTGATTGCCTTCTTCCAGTTAGCACAATGTTTTCAAGGTTCATCCATATTGTAGTATGTATCAGTACTTCATTCCTTTTTACAGCCAATTAATATTGCATTATCTTTTATCAGACAGTTGGATTGTTTCCCCCTTTACTCTATTGCGAATAATACCTCTATAAACATTCATGTACAACTTTTTGTGTTGACACATTACATTTCTCTTACATGTTTTTACTTCTCTTGTGCATATACCTAGTAGTGGGATTGTTGGGTCATATGGTAAATGTAGGTTTAATCATTTGGGGAACTGCCAGATTGTTTTCCAAAGGAGTTGCACCATTTACATTCCCACTAGCAGTGTATGGGGGTTGAAGAGAGACAGTTATAATCAAATTCTAACTGCTAGCAAGTTCTTTCTTATACTGAGCAGTGTCTGCCTCCCTGATTCTCCCCATTGATCCTAGTCTTGTTCTATGGAACAACACCCAGTTGAAATGCAAGTTCCTCCCTTTTCTAAAATTCAGGCCTTCTACTATTCATAGTCATCAAATCGCATCCCATGCCCCTTCTCTAAGGTTTCTCGTCTTCTGATGGACACACCCTTCAAGGTACTTAGATATTCTTCATATGCCTATATCCCGCTCTTATTTTTCTTGCTGGCACACAAGCTCCTTCAGGGAAGAGACTTTATCTAACCCTATTTAATGCTTCACCATTTTGTCTCCACCACTTAAAAAAAAAGAGCTGGCATGTACCATCCAGGAGATATTTGCTGAATAAATATATGTTGAACGATTGAGTCTCAGTTCCCTCCCCAGGGATGTACTGTAATGTTGTGATATCTTCTATCCAGAGTTGCATAATATACTCCAGGGGAGTTATTGACTACTGTTGAGTACAATGAGATCATTTCCTCCTCTGTAGAAGCTTAGAAAGCTAATTTCATAACCTAATGCCTCTGTATATACAACCCTACAAACTAGGAGTGAGAAACTCCTTGTTTTGAAGGGCTATAATGAAGTCATTGCAAAAGAATGTTGTAAATATAAATGCAGACTGATAATAACCAGACTGATACACAAACCTTCGTGGTTTCTCTCACCAGTTGTATACATCCTCTTCCAAGTGTCATGTGATGACTAAAAAGAAAGTAAATACCTATTTGGCTTAAATAATTTTAGGAGATTCTAATGATGCCAAGATATCTAGCTGAACAACATGGGAGCGAGGGCAATACATATCTCCGTTTTTTGTCTCTGAAACTGGACGCTGTGAAGAAGGATTATAAGGGAAAGAGAAGAACCTCAGTATTTTAAATTCCACTCAAATTTTACTTCTACTGATATAACAGTGGGCGACGGTTCTAATGTTTTTGAAATGCCTTCTGAATTGTAATCCTTTATTGGTGAATTGGTTTCTCTTTAAACTTCAGTGAAGAATGAGTTATAACACTAGGATCTGCAAAGAGAATGTAGGATGTAGATGTCCTTATTAGATAGGAAGAGGAAATACAAAAAAAAATCTTGCAGGCACTGAGGAATGGCAGGAAGAAAAGAAGCAGACATAAAGGGACGCATATGACCCCCTGTCTCTCCCCTTCACCCAACCCCCTCCCACCGCCCTTATCATGGGGTCATATCCCAAGAGGAGGCAGTAATCAAAAACTTACAATTACAGGGGAACTCAGGAACACTGAGAGCAGTGTTACAGGCCCCACATCTCTAGGACATCCCCAGTGTTTGGGAGCCAGCCAAGTGCCCATGGTGCCGGAGGCCTGGCACACATGACGTCCTGGCAGGAGGCCAGATGGATGAACCAGAGGCCAAAATGAGACCCTTTGAAACAGAGGAGACAGACACCTTATTAGCTGGCAACTCAAAGTATCCAGGGTAGAGGAGAGTCTTCATAAAGAAGACCGAGATCAATTATAGAATATAGAGACACTACTTTTTCCTGTGTGTGGCTTAAGTAAATTTGTGAGCCTGCTAGTGAATCTATAGGGTATGGCGGATGGGGAAAACCACATCAGAAGAGATGGGAGAAACCAGCCTGTCACTTCAACTGTCACCAATTGCCAGGAGACTTGAGTCCTGGGAGTTCTCCTCTTGAATTCCCTGTGTGCCTCTCCCTATGCGCTGGTGTTCTGCTCAGTATCTCAGTGCTTACCTCGTTCTCCCCATGTCAGTAATAACACAATAGATCAGATTAATGCCTAGAACTATAGAGATCCTAAATGTCAACTGGGTGGGAAGCATTCTGGGACAAAAGGAGTGCAGGTTTACCCTGGGTAGCTCTGTGTGTGCAGATAGAGAGATGCTGGCAACGGGTTAACTACAGGAACCTCTTTGGGTTGCTTCTTCAGGAACCCATCTGACTTCTCACCATCCTTCCTCTCCAATGGGGATCCCAGGATTGCTCCTTGGTGCCAACTGAAGGCACCCTTGTGGTTTGGTGTGGAGTTAGTTGGTAGTTATAATTTTGGATGAGAGAGTATTGAGCTTTCTGGATAAATGGTTTTCATCATTTTCTCCAGTATTTACAGGACTGTGCTTGCTGGTGCTGAATAAACAGACATGGGAGTGAGTGTCTGAGAGAAAAGTACACATTGTAACTGTTTGTTTTGGAAAAGTAATTTCCTCTATCAGTTCATTTCCATCAATTTTATCAATTCACTTAAGCCGCCTAATCCAAATGATACAGCACATATTGAAGCAGAAATGGGAGTTACTTTGAATCTCTCCTAGTCCTCCATATCGTTGCACTTAAAAAAAAAAACCCCGGCCAGACTGCCTGTAGACTGAATTCCATTTCCATAGCTCTTGTTCGGGGTTCACGAGTCTATTGTGTTGCCGAGCTGTATGGAAACGGAAAAAAAACCCATGTTCATCCCTTCAAGCTGTCTGTAGTCATTATGTGATGTGATGTCTTACCCAGGTTGTATAACAGTATATTGCACAGAGGTTGCTAACAGGAAAACAAGTGAAGATTCTGTACGCTGCTAGATTTGGTGAATAATCCCAATAAAAAAAAAAAAAAAAAAAAAAAAAACAGGGTAGAATCAGAAAATATATGATTCTGTTTCTTGACAGATTGATACCCAAAGCAGGTTTCAGAGATATACTAATTTTAACAAATCCATCTTTGGAAATTTTTTATTTACAGAACTCACTGCTGCCTCCTTTTAATGTAATGAGATTTCATAATGAAGTCCAAATACGATCTGGTAGAGGAAGAGGGCATGTAACACTGATTCTAATAAGCCTGACTAAAATCAATAATGTTGTTAGTTTCCCTGAATCCAGCCTGCATTGGCTCACGGAGCCATGTTCTGCCTAGAGCACAATATTAGCGGTTTATGTTATATCGGGCAGATTTCTTCCATAGTGGGAAAAAGATAGAAACTGAAAGAAATTAAGAAATGTTATTAAATGTGTCTTTAGGCTTTAAATGACCACAAATTTGTTTGCCTCTCTCTTTTAATCGGTTCTCGGTTTCTATGGAAATAACTTGGTGGCGTCCCGTGACTGCTCATTTCGCGGTGCCTCTTTCTTCAGCACCATTTTGCCATCTCCCCTCCTGCTTTCCAGGTAGCCCATGAGTAGGGGACTGCGGACAAGTGTGTCGTGAGGAGGGCACGGAGAGAGCCCTGCACCCGGAAATCCCTGTCCATGCCTGGAATCTCTGCAGTAGAGACAGTCATTCACATTAAGGCATTGTCTGGTTAAAATGCAAATGCCCACGGCAGAGTTAGTGGGGCTTCAAATGGAACATTTAAGCTTTGACTATGGAGTATAGAGAGGCCTGGAGGTCCACATATCCCCGCAAGAGAAGCTTGGCAAAGGGTGGCAAACACCCAGGGAGGGTACGCGGGCCCGGGGGCGGCTTGGCCGTGGCAGAAGAAACGAGCAGAGGGAGAAGAATGGGGAGTGGGAGTGAGGTGACTGGTCTGGATAACAATACAGGACACCTTACCTGTCAAGAGACTGCCCACTGCTTTGCACCTGTTATCACGCTAAAGCCTCACGAAATCCTATGGGGTGGATACTGTTAGGATCCTTTTTTTTTTTTTTTTTTTTAACAAATGAGACATCAAAGCCCAGAGACCATTGAGGTTAAGATTAACTTTAAGAGCAATCCTTGAGACCCTCTCTCTGGCTGTCCTCTGTGTAATTTTTTGCCTAGATAGCTCATCCACCTGGTATGAATAGTCACCTCCTGTTGTTGCCCTCCAAATCTGCACCTCTGTGTTTGATCCAAGCTTCGGAGGCTCTGTGGAAAAAGCAACCAATCAGAGAACTCTTGCTTGTCCACTGAGCCCATCCTCCTGATAAGGTTAGGGAAATTAGGTTTAAATAGAAACCATATGACGTAAGTCATAAAACCGGCTGTGTGGCTTGGCGGGCTCTGTGTTGGAGCTGACGGGCACATATAGCGGCCGGTTCTTTGCTTGGACAGATCCCTCAAACTCTGCATCTTAATTAAAGCTGCCTAAATGAAAACATCCTCCTTTGCCCCCCCCCAAAGGCTGACTCTCTGAATCACTGTTTCAGTGCATAGAGTTCACAGCCCTAAGCAATTGCCCCAGTTTTCCAGGCCTTAGTTATGCCTCGGAGACATATTAAGTTCTAACCTTGCCAGGTGGCATGACTGCAGATATCTGAGAAAACTCATGTTCATAAAATTTGAGGAGAGCTTCTCCATCGGAGTTATGATTCTGCTCCCTCAAGGCCAGTACACCTGCCAAGGGCCAGGTCACATTTTATTCCTATCTGTGTTTTGGACTCCCAGAAAGCTTATATATTTGATGCATATGAAACACTTTAAAATTGTTAGCTAACCTGTTCTGTGGACTTGATGGGTCTTTCGAAATATACTGCAAACTCCTTGACAAAAGGCACTACATCTCGCATATTTTGAAGCGTTAGAACGGAGTACTAATGGGCTGATTAATGACAGAGAATGGGGCTCGGATCTGAAACAGAGCAGAATAAGCTCACTAATTCTGATGATCCCCATATATGCTGATTGATATCGGCACCAAGTAAACACATAAGAAAAGATATCTGGGTCCTGGACATTTCTCACTGTTGATCTGGTTCAAATTCAATTAAACTTAACACAGGGAAATGCCAGAAAGAGAGCAAAGCCAAATAGCCCAAGGGAGCTTCGTTTTAATTTTGTTTTTAAACCTAAAATCAAATCAACTGATGCTGATTGAGTGCCTACTATGTACAAAGAAGTATGCACAAAGAAATAGATGTCTGCGAGGGCTGTCTTTTCTAAGCCCCAAACCTTTCAGGACAGAGCACTGGACTTAGAACAGTGAGCACCCAGTTCTGTTTCAGCCTCAAGATTCTGGAACAAATTATTTAAACTCTCTGAGCCTAAGGTTTTTGTTTTTGTTTTTGTTTTTGTGCGATACCTGAACCTAAGAGGCAGGAGTAAATAGAGCCATTTTGCTTCCTTGTGTAGTTTGAGAATTAAGCCATCATTGGAGCTCAAAGGTGAAACACTACAATTTGATGCACCAGATTTTACTATCTTTAAGAAACTGTGCTAGATCCTGTGTTGTTCGACAATGTGAACTGTGCCTCCTGGGGCTGTGGCAGCTATCATATGACCATGAAGACACACTCTGAGCATGATTCCTCTGTGCCATGAGAACAGCAGAGCAGAAAGACCATGACAAAGGCTCAGTCCTTGAGGACATCATTCTGCCCCCTAGCCACTCTACCCTGAAGCTTCTTGTGGTGTGAGATCGTTTCCCCGCTGTTTCAGGCATTTTGATTTGCCCCATCCCTGCCTTCATATGAGCTTAGAGAGCAGAAAAGAATATTAATCCTCTTCTTTGCTTAAAAAATAATATATATACAAATATCGTATATAGAATTTTTAAAATAAGTTGTCATAATGATTTGATATTTCTCAGAAGGATGGTATGAAAATTGGCGAGACACATGGGCCAAAAACCACTACAGAAGTATTACTAATTTCCTTTATTGTTGTCATTCTCACCACCAGACTTCCTGCCTCTGCTCTCCTCCCCACAATGCTCCTTGCCCTGGATCTGACCCTTATCAGCACCTCAGTGTCAGGAAGGCAACACAACAGTGCTTCCCTGCAGAACTGAGGCAGCAGGATGGAGAGAGCGAAGCGCTGTCAGTTACATCGGCTAGTGAAGAATAAGCGGGTTAGCTTCTCCCTTCACAATTCTGGAACCCTGTAGCTATTCACCCTGTTTATGTAACAGATGCTAAAAAGAAAAGAGATGTCAGCTTTGAAAGCAGAAACCCGTACTAACCAACTCTGAAGTGAGAACTCTAATGAAAGCCAAAAATAACAAAGTTCTCTCCTCCGTGACAAGAAAGGGGTATTAAAAATTCAGACAACCTGAAATAATCCATTCAAAATGGCCTAAATCTTAACCATATTCCAGAATGTAACTTTTTCTGCACTCATCTGGGCGTGACTGTGATGGAAAGCAAAATGGACACTATCTATAAACCAATGATAGGGAAATATGAGTAGCAAAATTCAAAACTCTGTTTGATAGACCAGTGTGACAGTCTATATTTTCAGTGGAAGCCATAAAAGGTATAATTTTAGAGTAAAATGTGCCATTTCAGTTATGCACAGGGTACATTCATATTTTTTATTATTGCACACATTCATAAGGTCGAGGTCCCATCCCCCCCACATGAGACTCACAAAGATCCAAAGTTAAACACATGTGTACGCACAGACACAGGGATATAAAGATATATCAGTTTCATTTAGAATGTCCTATAAAACTTCTTTTCAAAAGAACATACTTAGAACTTATATTTAGATAACCATCACTCAGTAATAATGTTTTTAGATTGCGAATATACAGAAAAGTTGCAAGGAATTCTTTCTGGTCAGTGACTTAGAGATGTTTGCTATTGGTTTTTACAGATAAGTTTATTGAGGAACAGTTAAGACGCATGAAGTCCCACTGCTTCTCCCTTTTGTACTTCTGGTCCAAGGTGATGAAAAGGGCCAAAGTTCTTTAGTTGAAGTTTGCGAATAATGTTTTGGTAATATGTGTGAAATATTTGTTGCTTCCCTAGGAATTAAGCTTCAGTCACAGCAGGCTGCCAAATTAATGTTAATATTTAAATACATACTAAGATGGTTCCATAAATAATATCTAACTATGGAAGGAGATTGCTACTTAGAATTTTTGGAGTACATCTGTGAAATCAAGGTTTGTTGAACTTTGTGTCTCCTGGGTAAAAAGTTCCCACGGGGGCTGCAGAGCCACAGTTCTTAAAAGCACCATTTCTACCCATTCAAAGATTTCAAGTGTTTATGATTGCTACTGTTCTGTTTTGGAGACTGCTTAAGTGAGCAGAAGTGTTAGTGTGAGGAAAGTCAGAAAAGTTCCTTTAATTCAGAAGTGTGAAAACATCCATGCGGATTTGTTTTAATAGACCCATTCTGGATGCTGAGAGAGGGCTTTGAACAGGATATTGATATTTCCATTGAAGCTATAGGGACTGGAAATGTTCACTGGGATGAATAAAAGATATTGTAGCATGATAACAACAACAAAAATAAGAACTGGTGCTTCTCATTACGGTGGCTTGTGATGTACTGGAAATACGGTTATCCGTCTTATGGGAAATACCATCATGCGCTGCTGGTGTGCACTGGTTACTAGTGCCCTCTGCTGGAAAGAATAAGCATTTCAAGTACCACCAGGGTTATGGCTGAGCAAGTTCTCCCTTGTTTTAAGCAATACAGATGGATCCATATTTCTTCCATTTCAGATGCTGTTGTTGTAGAACACATAATGCCTATTATCACCCCAAGGAAGAAAAATATCTTTCCCAACTGAATACGGGATACAGAGACTCATCCCTACTATGTGATCCTATTAGGAATAATGGCTTGCTATTAGCTTAACCTCTGATGGCTTCCTTCTCCTCTGATCCTCCTGCCTTCTTTCTTCTTTTAAACAAACTATATCATTAAATTCCTTATGCTTAAATTTGTCCCATGGTGACTTTCCTTCCTACTTCTCTTTCTCTGTCTTGGCATATTAATCTAAAACACTTCTTTAAAAATCATGTATTTTATATATGTTTTAGTTGTAAAATGCATCAATGTTGTGTCATTTCAAACGTAGATGGTAGCTATGACATTGCTCACCTCAAAAGGCTCCAGTTTATCATAAATGATCAGTAACAGGGAGTGTGAAATCAAAGTTAGAGAAACATGAAAGGCCTCCTCCTGGTGTCGAATCCTTTAAAGCCAGTTCGGACCAGCAGTCCAGCAGTAGGAAACCCAGCAGTGGAGGTGTGCCAGGGCTCGTGTGAACAGTTCACCGTTATTCACATCCCCTGAGTTGGATTGTTGAATGGAAGGTTCAAATATATCCCCTCAACTCAAAGCAAACCTAACCTGAAAACATAAATTGGCCCATTTGGGCTTCAAACTTGACCCAAATGTACAAAAGGGGGTTCACAAACTTCAGGGAACCTGATTCAACCTTTTAGTTTGTTAAGAAACCCAGAAGAGATGGTCTTTATAGTTATCAAAGGTCTGCACATTACCTCATCAATGGAAGTGCGCTGTTAATAAAAGCCATCCCCCCACATGTCAGGGGCACCAACCCACTGTGCCTCAGAAGTCCCCAGATGTTCTCGGATGGTGCCAACCTTTTCGTTAGGCTACGTTTTCACTCTCTCCGGTTAAAATGTGATGAACAGAGTATCAGTTACTTCAGTGAAATAAATAGATAATGCTGGAAATAAAGAAATCCTGATGATGTATATAGATATAGAAACTGAACGGATCAGGGTATCATGTCATTGCCCAATTTATAATAATAATTTTAAAAACATAGAGCAAGGACACTAAAATATGTTACATTTGCATCGTACTTTTCTTGGCTACATTTCAAAATGTTTGAAAAATGGCCTGAAGTCCTGCAATATCTGCTAAATGGTCTTGTAAGTGTCAGCGTCTTCAATGCCATTTGGCTTCTAAAATACCTGAAATAGCTAAAGTGCCTGAAGCTTCTCAAACATCACTTACATTTTTCCTGGGGGTTTGTTTTCCTCTATGTAGGAACAGAAGTTTTTAAATGTGTAATGCATAGGCAATCCCAATACCATTGTTCTATTTCTCATACTTGGCTCCTTTCTTGCTTTTTGTCATATCCAATATTGTTTTAATATGCAGAAATCAGACAAAAATGTCAAAAGAAGAAAGCACCAGCAGAGACTTAGTATAAATTGAAATATTTCATGTCTGTAGTAAAAGAAAACTTTAATTTTAAAAATGCCAGAAATGGTTCAGTCAGTGTGAAAATGAAGATGTCATGACTAAATAGGAATTTTCAGTCCCTTAGCTGTCAATAATTAATAGATTATTTACACTGGCACACTCACATTTCCCAGCTTCAAGATTCCATTTACACTTTGATCCTTTGCTCAGCAGCAAATTTAACATCGTTGTGACCTTCTTCTGCCCAACACCATCCGCCCATCAGACAGGGAGAGAACATCATCTGATATGTGCATTTATTAAGGCAGCAAGCTCCAAATATTGGGAAAATGACACATGCCAGTGTTTCCTATAATAAACTGGAAGAGAAACAGATTGTTCTTAAGGAAAAATCAATTAGCAAACTCTCTCTACAATGCTTTTCTTAGGAGCCGAGATGTTTGCATCTTATGGTGAAGTATAGCTCTTAAAAGATTGTTTCTGATTTAAATCTTGCAGAATTGATAGCAAGTGTGCAATAGTTATATAATGGCTCTAGTCATACAAATGAAATTCTAATGCTAAAGATTCACAGTGCCTTGCTTAACTACATTGCAAACAGTAGTTTAAAATAACTGAAATATCATTAACATAATGATCCCAGAAAACCCTGAGTTGTATTAAAAATCACACATTTAATGAAGAATGTATTTAAAAAAAAAAAGAACTAAAAAACTCATGCCCAAAAAAGGATATTATGAAAGTCCATATATCATATTAATGGGCAAAAAAAAAAAAATCAGCACGAAACCACTGAATCTTAAAACTGTTTAGTAATCAACATGACAATGTTTGGTAGAGATGCATAAGACTGTTAGTGTGGAAAATCATTTTGAAACTGATTTGTCCTTTGATGTTGACTCAGGTTTGCATATTAAAAAATTTGAACTAGGCCAAAATGATGTGGCACTCCAAAAGGCAGAAAAGATAGAAAGAGCAGTGAGAAATACTCAGTGTAGCTGCTATGCAAACAAGATGTCAAGTATTATTTGTGGATTTCCTTACTAGAAAATGGTCGTGTAGATAATGTGTCAACATTTGCATTAATGATAACACACTTAATGATGAAACCGTGCAGGAGAAAGCTCTTGGTGCCACATTTCAGCTCAGGATGTGTATGCGTGGTGGGGGAGGAGTACTATACCTCTAAAAACAAAAGCCTCAATATTATAAATATGTCACAATTACAATATTCATTGTGAGTAAGCAAACACCGTCCTTCTTTCCAGTGGCCTCTTTAGGCCATATTTATTCTGACTCACAAAGAGAACAAAGTTTTTGTTTTTTTAATTTATTTTTAATTCTTTTTCATTAAGGTTCTATGAGAATGAAATGACACCTATACTGCTTTTGTGTTGATTTGGAAATTCTAAGCTCTTTTCAACTGCTCCCCATTAAGACCAGTCAGCAAGTTAATGCTGCTTTTGCTTCTCTTGAAAGGCTCTATAGAGACAGACTTTTTCTCAGTCCTGGATTTATTGTTACTATTTCAGTGTTTAGCATGTAACCAATAGTTTAGATAATAATAATAGCTAGAATGTATGGAGGGCTTTTATTTTGATGGAAGTATTTTCATATCTGTTATTATTAAATCATGAAAACTTAGGTCTTGAAAGGAACTCAAGGAGTTCTCTGGCCTTTTTCCCATCTAGAGGTTCATCTCATTTGATATGATCCTAAAGAGCTGAAAATACATTTTACCTAAGAGATGAATGGTTAGTAACAGACCGTCTCTGAGGCCCCCTTTATCGCCATGATGTTTTTGAAATCTGTGATTCTTATGGAAACTTCCAAACAAGATACCTCCCAAAAAGATCTTTGAGAAGCCCAATCGGGTAGTATAACAGATTGCATAAACAGAAAGCAGAAAGTTTTTCCATTGATCTATCATCAATGCCTAGTCTAGAAATACATAAGTGTGTTTAATCACTACATTAGTTACAAAGCCAAGTGTGGATGTTAGAACATTCCAGACCAAAAAAGTATTTTCTTCCAACTGGGTAGAAACATGAGACTATCACCTGATCTCATTCACCTTTATCTCTGAAACTGTTTACTTACTGGTCTTCTTTCTGGCGTGACTATGACCCACAGAGGTCAGAAAAGCAGGGTAAATTTTGTTTAATTCAGCCGCTTTTTTTTTTTTTTTTCCTGCTGGGAGCACATATTTTTATTCATGTGGTAGGTACTCAGTGTCCCAGCAGATTACTTCGTTCATGCACTACCAAAGCACAGCGATTTCCTTTGCAAAATTCCTTGGCAGGAAACGCCACCAAATGCCAACCTAGTCCCAGAAATAACTGCATATTGGACTACATGAAAGAATCTACACCATATACCTTAACTGTGCTTAAAGAAATGGTGATGTCAAGGAAATCACAAAGTATGAATGGAAATTTGAAGCTTCGGGTAACTTTCTATGGCAAGTTTCCTCCATATGGCAATAATCTTGGTGGGGAAATTATCGCTGTGTTTTTAAAAAGACATCAACCGTTATCTCTCTGGAAGATATTCTTTGCCTTGGAGGCAGAAAGATGAATGGCTAGTAATATTCTTTCTTATTAACCTGTTTCACAACACAAAATTATCTTTTTATCAGTGATCTATGTATTATACAGAATTCTACCCTAATGCAAGAAGTCCTTAGTGTTTCAAGATGACTAGAGATAAAGAGAAGAAAAATATTGCATAAAGTTGATTTATTACCAGGCTACTCTACAATATTTAGACAACCAAAATAAACTTAAGAAGCATTCCATTTGTGACAAGGGCCAATAGAAAGGAAAGGAATTTCAACTAGAAGTGAATTTCCAGCTTGAGCTATGACCTCTGAAGAAATGAGATTTGTAAAGTAAATGCTAATAGAGCCTCCTCCGTGGCAGCCTGAACACCCTGCTATGAAAACACAGAATAACAAGCATCTTTCAGCTTCTTCAGTTTAGTTTTAATTATTGCAGAACAGCCTTCTCCTGCTTCTCTAGTCCTGCCTCTGTCAACACTCCACCCTGAACCTGGGCTCTTTGAAGCTTATGTGTTCACAGTAGTTCACTCTTGGAAGCCTGTGTTTTGTGAGATTTTTAAAAATCTCTATTTGCAGCTGGATGAGTGCAGTTCCCTTCTACCGTTCCCATTCACAAAGTCTTTAAATTCTACCTAGAGAAATACATATTGGTGTGTTCAAGACACTACGGTCAAAAATTGCAGTTGGGAAAATGACCGCCTAAGGAGGCTCACATTCTTATCCAGAACAATCCAATGTTAAAATTGATATATTGTACCTCCAAGAAGTCTGCAGCCGTTCTGCACTGTAAACACCCTTAGGC
Organism: Callorhinus ursinus; assembly: GCF_003265705.2. Classification (NCBI taxonomy): domain Eukaryota; kingdom Metazoa; phylum Chordata; class Mammalia; order Carnivora; family Otariidae; genus Callorhinus; species Callorhinus ursinus. The sequence continues at coordinate 20,278,136 of NW_027397071.1, forward strand.
ATGTAGTATTACTTTTATTAGTTAACTTCTTTCCCTGAAAAGTTCTTTTCCCCAAGCCTTTCAGTTTTCCTCAATACTCTTTTCAACCGTCCTCCATAGATTTTTTTTCTTTGTATCCCTTACACCAGTGGTTCTCAAAGTGTGGAATGTAGAACATGGGGAGTCCCTAAGTGTTTTCTGGGGCATATGCAAGGTACAAACTATCTCCATAATAATACTGAGATATTATTTGCTTTTTTCATTGTGTTGACAGTTTGCAGTAATGGTGCAAAAGCAATGGTGGGTAAGATTTCTGGTGCCTTGGCAAAATCAAGGCAATAACATTCAACAGTATGATATAGGTATATTATTCAACTGCCACGGAGTCACAGTTTAAAAACAAAAAACACACACCAGTTTCATTAGTAATGCCTTTTATGAAACAGTAAAAATTATTTTATTGAAACTTGACTCTTGAATATAATATTTAATAATCTAGATAATAAATGGGAAGTAGATATGAAGCACTCTGCCCGCATGTAGAAGTGTGAGTTTGTCTCAAGAGGAGGCACTTTTTGGAGCTCCTGGGTGGCTCAGTCAGGTAAGCATCTACCTTCGGCTCAGGTCGTGATCTCAGGGTCCTGGGATCAAGACCCACATCAGGCTCCCTGCTTGTGGGGAGCACGAGCTCCCCCCAGGGGAGCTCCCTGCTCTCTCAAATGAAGAAATAAAATCTTAAAAAAAAAAAAAAAAAGAGGAAGCACTTTTGCAATTGTTTGAGTTGTGAGCTGAACAAGCCACTTTGTACAACATTATTTTTACTTGAAAGAATAACTGACCAACTATGATTACTCCATCCTATGTATTTAGAGGACATTTTCTCAAAATCAAATGAAATTAACCTATTTTTTCAAAAAAAGCAACGGATGATGTTTGTTGCCATTGATAAAATTAAAGATTTCACATGAAAATTGGAATTTGGGAAAACTTGTATCCACAATGATGAGCTTGACAGCTTCCTAATGCTTAAAGACTTTTGGATGAGATTGATGGTGATATTCATGAATGCAATTTTTTAATACTGTTTAATGAAATGTGTCAACATTCGGAAGATCTTCCTAACTCAGTAAGCTTATATTTTCCAAATGACCATTCCAAAATTTTATAAAAATCATTCAAGGACAAAAGATCTACTCAAAATGCGAAGAAAACCAATGGATTTTCATTAACACAGTTCAAAAAGTTCTTTATGGGTTTCAGGCTTGCCATTTCAAGTAACCTTTAGGGAACAACAATTTTCCAAGTTTTGGTATTGTATCAAAGAAGAATGTCCACAATGATCTTAAGAGACTATTAAAGTCTTTCTCCCTTTTCCACTACATGTCTATGTGAGAACAGATTCTCTTCATACGCTTCAGCCAAGGTAACATATCCCAATAGATTAAAAACAGAAACAGACCTGAGAATCCAGCTGTCTTCAATTAAGCCAGACATTAAAGAAATTTACAAAACTGTAAATAATAACATTCATGTTGCTAATTTTTTGCTTGAAAAATATAGTTATGTTTTATGACAACTTTTATGTTAACATGTAATGGGTTTTGTTATTATAATTTTTTAATTAATAGATAATATTTCTTAATTTCTCAGTTTTAATTTCTAATATGATAAGTGAAAATTGGTATAATCCACATAAACAAGACCTTGGTGGGGGAGGGGAGGGTTCCTCAATAAGTTTTAAAAGCATAAAGAGGTCCTGAGACCAGAACGTTTGAGAACAGATGATCCATACTTACTCACTGCCATTATATACTGGTAGGCTTAATACTCACAAAACTTGCCTTCCTTTTGACCAGGGCTCCTAACCTGGGATCCTGACAGGCTTTTGGAATTCACCTTAACATTCCGCAGAACTTCACATAGGTGTACTTCTTCCTTTGGGGCAAAGGTCATGGATTTTATAATATTCTCTATAGGTCACCAGGACCCATGCTTTCAATGAAAATCAGGGAACATGTCTTCTCTAAACTTTGCCCAGACACTGTGGCACCCAAGATCGCCAGCATGAAAGTCACTGGGTCCCTGGTGTTGAGAATGAACAACTTAATTCACCCAATTAAGCATTAAATTGATCTATTTATTCTTTCTGTGCAGAATCTCATGCCAGGAGTTAGAGGTAAGAAAAGGAAAAAGTAAATAGGATACAGCTCCAATTACAGGTATCTCTTCCCTTGCTTTCCTTCACTTTCCTGCTCCCATTCCTCAACATGGGTTACATGTCCTTCCCATTGCTTGTCTAATTCCCTCTCTACATGCCTATCTCTGCACTTCCCACAAAACAGTGTAGTTTCATGCTTATCTCCCTTGCTAGACTGTGAGCCTCTAGAGAGCAGGGGCTATTTTTACTCACCTTTGTATTTGCTGATCTTGGCACAGTGCCTGGGATATAACAAATGCTCAGTTATTATCATTTTTAATGCAGTCAGTTTAGAGTCTGAAAGAAGGAAATAGAACATAAGTAACTTTCATAGTGATATAAACAGCATAACATAGTGGCTAAGAGCATAGACGCTGGCTTCGGACTTCTTGTATTCAAAGCCAAGTTTCTACCACTTAATACTGAGTGACCTTGGGTCTGGGTGGCTCTGTTGGTTGAGCATCTGCCTTTGGCTCAGGTCATGATCTCAGGGTTTGGGGATCAAGCCCAGCGTCAGGCTCCCTGCTCATCAGGGAGTCTGCTTCTTCCTCTCACATTCTCTATGGGTGCTCTCTCTCTCTCTCTCTCTCTCTCTCTATCATAATAAATAAATAAAATCTTAAAAAAATACTGAATAACCGTGGGCAAGCTACTCATCCTTTCTGTGGTTCAGTTTCCTCATCTATAAAATTGGAATAATAATAATTTCTACCTCAAGGCATTGTTATGAGATAACTTAAAAGATTAAATGACATTAAGTCTCGGCAAGTGCTTAGAACAGTGCCTGCACAAGGTGGGGCTCTCTAGGTAAAGATGATGAAGTCATCCATATCTAACTAAATATGAAAAAACTTTAGTGGGGGGCAGCAACTGAGTGAAGCACATTTTATTCCAATATCACTTTAATTATCATTAACATGCTTACACTTGTTTGAGGATAAATTTATAAAAGTCAATATCAAGGTAGCCATCAGGGGTTCATCAACTTTTCATTTTACCCCAGTTAATCTCTGATAACTTTTCTCTTCAAGTGACACACTGTAGCATTGTAAGGCATCGTGCAGTATTAAATGCTATGCACAAATAGGTACCTAATGGGGGGTTTGAGGATGTTGCACGGTCCAAGTTCTTTCATTTTCCTGATTATAACTGCATTTGCATAATGTATGAATTCAAACATTATTGCTGTTAAATAATGCATAAATATTCTCCCATGCTGAAATATGTCTATTTCCTCTTCATGAATTCTGTTGAGTGTATCGTTCAGCTGTTGTTCTATTTAAAATGTACTTAGAGATCTGCATACATCAGAACTATGACTGGGGGAAATGTCGTAGCCAGAAGAACGAACCTACTCAGAACTGTAAACGAAGTATACATTATTAAATGAGCCAAGTTTCTCCTCTTCAGAGTGCATTCTCCTCAGAATCTAATGCTTAGTATTTAAGAAATGGCAAATTCTTCCTTGAACACCTGATAATCAGAAGGGATTTGCATGTCTAATAAGACTTTCCTGGAAGGTCTCAGAAAGAAAAAAAATTTTCTTTGTTTTGTTTTGTTTCTCCAAACCTAAATATAAATATGAACATGATCATATACTTTAGAGATTTTCTTGCACACTAGGAAATACTATCTAAATTATTAGAGGCAATGATAATTGGTATGAATTCCCACTTCCACTTTACAGCTTTAAATATTCCATTTAATGCAGTCTCAATGATTCTCTTATGGAAACCACAGCTGCTTCTTTGTTTTATAAAATATATGTTTAAAACAAAATATGAGTGTTTATTTCTAACTATATTGTCTCCTTTTCTTTTCCAAATAGATGACTTGCCTTTTAAATTTCCTTTCACTTATAAAAGAGATATAACCTAGGACTTAATTTAGAATCTAATGAAGTAGATTCTCTTGTCTTAGTCTATTTTCTATTTGCTGCAAGTATGAAATAATAAAGTGACCAAAACAGACCACATTTTAAAAATTGTATTTTATCTTATGATTTGCCATTATGATGCCAAAAGATGTCTATCTTCTTATTACGATGGCCATGATGTTACTTACACACATGCAATCACATACACGTATGAAGAGAGCCTCTTTTCTCTGTCAAATGGATTTTCTGTCACTTCCCTATTCTATCCTCTACTTAGTACTGCTGATAAAATGGTGTGATGCATTCAGATGTCTAATAAAAAAAGGATATGCCCTTAAAAGATGCATTTTTAATTCTAAGTGTTTCATTATAAGCAAAAGATAGCTCTGAAATAAATCACATGAACTTCAATGGGAAATACCAAAATATTTTTATTCTAAAATTGAATATACCTGTACAATAAACAAAATAAAACGAGCTGTGACACTGCATGTCAGTTTCACACACAGAGCTCCCAAACCAATATTTGCTAAAGGAATCAATTTCATATACCACAAGGCTATTCATTAAATCTTTTCTATTTTGCCGTGGAACATATGCAACGGAGCCGTCAAAGCATGAGGTAGGAGCTACAGAGCTCTAGTGCTGGGCACCTCAGATTCAGAAAGTGCAAATTTTCATTACAAAAACTTGAACCTAATTTGCTTCTTTCTCAACCTCCTTAATGACCAATCCTAAAGCCCCATGGTGCAATTGATTTAAAAAAAATCAATAGGAAGCAGGCCACCATGCGTAGAGATCCAAGGATCATCCACTGGAGAATCATGGCTACATTTGAGAGCTTTGTTCATTTCTCTTCACAGTTTATGCCTAGGGGGTATGTTACCTACCTCAATCCTAAAAAGTCAAAGGAGCTGCCAAAAGCAAAATGCCTAAATGTTTTATTATCTTCAATGGGAAGAAAGTTTATGAGAACTTCAATCCAAATTCTGATTTTTTAAATCCAACAACTGTCACTTTTCCCCAGTATTAAATGAGAAATGAAAGACAAAACCCAGGGTGAATGCTGAAAGAGAAAGAAATTTGAGAAGCTGCTCCAAGGGATGTAGTTACTCTGAGCTAAATAGGGGAAGGGCAGCAGAAACTGCAGAGAAAACTCCCTCCAGGTGCACTGCAACCCACCCCCCACCCCCCGCCCCAGGGGCACTGCAATAAGTTGTAAACTCCACTCTTAACTCCAGGGGAAGAGCAGACCCGAGATTCACCACCCCTCAGCATCACCTGACAATCCCTTGCCTTACGTTGCCAAAAGTATTCTGACTTGGAACTGCAGTTTTTACTTTTATCAACTAAGAACTTGCTTCAGCAAATCAAACGGCTTAACGATTTTCAAAGAGCATGCTTGTTGTCCTGAAGCATATTAAGTAGTATAAATAAAGATGAAACTCAAATTTATCTATGAGAATTCTGTGACAACCCTGGAGAATTTTGCAATTTTTATAAATCTTACATGCTGGCTATTTCCAGAATCTTTAGAGTGTTTTGTGGGTCTCCCCACATCCATTCAACTTGATGTCTTTTTCTGTACCTTGCACAGTCCCTTAACCAAAAGAGCTTATTAGTAGAGAAAACCTTTTGAAAGACACTAACTTTTGTTGAGGTGCTAGCAAACCACACAATATATGGGGTTTATTGATTGCAAAATTACTCTATGAGGTCTGCATATTATGTCTGGCCCTAATGTTGTCCCCACTGCCTGCACTGACAAGTATTCCTGACTCAAGGTCTTGGGAAAATCAAAGCTCTGGTGACCCTTGCCCTCACCATGGCGTCTCCCCTCTGGCCCCTATAGGTCCCATCTCTAGCTCCCACTCATTTAGGCAGTTTCTCTAAGGCTGAGACAAAGGAGTGTTTAATCAGAAATTGTATTAACTAATTGGTGAAGCCTATTATAAAAATCCCCCTAATTACTCCGTGGTGGCAAGAAAAAGGGCCTGTCAAGAGCGTATCAGCGTTACAACTGTGACAGCAAAAAGCAACATTTGGAAGTCCTCCTCCCCTGGGCCTTTCCTTTGATTTCTGCCTTTAATACTGATAAGAAGTGACAGTAGTTGGATAAAACAATCAAAACTTGAGCTGAAGAGCTTATAAACCTTCTGACACTTCAATAAACCAAAAGCCGATATGAAACTAGCAAAACAGTTTTATTTTAACTCTGGCTAGCCACACACCACAGACATGACATCCATTGGCAGAGCTCCGAGCTATCTCCTTGATACAATATTTTACTAACTCTCATTTCACATCTTTTAAATAAGAAATAAATGCTAAATTCTACCAAGAGAAATAAAATCTTTTATAATCTTTTAGACAGTTGTTGTCATCCCTCAGGAGAGCTTTATGCCTGCTGCTAAATGTCTACAAATCAATATTTAATATTTTGAAACATGAAGTCTTAATTATCCATCTCCCCTTTAAGCGTGAAACCCTCACTGAGTGAAAATAAAACCGTTTGTTGGCTGATGGATTGATTGCCACTTATTAGCACTTTTTTGATCTGCAGGTCAGATTACAGGGCTCCATTCCGAACACATACCATGCCTTATCATTTATGCCTGGATGTATGCGTGAGTAGAGCGGAATATGTTAACTCGGGGCTGTGTGAAGATCTTTTTCACTTTGGTTCATTGAACTAACACTGACAAATTAAAAAAGAGAAAAGAAACGATTTTCAAGTTTTAACTATTATTTATATCCCTGATAGACTTTTTACTTACAATAACAACACACAGTCTCATACCCTATGTACAAATTGGAATGGTTGTGTATCTCACTCCCTACCAAAGAAGAAAGGGGAAATTGTATGATTTTGGTCAATTGTGCAATATCACAAAAGCTCCAATTACACAAAATTGGAAAAAAAAAGTCCATGAGCTTCTGTGGACCTTTAACCTCTCCTCGCTTGGTCAGAAGCCTTGATCACAGAAAGAGAGCTGAACCCAGAGCAGGGAGGTCTTGTGCCTCTAGGAACAAAGAGATCACAACCAGATTGATAATAACCTGGGTTTTTTTTTTTCCTGGATGTGTTCATTCAGAACATAGGAGGAGCTTCCTGAAATGGAATATATGGTGAAGTGGAAATAGATGTGTCCATGTTCTGGAACCTGTGAACGTGACCTTATTTGAAAAAAGGAACTTGTAGATGTAATTATCTGAAGAACTCAAGATGAGATCATCCTAGATTATCTCAGTGGGCCCTAAATCCAATGACAAGTGTCCTGTAAGAGACACACTGAGAAGACACATACAAGAAAAAAGAGGAGAAGGCCATGTGAAGACAGAGGTGGAGATTGAAGCTATATAGCCACAAGCCAAGGAATGCCTAGAGCCACCAGTGGAAGAGGCAAGGCAGGAGCCCCCTCAGAGCCTCCAGAGGGGGCATAGCCCAGCTGACATCTTGACTTCAGACTTGTGGCCTCCAGAACCAGGACACAATAAATTTCTATTGTTGTAAGGCCCTGAGTTTGTGGTTATTTGTTATGGAAACCCTAGGAAGCTAATATACATGGCATGAACACAGGACGATTTATTGGGTTGCTGGTGAATTAGATAGGTACAGTGACAGATAGAGTGTTTGGATCTGTCCTAAATTCAGCCAGAATGAGAGGTTTGGGAATGTTGAAGGCCCTTCCTCAATGTTGAAAGCCCTTCCTCAACTTCTTCTTCGTTTATCTTGCTGTGGGTACTGTTAACACTTTTTAGTCATTTCTCTAAGTATGCTTCATGCCTGCAACTGCAGAATAGTGGGATTGCATAGCTTCAGGTTTGTACAGCTGCTCTTGCCACCTACCTTAATCATTAGTTAATCAACTCTGAGCATGCATTCTCTGCCTGCATTCTACTATTTCAAATAAAGAGCTAATAATACCTCTTGACAAGTTTGTTGCGAAGATTACAGACATACTTGCAAAGTGTTTAATATGGTGCTTGGAATATTGTCGGTGCCCAATGAAGAGTGGCAATTATTACCTCACCAGGTATTGTGAAGGTTAAATAACAACATATAAGCCTCCTGACACCAAGGAAGCATTTCATAAATGCTACTATAGCTATTATCATTATATATTTTGCTCCCTGGACTTTCCATCATCACAAATTGGCAATCACAGACTAAAATCCTTTGGTAGCTGCCCTTGCACTGGGGTTAAAATCCCAAACCTCTAACATAATCCACCAGCCTTGAACAGTGTGGTCTGCATAATAGCCCAGTGCATTGTTGCATCCTGTGCCACATTCTTGTGTTTATCCTGATCCAGCCCCCCCCACACCCCCACTCGCTTCCATTTGGCTCTTCAGGGGAGTGCCCTTCCTCCTTTTTGCCTTTGCACTCCTGAAACACTCTAGTCCTGCTCCCAGCTGAATCTTACTCATCCTTCAGCTCCCAGCTAAGATGCCACTTTCTTACAGAGGAATTCTCTGACCTCAGTCCCTCCCCATCGTATAGGTCCTATATTTGCTTTCATCATACTTACTCCTCTTCATAATTACTTACTTACTCGTGTGATTATCTGTTAAAGCTTGTCTTGCCCACTAGGCAGGGATAATACTTTGAAGATACTAAACTAATACATTTTCATGCTAGTTTCATTGCTAGTTGCAAATTATTCCATGGCTATCATAAGAACAATCATGCCTGAGAGACTCAAATCATGGATTCTTTTTTTTTTTTTTTAATTAATGTAGGGAGAGATATTCTTCCTCCCATCATGGGTAAATAGGAAGCTTGGAGCATAGGAAGAAAAGGAGGATTAAAATAGGGAAGTTTATGCACAGGAAATAGGAAGTCCAGCTTCTTTGTCCCAATAAACTGTGCAAAGGGAAAAGAGGAAAGAGCCAAGAAGTCATATGGATAAGTCTTCAACGCTCTGCTTTGGGAGTTGTGTCAGTTGGCTACGGCTGCCATAACAAATACCACGGTCTGGGTAGCTTAAACAACAGAAATGTATTTTCTCACCATCCCAGAGGTCCAAGATCAAGGTGTTAACAACTTTAGTCTCTTCTGAGACTTCTCTCCTTGGCTTGCACATGACTGCCTTCTCTCTGTGTCTTCACATTGCCCTTCCTTTGTGTGCATATCCTTGGTGTCTTTCAACCCTAAACAGGAGTAGAATCTTCCAGATGTAGGGAATGATAGAAATATGTTGGTTAAGTCTGAGAAAGCCCAATAATGCCGGGTGGGAGAGAAGGGAGCTGGCGGCATGTTTTCTCAGGCATCGCTTGGGCAGGCTGGGAGCAGCAGTGCAACACCAGTCAAGGGAGGCAGCTGGAGCAATGGAGACAGTTCTTCTGACTCCTCAGAGGCCACAGGGGACATGCAGGGGTCCCGTGTGCTCCAGGGAGCATGTGTGAATTTGTTGCTAGGAGCAGTGACCCATCAGGGCCAAACAAGAATCAGAGAGAAATAGGTTGCCTTGAAGGACAGACTTCACCCAGTCCAAAAATTCAAACAGCACTGGTTGTGCCCCATTAGCTGAGACTGCCTGTATCTAAAAGACACCATGTGAATTCTCACCCCCCTTCATTTCCACAATCGTAAGGCCACCTAAGCAAGCCCTCTGCAGCCACATGACACTGTGGAAAAGAGCAGGAAGGACAAAAAATCTGAAAGACTAACGAGCTGCAAAAAAGATTGAGTTGTGTAAAACAGACAATCTAATTTAGCCCTAATGAGGAAATGGAAATTCTGAATTTAGTAAAGATTTAACCCACAGAAACCTAAATGATTGGGATTGAGAAGGATAAGATGGGATATTAATTGACAAGTTCACATTTTCCTGTTATCCAGTGAGATGAGAATCATAAGGAAGATTAGATGAGCTGTAAAAAAAAAAAAAAAAAAAAAAGCTACTTTTTTCTATACACCAGACGGTAGTATAATAACTGTATTAAATGTAGACATCATTCTAAGTATAAACTCCAGGGGGACAGGGAGCTTGTCTCTTGGGTGTACATTGCAAAGACTTGGTGCTAAAAAAGGTTTTTTATTTATTTTTAAAAATATTTATTTATTTATTTGAGGGGGAAGGAACAGACAGAGAGGAAGAGAGATAATCCTCAAGCAGACCCCCTGCTAAGCACAGAGCCTGATGCAGGGCTGGATCCCAGGACCCTGAAATCATGACTTGAGCCAAAATCAAGAGTTGGTCACTTAACTAACTGAGCCACCCAGGCACCCCAACAAATGTTTTTTTATTTATTGGGTTTTTTTTTTAAGATTTTATTTGTTTGAGAGAGAGAGCAAGAGAGAGAGAGAGCATGAGTGGGGTGAGGAGGAGAGGGAGAAGCAGACTCCCCACTGAGCAGAGAGTCCAATGTGGGGCTGGATCCAGGAATTCCGGGATCATGGCTTGAGCCGAAGGCAGACACTTAACTGACTGAGCCACCCGGGGTACCCCAACAAATGTTTTTTAAATGAATAATGTCACCAAGCTTGCAGCAACTTCTATGCTCTATTACATCCTTTCTTACCTTTAAAACTCTACTTAAAGCTTGCCTCTGCTGTGGTGTTTTGCACAATTACTCAGTTCCCATCATTCCAAATAATTCCACTAAGCAATTCTCCAACCTTACAAAACAGTGGTGGAGGTGAATGAAGCTTACCACCAAATCCAAATTAATCCAACCACTAAATCTTATGCCACCTCCAGTTTAGGATCCTATAATGGATACCACATTAATTCCAACTCTGTCTAGCTCTCTTAGCCTATTTGCTTACCTTGTTTTATCTCCTGTAATTCCAAATCAAGAAATAATTAGCCCCTGTCAGGTGGTCTTTTTTACCGCCTCCCTGACTCTAGCCTCTACTTTGGCTCAAACTATTTGTCATACCTGATTGTCTTGCTTCTCCCATCTATGCACTTGAATGTCCAGATCAAGTCAGCCCCGATGCCTCCATTCATATTAATCTCCTTTAAAAATTCTCCTTTACAATATCTGTATTGCGTATCACATAATTTACAATTCTTTACATGCCAGTATCTAGCAATTTAACATTTAGTCTTGTCTATAAGTGATATGCATATAGTACTAATTCAAGACAGCTGCTAATATAGTTCTACAGATAGACAGATATAAATAGACATATACACACACGTGTGTGTGCAGCTTGTCCCGGTATTCACATGTATTCTCCTTAGAAGCAGTCCATCTTTAAAACTCGTTAATTTTGTACTCCATAGTTCATAACAAAAATAGACAGTATGCCCTCAACAAATCCTTTTTGATTGATCCTAGATCAAACCTGACTTTATTGTCTAAGCAACAAACCAACAGAAACGAAAAAAAATTGAATTGTATTTGCTTAATTTTTAAATCACTTTTCCATCTTTAGTATTTTATGAGTTATTTTCATTTAGCAAGTAGGAGAATTTTCCAGCGCCAGCCCATCTGCTCCTCCTCTTGATTTTGAAGTGGTCGGCAGGCTAAATTGGTAACATCTTTCATCCTGTGGCAACGCCCCATGTTGTCACAGGCATGCAATTCTGATTTCATTGCCCTATTGAGCCAAAGGCAAAGAGAGGCAACAAGAGATAAATCCCTTCAAAAACTCAATAAGTTTAATAATAGCTAACAGACACAGAATACTGCCCGCCATAGAAATGCTTAATTGCTCTTTGTCATTAAGTTGGCTCTAATGATAAAGGCTCTTTGTGAAGGTTCCTTCCCCTTTAGTATTAGACTCTGAAAGATTGGACTGGAAGGGGCTTTGAATATGCCACTTCCCCAGACACATGCATACACACTTGCGCTCGCACGCGCGCGCGCGCACACACACACACAAACACAGACATGCGTACAAACACTATCAGCTACCACTGCACTGAAAATAATATAAACAGGGAAGACGCCAGTCTACTTAGCAAGTTCTCAAGGGAAGACATTTTCACAGTCGTTTGGGATAATATGCCACAGTATTTCAAAAATCTTCATCTGAGCCAGTTCTTCCCTATGTCTTCCAGTTCATTCTTGTTTTACTTTAAATGCAGTTTGTCTTAGACTGCCCTCTATGGAGAGCAAAAATAAATTAATTTTAGGTGTAGACCTAAAAGTAATAGAAGAGGAACCCATTGCTTCTCTCAGGGATGTTAAATATATTCTTACATTTCATTTACAATATTCAAGGGAAAAATCCGAGAGAATTTATAGAAAGGATTAACTTATGCTGTGGTCATTAGAGTAGATTATTTTTTTAAAGCTCTTTTTCCCACAAAAGAAATCCACTAACCAAACATAAGGATAGCAAATGATTTTCACCAAGTTGAAATGTGGGAAAAACGAAATTAGAGAAATTTAAAGTAGAATACACTGGTGTGAACATAAAATGCAAAAGCCACATTTATGTTTAGCTACTAATCCACTTCCACTAACTTTCTCTTGCTTCATTATTTTTTTTTTTCTGGAAACTCAAAGTCATATCTACAAGAGCAGTATGCTTATGAATTATGAGAAAACTGAGACAAGTATGTGGGATCAAGGCCAGCCCTCGGCAAAGCTACAGCACTACAGAAATGTTGTTTCTGATGTCCTTCTTTCTTCCCTTTCTGCCACTCCAGTCTTTCTACTTAATATTCCCTTTATGTCATTTAGGAAAATAAATGAGACTGAGAAGTTAAACCTCACACAAAGTGCCCGGCTTTGATACCACTCAATAAATACTATTTTTTTCAAATTATTTCTCTGAATCCAAACGAATCGAGCCTACTCTGTGAGATGGATGCTACCCTTAGCCCAGTTTTACTAGTGAAGAAAATGTGACTGGGCAAGATTAACTAATTTGCCTAAATCATGGACGAGTCAGTGCTTTAGCCACCACACCATTGCCACCATGGCAAAGAAGTGCCAGAATAGCCTATCCTTGTTTCCTTTTCCTTCTCCCTTACCCTTGGTAGATTCAGTCCTATGAGTAGTTGGCTTACTTCAGAAACTCCATATGCATAATTCGTTTGTGGAAACTAAGGTACAGATGGAGATCAGCTCCCATCCAGGAAGGAATATAGAGAAAGTCCTCCCCCTACACACTGCTTCAGCCACAGTGCTGCTTAGCACCAGAGCCCCAGAAACCCATCAAGCATCTTGATCAGATTCATCAAACCCCTGAAACTCTGGGCCTTTGAACAGTCATGTCAATTCATGGAGTTAAAGTGTGTTAGAACCAGGAAGCATCTCAGAGGGCATATAATTGAATTTGTTCATTTTACAGATGAAGAAGGGCTGGTCACATAGACAACAATATTCTTAATCTTGCTTTACTATGCCATGCAAGTGCCTGCACAGTCCCAGAGCCAGGATGTGGCAGGGCCAGGTCTTGAACTTAGGTCTTTGGATATGAATCAGAAGATGGACTCCTACTGTATCACATCAGTAGTAGCTCTGGCCTTGACTTGTCATTACTTCCACCACTGCTCCTTGACCTCAAGATGATCATAGCTTCTAATTGCAAAATTCCTTCCACTTCTACCTGGGCTGAGTCAGGTCAAGCCAAGTATCATGACATCATGATATGTTTCTAAAGTTCTGATTTGTTGTGGACGCGTGTGTGTTTCTGCAGCATTTGGTCATTATATTTTTAACATTTTAAAAGACTTATGAGTATATAAGACCTTAAAGATGGGCTCCATGTCTACTTTTTCTTTAGTATGTTTTATTACTTTTCCTCACCCCATAACATACCCCAGTTCTCACATAAACTCAGCAGGCTATTCAAATATACCCTGAATGGCAAGATTCTCCTTTTATGATTGTGGGATGTGAGACTCCTTGCATAAAACAGTACAGTTCTTCATAATTAGAGAAGACATTTGTGTCCATGGGCAAGGACAAGACAGCTAATTGTTCCAAGCATCATTTGCATTATTGCATCACAATCATCATCATCACCATCAATTAAATAAGTGATTGATTCTGACCTAATCAGCAAAGTTTGGGTTCCACAATTAGTTTTAACGCCATTTTCCTGCCAAATGTGCATTACAGGTTAGTTCAAGTCCTGCTGCTCAAATAGTTCACAAATGGACATGAACTTGCTTCAATGTCAAGGGTTTGGTTGAGTTTTAGATATGATCAGTGGGTTGGGATAATGGCGGTGATTCTATACTCAGAGAGCAGTAAAGGCATGCCATAGCTAATCTTTTTGTTATAGGACAAATAAATCATTAACAATTATCAGTACGTGCTTATTAAAAACAAAATACTTCTCTCCACTAGGATTGATTTTTTTTATATGGATATCTTCTGAACAATGTTATTTTGTATTTACAGGAGCTCCTGATTGATTATCTTCCTCCAAATTCCCCCACTGACACCAAAGTGATCTTCCTACAAAAAATACAAGCGTGTAACTCTCATGTTTCAAAAGCTTCAGACTTTCTCTGTAACCTTTAGACTATAATCTGTTCCTTTTAGAAAATCACACCAAGCCCTTCTCCATCAGAGCCTGACTCTCCTTTCCATCTTCATCCTCTATCTCTCTTTCATACCCAGTCTTTTTCCTTTCCCTCCTCTCTGTCTTCTATACTCCTTCTTAGCCATGAAAACCTGGTTCAAAATTCACCTTTGCTAAGTCCCCTGGGAAGTCAGCCACCCTTCCCTCTATAAACACCCAGTATTTTTGTTGACACATGACTTGACTATGTCCTCCCACCAGATGAATTCCCGAAGCTCAGGGATCAGTATTCATCTCTATATGCTTCTCCTGACCTAGCACCTGGCCAGGTACAAGATAGAATGCCAATAAATATTTATTTTTAAATAATGGAATAAATAAGAAATAAATAGGAAAATAAATAAGAAATAAATGCCCCACTTTTAAGTTGTTGGAACTACAGTCTTCAGACAGGAGAGAAACATCTTCATCTATTACAGATTATTTTATTTTGACTACATCATGAGCTTCAGATTTTTTCCCAGCACTTGCATGGCATAATAAAGCAAGATTAAGTATATTGTTGTCTATGTGACCAGCCCTTCTTCAGAGCAAGGTAAAGGTCATGCTTGTATGGGGTGTGCTGCTGTAATAAATAATCCCCACACTTTAACCTTCAAAAAAGTAAATGAAATTCTATCACCCAAAGCCTCAAACTATGCATATACTTTTGATACACAAAATCAACTTAGCAGAAGGGTTGTAACATTTAGCAACCAAGAAACATATTTCAAATGTAGTCAAAACAAAGGGTAGATACTCACTGCAGTAAGAAGAAAAATGAATAATTGTTGGTTAATGCCTGTTTTGTTTCAGTTCTCATTACAAAGGCTACTATTGTCAGAGACATAATATAATTCCTACCAGAGGACTTAAGAAATAGGATTTAAAACAGGGCAGGGACTTAGTCATCCAGATCAGATTTGCCAAAGTGTCCAAAAAATTAATCAGTTCATCCTGCACTACAAGAAGAACACAAGGACTAACTCATGAATTATGGAGCAGTTGGTCTGACTCTCAAACCTGAAAGTTTCTGGGGCAATTCATTAAGAAAAAGATCAATTTGTGAAATCCTGGAGGTTATTAAGTTGTTTAAAAGCAGCCCACAAGATTTGTCATGTCAAACCAATTCCACTTTCTTCTTCAGCCAGGAGGAGGTGAGAGGTGGCGTGAAAGATGTGAAGGCACTCTGTTCTTAATAAGGCTTTTGATAAATCAACATATTGACCATTAACTAATATGTTGTTTGGTTAAATTTAGGGACAACCAAACCGCAGAAAGTGGTGCAGTAACAAAATAAGAGAATCAATCCTTCACCCAATATTTATTGAGTTTCTGGAATGCGTAAGGCACCCTGCTACGCAATTGTAGGGGAGCCAAAGAAAATCAAACAGCTGCTCTACATTCAAGAAGATTAGACTGTAATGGAAGTCTCCATTAACCTCTTTAACACTAGATGAAAAGCACTGATGATATTTAGGCATTATAGAATAAGGGTTAAAAACATGGAATCTAGAACCAGACTGTCTAGGCTTGAATCCTGAATCTGTTACCTATGAGGAACATGAATTTGAGAAAGTCATCTGATTGTTATGTCTCAATTTCATCATCTGTAAAATAGTGATGATTATAGAGTGATACACATCATAGGGTAATGGTTACTATTGAATGAGTTAGCACATGTAAAGTACTTAGAACAGTATGGGAAGTTTAAAGAGACATTACTTTCTGTGTTGGGTAGGTTTAGAAGGGAGGAGCACAAGAAAGATGAGGTGAGGAGGGGAATCAGAAAGATAAAGCATATAAACAGACCCAAATAGGCAAGACTTGGCCGTATAGAGATTGAGATAGAAAAGGCTATGGTTCGCAGCACCTGGGTGACTCAGTCGGTTAAGCATCAGACTCTTGGTTTTGGCTCAGGTCATGATCTCAGGGTCATGAGATTGAGCCCCATGTCGGGCTCCTCCCTCAGTGGGGAGTCTGCTTGAGATTTTCTCTCCCCCTCTCCTTTGGCTCTGCCCCACCCCACTCCCCTGCGCTTTCTCTCTCTCTCTCTCTCTCTCTCTCTCTCTCTCCCCTTAATAAATAAATAAATCTTTACAGAAAAAGAAAAGAAAAGGCTATGGTTCATATGTGAAGTACTGTGTTAGTTCAGTAATAACTACTACATTAACCATGTGGGGAATAGATTTCTGTCATATAGAAGATAGCCCAATTTTATCATAGCATAATGTGCATAAAAAGCAAAAATCAGAGAAAAGACTGGGACTCATTTATATTGACATTATTATAAGGCCCAGGAAATTAGTTAAAATTTCAAAGAGAAAGAGAGTAGAGAGAAGAGAAGGGGTACATTGAACAGCTCAGAAAAAAAATGAGCATCAAGAAAAACATACATGTAGGAGGCAGAAAGTTGGAAATTAGAATAGGAAGGATTATTTCTACTTTAATTTAATACTTATTCATTTTCCTTTGTTTATAAATATGTGTGGCTTCCCTCAAAAATAGCAGATATCCATTTAAACTACCATAAGCCTGGCAAGGAAATTGATTTTAAGAAAACAGTTGTATTTCAATGAACTCAAGGGCAAGAAGCTCACGACAGGCTACATGAGAAGGCAGACAGCTATTAGAAGCTAGGGTGTTTAAATACTCAGTGATACTCTCCCTTTCTCTTGCTCTTGCTCAGGGTTACATGGCTGTCTACAGAGAAGTTGAATGTGGGCATGGCAGACACCCTTAAGGATTCTATAATGTCTTTCCCTCTGCTGTTCCTCACCCATATGGACCAGTGCCTCATACAAAACTGGACATCCAGTAGGAGTCAATGAGTTGCCACTGATTGCTGTTAAGATTTGACCCTTACTTGTTCAGACCACCCTGCTATACCTAGAAATGAACTTGGCACAAATTGCTTACTCAATAAATGTTGAGAGCCTTACAACGTATGTGGGAACCTCAGTTTATCCTAATTCCTGACATACTATTTGTAAACGAGATCCTTTACTTTCTTCAGTGTAAGAAATGTGTACATTTCAAGTGGTGGTTCACTCGATTTTAAGAGAAAACAATGTCTGTGTTATAAATCAGAAACAGCCTAGTTTGTTTGATTATTGTGTCCCTGTGTCAGCTGTACACTTTAAACTACCTTTTTCTATTCCATTCCTCAAATACATGATGTTTCAGGTCCTTACTCTTTTTACAGATTAGAGGCTTTGAAGAAATCTTTTCTCCACTCCTGTCACAGATTCTGTGTTCAGATCTCAGAGAAAGCAACCCCCTCCCCACTACCACAGCAACACATCTTCACCCCACCTGAGGAACTCACTGAAGAAATACAAAGTGGTGGCCACCATGACAATCAGATGTCAGCTGTCACTGTCTCCACACCTAGCTCCTGCCCAAGATCCGGGTGGGCCGAATTTCTTACCACTGGCCTACCTCACCCATGCTGCCTAACCACAAGCAGCTAATACTTCAATATATCAGATTTCCCTGCAGGTGGAGAATGACTCTGTATCACTGAGCCACCAAAGCAACATGAATGGCAAATTATCATCAAATGCACAAGGTTCCACCATGCTCATTTTTTACACAAATATTCAAGGTGTATTATGTATCTGAGTCTCCATGCTTATGCACTTTGCTCCCTCAAGCTATTTCACGTGAACTACCTTCAAATCCAAACTAAGCTAAAAACCCACAGAAAGTTGTATCATTCCTTGATGCCTTTCTCTCCAACTTCAAATCCCAGGGGAGAGGTATATGCTGATGTGAGATATTACTTCATTGAATTGAAAACTGATGTGGAATTTTTCTGAGCTTTGTCCTGCCCTTTGCAATAATCAGACTCTCTGTTGACAG
This sequence comes from Callorhinus ursinus, assembly GCF_003265705.2. Classification (NCBI taxonomy): domain Eukaryota; kingdom Metazoa; phylum Chordata; class Mammalia; order Carnivora; family Otariidae; genus Callorhinus; species Callorhinus ursinus. The sequence continues at coordinate 20,296,532 of NW_027397071.1, forward strand.
TTCCTCCTTCAACAATACTCTGCAGCTAGTGAGACTCCTTATTCTATGTACTTTGCTGTCTAGAGCCCTATTAACCTCAGATTTATTAGCTTTTTTTGTCAACCACTTACACTGCCGGCCTCCCAAGAGGAGAACACATCACAAAGCAAAGAAACTCTAAGAGACACATACACAGAAAAATATCTCAAATAGCAAACATTTACTGAAAGCAGAAAGTCAGATGATAGCACTTGAATAACCCTTCTCTCCCACAAGCACATTCTATAGATACACTCATGGAAGTTGTGCAAATAAATCTCATTATGCTGCCGAAGTGCAGAATTATTGTCTCTCTGAGAGTACTGAGATGAAGCCGAGAATCTTCACAAATTTACTGGGCTGGCTCCAGATACACACTAGATTATATTCATCAAAATGAATGGATTTTAAAGCGAGTCCAAAATAGATTCTTTCAAAAATCTAAGACTTTGCCTCGGAGGGGATTCATATTTTTCTTCTGTCCTTTCTCTGGCTTCCAGGGAGAAGAATAGAAGAGAATAGTTATAAAAACAAAGACAAAAAGGTAATTTGACTTAAGTTACTGAGCCAGAGAGCTGCCAGATGTCAGCAAAGCCAGTAGAGGTTACTGGCAGCTTGGGACCAGAAATTGAAATTAGAGCAAACATATCTATAGAAAATGTCTGAAAAGTCCATTCAGCTCCAAATACAGAGTGATTTTGAGATCCCTAGATGGACCCTCTCTTGGCTCACCAGGCTAGACAGCCATCTCTTTCATTAGTTCCACAGACACTTTCCTCATGATTTTTTTGCATAAGTGTCATGCTTCCAAATTATTCCACTCTAATATATCAACCTGATATATGTAGCTCAGTTTAACCATAAGACTGACTAGAAAGGACATAAACGAGTCCAACTTGCTACTGGACCCATTTTTTTACCTTGGTCATATATGAGGGTTTCCCAAACACACACACACACACACACACACACACAGTGAAATACTCAGAGCTAACATTCCTTGAGTGTGTACCATGTGCCAGGCACTGTTTGATCTCGTTTTACTTATCCTTCTAAGTTTTATCTTATTTAACTTTCAACAATCCCATGTGACAGGAAATACTATTGTCCTTATTTTACAGATGAAGTAACTAAGACAAGGAGAGAATAAAAATGTTGCCCAAGGTCACACAGTAAGTGGTAGAAGCAGGATTAGGAAAACAGGCAGTCTATCTTCAGAGCTTGGGCTCTTAACCATCGGTGGTTGCCATCCTAAGATATTGTTTAAAATGAAAAGTGTGCTATATATTGCAATATGTGCATTAAAAAGTAAATTTTCAAAGTTATCTTCTTTGTTTCCATATGTTTGTAGAAAGACAAAATGTGTAGTTTTTCAACCACGAGCTACTTATTTATATACTTGTTTTTTATCCTTTAGATCGGCGCTGTTCAGTATGAAAGCTATCAGCCTCATGTGGCTATTGAGCACTTGAAATGTAACTAATCCAAACTGAGATGTGCTATAAGGGCAAAATACACACTGGATTTCAAAGACTGAGTGCCAAAGACAAAACTATAAATATCTTACAATTTTTATATTCATTATATGTTGAAATGATAATATTTGGATATGTTGAGTTAAATAAAATTCAATATTAAAATTAATTATATGCATTTCTGTTTACACTTTAAGATGTGGCTACTAGGAAAAATTTTCACATTGTATTTCTAAAGGACAGTTATGGTCTAGGTTAAAAAGGATACAAAAATATCTCTGTCTCACACTCAACACATAAACCTTAAAATAATGAGAGCTTGGTTTCTCATTTTTGTGTTCACATTAGTAATTTTACACCTCAAAAACATTTTATTTCCTAATAAGAAGTTGAAAATCTAGTTACAAATTGTCTTTATTTGCAGACAATATTTATTTACATAGAAAATCCTAAGAAAATTACAAAAAAGGGCGAATAGGTAAATTTAGCAAGTTCTTAGGGTACAAAGTCATTATATAAAATTTAATTAAATTTTCATATGTCAACAGCAAATAATTAAAAATGAAGATTAAAATGATTCTATTTAAAATAGCATCAAGAAGTATAAAATATTTAGGAATAAATTTAGCAAAAAATGTGTAAGACTACACATCATTTCTTCTTTAGTTTTATTTAAGTTCAAGTTAGTTAACATATATTGTATTATTAATTTCGGGGTACAATTTAGTGCTTCATCAGTTGCATATAACACCCAGTGCTCATCACATCAAGTGCCCATCACCCAATTACCCCATCCCCCTACCCACCTCCCCTCCAGCAACCCTCAGTTTGTTCTCTATAATTAAGTCTTTTATGGTTTGTCTCCCTCTCTGTTTTTATTCAACTTTATTTTTCCTTCCCTTCCCCTATGTTCATCTATTTTTTTTCTTAAATTCCATGTATGATTGAATTTGTCTTTCTCTGACTGACTCACTTCACTTTGTATAATACACTCTAGTTCCATCCACATTGTTGCAAATGGCAAGATTTCATTATTTTTGATGGCTGAGTAATATTCCTACACACACATACACACACACACACACACACACACACACACCACACACCACACCTTCTTTATCCATTCATTTGTCAATGGACCTCTGGGCTCTTTCCATAGTTTGGCTATTGTGGACATTGCTGCTATAAACATTGGGGTGGTTGTACCCCTTTGAATCACTGTTTTTGTATCCTTTGGATAAATACCTAGTAGTGCAATTGTTGGGTCACAGGGTAGTTCTGTTTTTAACTTTTTGAGGAACTTCCATATTGTTTTCCAAAATGGCTGGACCAGTTTGCATTCCCACCAACAGTATAAGAGGGTTCCCCTTTCTCCACATCCTTGCCAACATCTATTGTTTCCTGAGTTGGTAATTTTAGCCTTTCTGACTGGTGTGAGGTGGTATCTCATTGTGGTTTTTATTTGTATATCTCTGGTGATGAGTGATGTTGAACATTTTTTCATGTGTCTGTTAGCCATTTGTATTTGTATGTCTTCTTTGGAGAAATGTCTGTTCATGTTTTCCACCCATTTCTTGATTGGATTTTTCATTTCTTGGGTGTTGAGTTTGATGAGTTCTTTATAGATTTTGGATACTAGCCCTTTATCTGATATGTCATTTGCAAATATCTTCTCCCATTCTGCAGGTTGCCTTTTAGTTTTGCTAATTGTTTCCTTTGCTGTGCAAAAGTTTTTTTTTTTGTCCTAATAAAGTCTCAACAGTTCATTTTTGCTTTTGTTTCCCTTGCCTCTGGAAATGCTATACATTATTTCTAAGATATATAGAAGGAGACCTAGATACACGGAGATATATACCATGTTTATGGATTGGAAGACTAAAAATATTATTAAAATGTCGATTCTCCTTAAATTGATCAGTACAATTCAATTATGTGAAATTTATTCAACACAAGTTCAACAAAACCCCAATGAGCTTTCTAAAGTAGAAATCACAAAGTTGATTCTTAAATACATGTGGAAAGAGCTTAGGATAGCTAAACCTACCTTGAAAAAAGTAGAAAAAAATTTGGACTCACGCTCTTTGCTTTCAAAATTTACTAAAATGAAATGGTATTGTGTAAAGATTAAAAAAAATAGATCAGTGGAACAGAATAGAGAATCCAGAAAGAGTTCAGAAACATATATGGTTAACTGATTTTTGACAAATGCCCCAAGGCAATTCAATGGGAGAAGAACCATCTTTTCCAAAAAAATGATATGGTAATTACTGGATGAATACAGGAAGAATAAATAAAACTCAACCTATACCTCACAGAAAAATTAACTTGAAATGGGTCATAGACCTAAAACCAAAAACTAAAACTTTAAAGCTTCTGGAAGAAAACATAGAATGTCTTTGTGAGTCTTGAGGAGGCAAAGCCTTTGTAGTGATGAGACAAAAGGCATTGATCATAAAAGAAAAAAAAGTTGACCTCATCAAAACTTTAAAGTTCTGCTCATCAAAAGACATGTTTAAAAATAAAAATGCAAGCTACAGTCTGGTAGAAAATATTCACAATACATATATCTGACAACAAACTTGTATAGAAAGGGATTATACCTGATTATTTCCAGTAGCTTTATTCATAAGAACCTAAAACTGGAAACAACTCAAATGTCCATCAACATTTGAATGGATAAACAAACTGTGGCATATTCAAACATGAAATCATACTCGGCAATAAAAAGGAATGTACTTCTGGTATAACAACATGAATAAATCTCAAAAACTTAATGCTGAGTGAAAGAAGCAAGACACAAGGATGCATACTCTATAATTCCATTTATATAAAATCTAAGAACAAGAAAAAACAATCTGTAGAAATCTGAACAGTGATTCCTTATGCGAGGTATAGATTCATTAGGAAAGAACATAAGGAAAATTTCTGGGTGATGGAAATGTTCTATACTTTGCAGTTGTGATTACACAGATATATTTATCAAAGCTCATTAAATTGTTCACTTCATAACTGTACATTACATGGTATATAAATTTTACTTCAATAAAAAATCCAGTTATGTTCCTCAATATTATGCATAATTTTCGTTAAATATTTAATTTATAATGTAATTAAAGTCATCATAGAATTAGTGCCCCACAAAGGCAAGAATTTTTGTTTGTTTTATTTACTGCTAAGTCCCTAAGCCTGACCCTTAGTAGGCATTCAATAAATATTTGTTAATAAATGAGTCATGGAACACATTGCTAGTGCTAGCTAAGAATCTTAATCCCAGTTATATACTTCATCATCTTTCTAGTTATGTATAATTTTTTTTACAATTCGTCTCAGTAGAGCCTCTTGGACTGTGGTGTGCCTAACAGACAGAAAATAGGAACTGGTGAATAAAGCATTCATTCATTGGCTATTTGGTTAAAAATTAACTTTACCAGCTCAATAACTAATGGCTCAAATTGTCATGTCAAATTCCCCAAGCACTTTGTCATTCATACAGCCACTCCACATGTACCTAGAAGATTTTAACATTAAGCATGATAAAAACTGTATGAAGCAAATCTACCCAGATTAAAAATTAAATTTAAGAGATTTATGACTAATTTCTAAGGATTTGGGATATAGTTACATATATGGTTCACATAATTATTCCCCTGCAAAGCATTAGGGTAGAATAATGTTTTTCTCGTGAGTTACCACTTCCTCCTCCTGAGATGTGATCAGAACAAGTCAAACATTATTAAGAATTACATAGGCATACCATGTTAGGAAGGTCAAGATCTTTGATTATTTTACCCTCCTAGCTTTAATGTGAAAGTTCAGTTTATTCCTATGTTTTAGCATGTATTCAAAAAAAATGACCAGGGTTTGTTTATAATAGGCTATTATAAGAGGTTTTTAAAGATGTGTGTCACTACCACCTCCAAAAAACTTCTTCTTTTATAAAAGTGCAATAAAAAGGTGAGATAAAAGTAGTAGAATCTAAAAGTAGATTCACAAGTACTTGTTGTCATTGAAAAACATTATTTCCCTGTGAATTACTATTTAACTCCATGAATTGAATACATGCACTTAGACTCTCATCTCACAACAGTGGTCTCTCATGAGATTATTCGCCCAGGGGGAGGCCAGTTTCATCTTGTTTCACATCTAAGTTGGAATTCTGATTATCTTAATCATAATTATCTTAGGATAATATTTCCAAAAAAATATTTTAAGAGAAGTGCCATATGAGAATAGGTTGTGTTTGTTGGATGGTTCTGTATATATACATTCTGAGATTTTGTACATCGTTAGTCCTGAGAGAAGAGAAAGCAAGAGAGAGAATGAAAGAGAATGTGGGGAAGGAAGGAAGGAAGGAAGAATTCTCTCCCCTGAAGAAAATATAAAAATTATCTAACCCAATGTAAGTAATTTGTATGTTTTTCTATTTCTTAAGTACCTTAAGAGGTCTTCTTTCACTCTATCCTATCATTTATAAAAGAAACTAGTTTCTTTGAAACTAGTTTGCAAAGTAATGGCTATGAATAGTCTATTTTATGAAGACCTATTTTTGCATAGGAAAAAACCCAACAACAACAACAACAACACAAAACAGTACATGTAATTTGACCTCCGTAGTTCCATGAGAGAGGTTATTTCTGATTGGGTGATTGTGCCTCAGTGGTTGCTAGGTAATGAGCTTTCAGAATAAATGCATTTCCTACCTCCAAATCAATAATCGTACAATGTTAATTTAGAACATGATCTCCATGGTCACCAACAATTACCATGAGAATTTGCTTTTCATGAAACAACATTTGCACAAAACTTGTCCCTGCCAATGTATTCTTGAGTACTTACTATATTTGACATTGGCAGTTATACTACCACGGCTTGCTCTTTGCTGTTGGATCTATTGATTGAAATGCCATTCATTTTGTGCAGATAAAAGAAATATGGCTTAGCTGGCTTCTGTTTATTAAGATGTGGCCAAGTAGAAATTTCATTTATCTTTAAGAAGGCCTGATATAATTTTCCTTCCATCTTTGCTTCTCACAGAAAGTATCTGAAATTCAGGGAGAAATTATAAACCATCCACCTGCGGTTTGGTAAAAAAGCCTTCAGCTTCAAGTAAGTCCTCTACTACTGACCTTTATTTATACCACAAAACACTCTCACTATGAAAGCAAATAATGTCATAGTAGTATTTTTAAAAAGAAAACATCAGCCCTAAGTGAAGACCATAGCACTTGAGTAGTGAAAAAAAAACAGAGAGAATGGGTCTACATAGATCAACTGGTACCAGAACACTTGTTTCAAAGATATTTTTTTTTTCATTTAAACAGAATGATTTTACAAAAGAAAAGGTGAGAGAAGGAGAGAATTATTTGGGGTTGGTGTAGATATATTAAAATGGGTATCTGTATTAGTTTGCAAGGGCTGACATTAACAAATTACTGCAAACTAGGCAGCTTAAAATAACAGAAATTTATTGTCCTAAAGTTCAGGAGGCTAGAAATCTGAAATCAAGGTGTGGGCAAAGCCATGCTCTCTCTGAAGTCTCTAGGAGATTATCCTTCCTTGCCTCTTCCTAGTTTCTGGTGATTATTAGCAATCCTTGGCATTCCTTGGTTTGTGGCAGCATAATTTCAACTGATACCTCTGTTTTCATACGGCTGCCTTCCCTCTCTGTGAGTCTGTATTCAAATGCCACTCCTACCCTTTTATAAGGACATTGGATTAGGGTCTACCCTGAATGCAGTGTGATCTTATCTTGACTTAATTACATTTACAAAGACCCTATTTCCAAATAAGGTCATACTCTGAAGTTTGGTAAACCACACTCTGAGGTAAACCACACCTTGAAGGACTCTACTCAACCCAGTTCTGTTGACTAGGTTAGAACATTAGGTTATGGGCTATAGGAGGTCAAAGACCATCACTGACTAATTTCTCTATCCTCACCCCCTAGCAAAGTCAAGTACCATGTAGGTACTTAATAGATGTTTGTTGAATAGGGTAGGTACATGAATAAATAACAATGACTCTTAGTGATGAAAAACCAATAAACTGCAAATGAAAAATAAAAGTAAATGGCACTTCAGTTTGCATTCTATTTTCTTTTGTTTCTCTTGTGTTTCTGTTTGGGGACATGGCAGTTAGAATTCAAAATTCTCTTTGTAACCTGAATCCGAATGCACTATCAGGGCCCTCAGCCTCTCTTTGGACCTCGACCTCCACCCCATGAGCTCTGAAATAAAACAATATTAAAGCACCAATGAAGATTCTCCTAGTTTAATCAAACCAACCTGATCTTTGAAATATGTGAAAATAAAATAGAGCTTCTTATAAAACAGCATTTCCAATTAAGAAAAAAGACAGAACAGTAAGCTGTCTTCATTTTACGTCAGGCTCTCTTTATTCTTTATATATTGTTTTTCCAGTCTAGAAAAATGTGTCAGAAAGGCTTTCTCAGAATGTTCTTGCTTTACCAGAGTTATGACAGATTATAAGGTTAGCTCTGCCACTTAAGAGAGAGAAAGACATCTCCCTTGTCTTTATTAAATGGATGGGGTTACTAGAGTTAGCATCTTGCATTATGAGGACACCACTATGCTCTCATTTTCCAAAGGTGTTTAAATTTAGCATCCTAATAATGGGCCAAAGAACTACAAAGAGAAAATATTGAGAATCTTTGTGATGCTTTCCATTTATTCTGGTGAAAACACCTGGAAATGAATCACAGCTTTAAAAGACAACCACAGAACAGTAACAAAGAAGATTTACAAACATCCTACACCCTTAAACCTTTCCTTTTTTCTGTTTTTCTCTTATTCTAGAGCAGTTAATTGGCACTCTTGCCCTGATGTTAATGAATGGCCTCTGTCGGAAGTAAATATCTGAAATTACAACTGCTTATTTATAAAGGCCCAAATTCATGCACCAGTTGATAACAACATGTTGTCATTTGTAGAATAGCAATTGGACCCACTCTCCAAAAACATTTCCTCACCAACATTATTACTAAAGTCTGAAACTCCACTACTAAATCTTCAGGTATCCAGTAAGGCTTTCTCCTGCTGCTGAACATACAAATATCCCCAGAAGGTGGACAACATTAAAAGCTTCATTCATAATACTTTATTATGACACAGAAAGAGATAATGTATTTTACAAATTTTAAAATATTACAACTCCAATTGTTATGGTTGGCTTTCAATCTCCTATAGCTGGCAGAGCTGGAGAAAAACACAGAACCCTGCTGAAATTCACAACCAGCAATCCTACCACATTTCCCTAGTGTACTCACTTTCTTCCTTTCCTAGATAATAATTCCTTCTCTTTCCCCAAATCTTCGCATCTCCTCTTTTCATTCTCACCTGAAGACCTTGCATTTTACTTCACTGAGACAGAAGTTACCAGTAGCAATGAGAATATGTCCCCACCGTATCTACCAACTGTCTGTATCTAGGACACAACCTCTGCCTTCCCTCTTGAAACTTTCCATGGCTCTATACAAGGCCATTGATTCCCTGAGCTGCATCCCCATGTCTTCTCACCCACTCAGTTGTCTTATCTCCTGCATCATCAATTTCTCCTTAGTTCTTTTCTATTAGCCTACAAATGTGCTGTAATTTCTTCCACTTAAAAAAAAAACAACAAAAAGCAAAAACTTCCTTGACCAATGATCTTTTCTACTGCTACTCCATTTTATTGCCCCCTTTACAGATATCATTTTTCTTTTCTTTTTATTGAAGTTTAGTTAACATAGAGTATTATATTAGTTTCAGGTATACAATATAGTGCTTCAACCATTCTATACATTACTCAGTGCTCATCAAGATAGGTACACTCTTAATCCCTTTTATCTATTTCACCCATCACCCCACCCACCTTCCCTCTGGCAACCACCAGTTTGTTCCCTGTTTTTTTTGTCTCTTTTTTAATTCATTTGTTCAACTGTTTTGTTTCTTAAAGTCCACATATGAGTGAAATCACATGGTATTTGTCTTTCTCTGACTTTCGCTTAGCATTATACCCCCTACTTCCATCCATGTTGTCACAAATGGCAAGATTTCATTCTTTTTATGGCTGAGTAATAGTCCATTGTATATATATATACATACACACACACACACACACACACACACACACATGCATATATATGTATATACTGCATCTTCTTTATCCATTCATCAGTGGATGGACACTTGGGCTGCTCCTGTAATTTGGCTATTGTAAATAATGCTGCAATAAACATAGGGGAATATATATGTTTCAAATTAATGTTTTGTTTTTTTTGGGTAAATACACAGTGGTGGAATTACTGGATCATATGGCAATTCTATTTTTAATTTTTTGAGGAAACTCCATACTGTTCTCCACAATGGCTGCACCAGTATGCATTCCCACCAACAGTACTTGAGGGTTCCTATTCCTCCAAACCCTCACCTACATCTATTGTTACTTGTGTTTATTTTAGTCATTCTGACAAGTGTGATTTTAATTTGCATTTCCCTGATGATGAGTGATGTTGTGCATCTTTTCATGTGTCTGTTGGCCATTGGCATGTCTTCTTTGGAAAAATGTCTATTCAGGTCCTCTTTGGCTAACCCCTCATCAGACATATAATTTACGACTATATTCTCCCATTCAGTAGGTTGCTTTTTGGTTTTGTTGATGATTTCCTTTGCTGTGCAAAAGCCTTTTATTTTTGTGTGGTCCCAGTAGTTTAATTTTGTTTTTGTTTCCCTTGCCTGAGAAGACATGGCTAGAAAACTGTTTCCATGGATGATGTCAGAGAAATAGAGCCTATGTTTTTGTAAGTATCATTCTTAAAGGGTATCTATACTTGCTGTCTCTACTTCTTGCCCCCTATCATTCTTGAGCTCACTCTAACTAGTTTTATCCTATTTCACTGTACAAATTCTTGTCATGGTCATCATAGAACTCTCTACATTGCTAAATCCAGTGATCAGTTTTCAGTCCTGTATTTTCCCCCATAAACTGCTGCTCCACTGTCTCCTTCTGGAAATACTTTCTTCACTTGGCTCACAGCTTATTATTTTCTTTTGATTCTCTTCCTATTTCGCTGGCCTCCCCTCTGTCTCTTTTACTGATTTTTTCCCTCCTTCATCTGTCTTTTAAACATTGAACCACAACAGGAACCAGAATTATGATGACTACCAACTTGTATTTCCAGCTTTTACGTCCATACTTGCATATCTAACGGCCCATTTAATATTGCCACTTAAGTAGACAGTAAACAATTCAGTCTTATCATGTCCAAAGCCACAGTCCTTGTTTTCTTCTCCAAACCTACTCTGTCACTGGATTTATTAATCTAGATAAATGTCAACTCCATTCTTTTAAAATATTTGGTATTAATCTTTGACTCCTCCTTTTCCCTCACACCACACTCTCCCTTCATCAGCAAGCTTCACAGATTTACCTTCAAAAAATATTCACAATCTGGCCCTTCTCCAGCTCTTCTGCTGTCATCACCTCTCATTACAATGATTTTCATAGCCTCCTGATTGGTATCTCTTCCCCTTCCCTTATTCCTTTTCTCATCCCCAATAACCAGAATGATCCTTTCAAAACTAAAGACAGATGAACGGATAAAGAAGATGTGGTATATACAATGGAATATGTATATATATACAATGGAATACTACTCAGCCATCAGAAATGATGAAATCTTACCATTTACAATGACGTGGATGAAACTGGAGGGTATTATGATGAGTGAAATAAGTCAATCAGAGAAAAACAATTATATGGTTTCACTCATTTGAGGAATATAAGAAACAGTGCAGAGAATCATAGGGGAAGGGAGGAAAAACAGAATGGGAAAAAATCTGAGAGGGAAACAAACCATGAAAGACTCTTAACTACGGGAAAGTAACTGAGGGTTGCTGGAGGGGAGGTTGGTGGAAGGATGGGGTAACTGGGTGACAGGCATTAAGGAAGGCACATGATGTGATGAGCACGGGGTGTTATATGCAACTGATGAATCACTGAACTCTACATCTGAAATTAATGATGTATTATATGTTGGCTAATTGAATTTAAATAAAAATAAATAAATAAATAAATAAATAAATAAATAAATAAATAAAAAGATTTCACTTCTCCATTCCAAAAACCCAGCAAATCCTCATCTCGCTCAGAATAAAAACCAAATTCCTCAACTATTAGACTATAGTCTGGTCCTCACCACCTCTCTGAATTCATTTCCTATTTATCTCCAGTTTCCTCCCTCTGCTCCACTTAGAAGAATTCTTCCCAGCAAATCTACTTCTGGATATATATCCAGAGGAAATGAAAACATGATAATGAAGAGATATTTGCACTCCCATGTTCATTGCATTGTTATTCAAAATAGCCAAGACATGGAAACAACCTAAGTGTTTATCGCTGGATGAATGGATAAGGAAGATAGGATAGAATATATATCATGATATATATATAATGAAATATTATTCTGTCAGAAGAAAGAAGGACATTTTGCCATTATGACAACATGGATGGATCATGAGGGCATTATGCTAAGCTAAATAAGTCAGAGGAAGACAAATACTAAGAGAGATATTCCCAACTCACAGAAACAGACTAGAACAGTGGTTACCAAGCACTGAAAGATGGGGGAAATGTGAGATGTTGGTCAAAGTGTACAAACTTCCAGTTAGAAGATGAGTAAGTTCTGGAAATCTAATGTACAGCATGGTGGTTATAATAAGACTATATTATATACTTGAAAATTTCTAAGAGAGTAAATCTTAATGTTCCCATCACAAAAAAGAAATGGTAATTATGTCACATGATACAGGTATTAGCTAATGCTATGGTGGTGATCATTTTGCAATATATAAGTATGTCAAATCAACACACTATACACCTTAGACTGACACAATGTTACATGTCAATTATATCTCAATAAATCTGGAAAAAATAAAATAATTTATTTGTTCTTCTTCCAATATGCCAAGAATACTTCCACTTCAGGGTCTTTGGACTTAATACTACTTCTGTCTAAAACACTGTTACCCATATATTCATATGGTTCTGTCTCTTACTTCCTTCAGGTCTCTGTCCACATGGCATCTTTTCAGAGAGCTCTTTGTTGGCCACCCCATAGAAAATAGCAACTGCAGCCCTTCTCTTTTCAGACTTCTCACTGCTAGATATTATATATGAACATGTTAATTTATCCATCATCTATATCTTCTAAAAATTGATATCTGAGCTTTCTAAACAGGGATTCTTGACTGTTTTAGTTATTGCTGAAGGCCTAGTTCCTAGAACAGTGCCTGGCATATGATACGGATTCAATATGTATTTTCAATGAATAAGGGGCTAGTTTTTACCAATGTCACTCTTACTTCTCCTAACAATGTCTTCCTTCTTCCCATTTCCCTCTTATTGTTGAGACAAACCTTCTCAAGGCCTGCCGTCTGCAAACGATACTCAGAATCCTCCACAGTTGGAGTTCCTTGCAAACTAAACTTAAATGTAATAGAAAGCTGTGGAAAATTTTAATGAACTTATTTTAGGTTAAAATTATAATTTTTACTAGGCCTACAGAGTAGGATGTATTTTAGGAAAAACATTTGTGAAACAAGGGAAGATAACAAGAAAAAAGAAAGCAAGCAAGAAAAGTAGGGCAGGAGGGGGTAAACTGTCAGGACTTAGTTACCTCATAGGTGGTCTCTGAGGACCAGATGTGTGTGGAAACACTTTGTGAAGTGCACAGTACTATGCAAATCCAATTGTTTTACTAAAATCATATTTTCTGGCTTCTTCATGGTTAACCAACTTATTTTTGTTTATACATTTATTTTTTGAAACACTTTCTAAAACATTCCAGTAACAGTTTCTACCTAAGTAAATGTAGTACTGCATTCTAAACCTCACTGAATCTTCCCTTCTGTGAACAGGGAAAGAATAGGGTGGCAGTCAGAGTAATATTCCCCAAAGATGTCCACGTCCTGATCCCTGCAACCAGTGAATATGTTAAGTTACAGAGTGGAGAGAAATTAAGGTTGCAGATGGAATTAATATTGTTAATTGGCAGAAGTTTAAAGCAAGGAGAGTCTTCTGGGTTAGCCAGGTGTGCTCAATGTAATTACAAGCATTCTTAAAAGCGGAAGCCAGAGAAACCCAGTAGAGAGAGCAGTGTGAGAATCAGTGGATGTTGGAGGCTTTGCAGATGGAAGGGAGCTGGGAACCAACAAATGTGGCCAGATTCTTAAATGTGAAGAGGGCAAAGGAGTGGATTCTCCTCTAGAGCCTCCAGAAGGAACACAACCCTGCTGACACCTTAATTTTAACTCAGTGATACTCAATGTTGGACTTCTGACCTTTAGAACAGTAAGATAAAAATTTGTGTTGTTTCAAGCCACTGATATTGTGGCATTTGTTACAGGAGCAATAGAAAATTAGTACAAGTTGCTTTGTGGTCACAAGCATGGGTTCCAGCATCAAATAGACCCAAGTCTCAATTCCCAACCCACCAATTTCTCCAAAACTTGGTTCCTCATCCTCAAATGAGGATAACAATAGTATTTTCTCCATAGGAATACTGTGAGGATGGAATAAGACAGTTTGTATAAAGACTTAAAACAGGCCCTGCAACACACTTTGTTCTCAATAATCATAAGCTATTAGCTGTTAACTGATAACTTTTCTATAATCTTTAAATATGATTTATTTTAAGAAGTCAAAGGACTAGTAAATAAGCTGCACATGTATTGGGATAAAGACAGAATTTAGAGTCAGAATAATTGAAACTTCACACTCTCCTAGCAGTGTGATCTTGGGCAAATCACTTAACTTCCTTTATCTGGAAACTAAGATAATTAGTTGCCCAAACTATACCAAATTAGATACCTAATCATATGAAAACACTTTAGAAATCAAATCCATGCTGCTGGAATTATTGTACATCTCCTAAACCTTCCCACCCACTTCTTTTGTTGATATTTATTTTTCTAAATGTGAAATAATGAAGAAAGCTTCTCCAGTTATAACCAGAGAAATCTAGTTAGTTGAATTTGGTTATGATAAATTTTATAGTAGGTAACAAGGTAGCTGAGAAAGAGAACAACAATATTATCTAAATAGGATTTTTAAAAAATGAAATGTGGGTTATAACCATTTTCTAGAGAGGAATCAGAGCCATTTTTCTAAAATCGTCATAGAGAACTTGACATTTTTCTCTATACTGAATCTTCTTGAAAAAATTCTTAGATCAAACTCAGCTCACATTCATCCCAATTTCTTTAAATTTGCTGCATCTAAAGACTAGATTGCGACTGGTTGTATGCAGAATAATAACCCTAAAATCACAAACTCACTGTGATCCAGTAAGCCTAGTCCTTCATTTTCTTTCATTCTCCCTAAAATACTTTGTTTTTTATTTTTAAATCAAAATATAATTAACAGATAAATAATATTAGTTTCAGGTGTACACATTGATTTGACAATTCTCTATGTTAATGCTCACCACAGTAAGTGTAGTCTGTCATCATAGAACATTATTATATACTGACTATATTTCTATATTTTTTATGCTGTACATTTCATCTCCATGATGTATTTATTTTATAACTGAAAGTTTGTACTTCTTGATCCCCTTTATCTATTTCATCCATCCCTACCCTCCTCTCCTCTGGCAACCACTAATTTGTTCTCCATATTTAAGAATCTTTTGGGGTTTTTGTTTGTTCATTTGTTTTGTTCAAGTGAAATCATGGTATTTGTCTTTCTCTGACTTGTTTCACTTAGCATAATACCCTCTGGGTCCATCCATGTTGTCTCAAATGGCAAGATCTTATTTATTTTTATGGCTGACTAATATTCTAGTATTGAGTGTGTGTGTGTGTGTGTGTGTGTGTGTGTGTGTGTGCGCGCGCGCGCGCGCGCGTGCGCACATGCATGTACCACATCTTCACTATCCGTTTACATATTGATGGACAATTGGGTTGCTTCCATATCCTAGCTATTGTGGGTAATGCTGCAGTAAACTAGGGGTGCACGTATCTTTTCAAATGGTGTTTTTGTTTTCTTTGGGTAAATAGAATTATTGGACCATACATTATTTCTACTTTTAATTTTTTGAGAAACCTCCATAGTGTTTTCCACAGTGGCTTCACCAATCTGTATTCCCACCAACCATGCACAAGAGTCCCCTCTTCCCGTCCCGACTGGTGTGAAGTGCTATCTCCTTGTGGTTTTGATTTGCATTTCCCTGATGATGAGTGATGAGTATCTTTTCATGTGTCTGTTCGCTAACTATGTCTTCTTTGGAAAAATGTCTATTCAGGATCTCTGACCATTTTTTAATTATTTGGGTTTGTTTTTTTGGTGTTGTACAAGTTCTTTACATATTTGGATATTAATCCCTTATCAGATATATCACTTGCAAATATCTTCTCCAATTCAGTAGGTTGCCTTTTCATTTTGTTGGCTTCCTTTACTGTACTAAAGCCTTTTATTTTGGTGTAGTCCCAATAGTTTAATTTTGCTCTTGTTTTCCCTTGCCGAGATATATTTAGAAAAATATTGCTAAGGTCGATGTCCAAGGGATTATTGCTTATGTTTTAGGAGTTTTATGGTTTCAGTTTTCATATTTAGGTCTTTAATCCATTTTGAATCTATTTGTGTATGACATAAGAAAGTGATCCAGTTTTATTTCTTTTCCATGTAACTGTCCAGTTTTCCCAACAAAATTTATTGAAAAGACTGTCCTTTCTCCATTGTATATTATTCCCTCCTTTGTCATGGATTAATTGACCATACAGCTGTAGGTTTATTTCTGGGCTCTCTGTTCCATTCTATTGATCTGTGTCTGTTTTTTGTGCCAGTAGCATAGTGTTTTGATTACTATAGCTTTGTAGTATATCATGAAATCTGGTATTATGATACCTTCAGCTTTGTTCTTCTTTCTCAAGATTGCTTTGGCTATTCAGGATCTTTGTGGTTCCATGCAAATTTTAGGATTATTTTTTCTAGTTCTGTGAAAAATGCCATTGGTATTTTGATAAGGATTGCATTGAATTCGAAGATTGCTTTGGGTAGTATGGACATTTTAATGACATTCTTTCAATCCATGAACAACTCATATCTTTCCATTTGTTTGTGTCATCTTTAATTTCTCTCATCAGTGTTTTATAGTTTTCAGAGTATAGGTCTTTCATCTCCTTGGTTAAATTTATTCCTAGAAATTTTGTTCTCTTTAGTGCAATTGTAAATTGTATTGTTTCCTTAATTTCCCTCTCTACTACTTTGTTATTAGTATATAGAAATGTGGCAGATTTCTGTATACTGATTTTTGTATCTTACAACTTTACTGAACTTATTTATCAATTCTAATACTTTTTGGTGGAGTCTTTAGGGTTTTCTATATATGGTATCATGTCCTCTGAAAATAGTGAGTTTTACTTCTTCCTTACCAATTTGGATGTCTTTTCTTTTTCTTGTCTGATTGCTGTTATATAACTAAGACATCCAGTACTATGTTGACTAAAAATGAGAGTGGACGTTCTTGTCTTGTTTTTGTTCTAAGAGGAAGAGGTGGTTCGTTAAATTTATTCTTTGTTGAAGTTCTTCCCATGTCCATCTATTCTTTTCTAAAGTCCAGTGAGTATCTTTCTGACCATTCGTTGAAAATCTTTAGCAGGCATATTGCGTATCCTTGTTCTATCTAGGTCTTTTTCTGTGATTTTTATCTTGTTCTTTCATTTGGGACATACTCTTCTCTCTCCTCTTTCTGTTTCTCTTTGTTTCTATATATTAGGTTGGTCAGCTATGTCTCCTGGTCTTAAAAGTAGTGGCCTTGTATAGAAGAGGTCCTGTGGTGCCCTGTAGCACGGTCACCTCTGGACGCCAGAACTAGGTACTTCAGGGGTCTCCCATGTGTAGTTTGCATGAACCCTATTGTTGTGGCTGAATCATAAGTGCCTACAATGACCCACTTTGTCTGCTGTGGGTACATTGTGCAGGATTTGGGGCATGTACTGTTGAGAGGTCTGTCTGAGGCTACCATGGGTTTGTTGGTAGACATGCTGGCAGTCAGCCTAGCTGTTTGCAAATAGCCTCTCTGCCACTGTTGTGGGTATAACAAATGGCAAAACTTGCTCCTCTGAGTAGCTGCTAAGCAGCCAGGCTGCTGGAACTGCAGCACTCTGGTGTGTGGGGTTATCTCCCTGTCCCTCCCCAGGGTAGGAGTCACATTGGGGTCCCACAAGTCTAGGTCAGTGTTCCCTGTAGGTTGTAGAGGGACAGGAGCAGCTTCAGAGGATGCCTGCCAAGGTGAGTGGGGTGGATGGGGCTGGTATGCAGGGGAATGTCAAGGTGGAGCCTGCAGTGAACAGAATATTAGCACTGGCTCCCACAAGGGTCCAGTTATGTTGGCTGGGGGAGGGGCTGAGAAATGGTGTCTGCTGGCACTTTTGTTCCTGGAGAAATTTCTGGAAGATCCCTGACCCTGCAGCACATGTTCTCAGATTAGTCAGTAAATCTTCACATAGCCCCCATGTACTTTTCAAACTTCTACTTCTCTGCTGTGTAACTCAGGCCAAGTTATTTATGGTTTTTTAAGGGTAAGGACTTGGTTTTGTATCACCCTGGAATTAGGCACCACTGGTTTTCAAAACCAGATGTTATAGGGACTCATCTTCCCAGTGTGGGTCCCCAGGGCCAGTGGTGCCTGGTGTGGAGTCTGATTCTTTTACTTCTCCATGCTTGTGGTTAGTCTTGCCAGGGTACTGGTTCCTAACTACATCTCTGCCCCTCCTACCATTTTCCTTGTGGCCTTTTCTCTCTAATTCACTGTGGAAAGTCTGTTCTGTCAGGGTTCACATCATTGTCAGAGTTAGTTGCATAGATATAACTGTTATCTTGATGTGCCCATGAGATGAAGTGAGGTCAGGATCCTCCTACTCCACCATGTTCTCCTTCTCTCTAAATTAGATGATGTATATACAACGTCCCTGACCAGCCATAATGTACCTTAGTTGGGTTTCTGCTTTAACACCATCTTGTTTCTAGATCTCTCTTGGCCCTCACCTTCTTCTTTTTCCTACCTATTTCCCTAAATTCACCTTCTTTCCTTTCTTTCTTAGGTCTTCAGTAGTTATTACAGCATAGAAAATGTAATGCAGGGAAAGTAGGTTAATGCAGTATTACCCAAAACATAATGATAGCGCCACAGGTTTTCATAAATTTGGAGAATGCCAAGTTCAACAGATTTCCTTATTTCAGGTTTATTTGGGTCTTTAATATGCTAATATGCATGGGGCAATAGTACACAGCATTTTAGGCTTATCTGACCATAGGGCTTTTTTGAATGTGGAACATTTTGGGGACTAGAATTCTTTGGATCACCCTTAGGTAAACCTCTAGTTAAATGTCTGTTCTCCAAAGTAAAAAAGATTGCTGTTTGTAGAAGATCATGAAGGGCTGCAGGGAGGAAAAAAACCCAGGAAGCACATTTACCAAACACACAAGACGTATGTCAAAGAAGATCATAAGCTCCAAAATTATTGTTAAATGTCCTTTAAGCTAACACAATATCATGCTTGTTCATAAAGAAGCAATCCCTATTCTAACTCTCCTTGTCTTGAGGGGCGAAGCTCACTCAATCAATTTCCTCCTGTCCTCCCACACTTTCCCTTTCTCCTCCTCACCCTTAAAGACATGATCTTTCCTCAATTTTTCTACTTTATCTATTTTCCTCTCTATTACGCTCCCACCCAAGGCAAGAAATTGTGATAATTCACAGAGCATATGGGTGTTTTTTTTTCTTCCCCTCTCTCAGTGGAGAGATGAATAGGCTATTGCAGAAAATATTTTATTGATATCTCATAACTAAAACGTTTGAAAATCCAGGAATTAATTACCACTCAAATTTCTTTGGCTTTGAGTTTTCCCCCTTTTCTAAAGCCTAAAAGCTTACTATGATCACACCTTAATTATTCTCAACAGCAAATAATCATGTACTTGAATTTTACTATGATCCTATGTCCCTGGAGTTGCAATTGGAGTTTCAGAAGAAACCTTTCTTTACATGAAATAACTGCATGTTCTGCCTCTTTGAGTCTCAAATACCACTCAATAACTAGGTATTTGTTGTTCATGCAATAAAGATTTAGCAAATGCTAGTGCATGCCATGCTCTCGGCAAGGTACTGAGGATTCAAATGTGTAGCTTATGGTTATCGGTGTTGGTGATGATGGTGATAGTAATATGATCTCTTCAAAAAGGTGTCCCTCCATTATATGAAGGGTTCAGTAAGTGGAAGTCTCTACCATTTTAAATAGATGAGTATGGGGCCAGATTGCAGACAGAGAGTAATTATTATTGTTGGTGATTGGCTTGTTAGGCCCACCATTTTTTATGGATCAGTGGTTCTAAATTCCAGCGGCGCTGTAGAGAATTTTTAAAATGTTGTTGCCTGAGTCCCACCACAAATCAACTGAATTGAAATATCTGAAGATGGGTTCTTGGACATTTTTTACTTTATAAAATATCCATGGGTGAGTATAATGTGTAGCTAGTGCTGAGAGCCAATGCTGTAGATAAGAGTAAGAAGAGTTTTCTGGGGATTGTGAGAATATCTATATTAATAGTAACTAAATTGAGAGGAAGTCCAAAGGAGAAATTATTAACTATATAACTTAACCAAAGGAGCCCAAAACTTGGGCATGTCACTGAATTATAACCAAGGGTCATGGCACCTACATAAATACATAAGCCAGATCCCTGGTCTCCCAAGCAAATTTATTCCTTTATAGCATGCAGAGGAAGATTGCTATAGAAGGATCACAAATTTCCTGGGAACTCAGCCCACAGGATACATTCATCAGAGTTAAAGTTATAATATTGCACATTGTCTCAATACCCAGAGATAAATATTTACACAGGAAGTCTTATTAGCAGATAATTGTGAAACCAAATGATTTTTCTGCAGAGTTGCTCATGTAAAAGCAAATACAAATTAAAAATAAGAGGCTTAATTCTCCAGTTGAAAACAAGAAATTTCCCTCCCCTCCCTTTTCTCAGAGTATTTACTTTAGAAAACATCATTGTTAGTACTTTCTCATCTCTTTGAAATGTATATAATCCATTTGAAGACTAGATTGGCCTTTGGTCAGCTGGTCTCTTGTCAGTCTTCTGATTAAAGAATGTCTTTCTGAAGAACCAGGGAGCCATCTCTTTGAAATATAAACACCAAGGGAGGTTGCACCCCTATCTTCCTATTCTGTGTCAGAGCGGGAGCCTAAATTCAGTGGGCACCTTGCTCCAAGTGTAAAACTAACTTGACATAAAGAAATGAGTTTATCTTTCTCCAGATAGAGCCAATTAGCTAACCTATTTGTTCACTCCTATTACCAGGTAAAGTTAAGATGAACTGCGTGTGGTTAAGTGGTGGAGTCCTTTACTTGATGATAGTTATTTTTTATCTTGAACCATATATATATATATATAATATGTAATTATATATATATATATATATATAATGGGTTATATACGCTTGGCTATGTAAGGGGATACAACTTCTTTCTATTTTTGCAATCTTTTAATCAGATTGCCTGTTATATGCATCACATTGTGGTTTAATGCTTATTTAATAATAGAATTAATTTCTTTCATTATTACCTTTAGGGAAGTTTTCTGAGTTGGGAGAAGATTTTTGCTTTAAATTATTTCCCTAACAGAACATGTTAGCTTACTAGAGTGTGACAATTATTCTCAATCTCTTCTTTTTTTCTTTCTTTGAGGGGGGGGGAATCAAACCATTTTATTGAGGGGCTTTGGAGAAAAGTCAAAGCGTGGGGGGACAATGAGATCTGATGTCAGGCTAAGGCTAAGGCCTTGCCAGGATCTCCCCAACTTCACAGTTGCTGAACACTTTTCTTTTCTTCTGATCTCAGGCTGTCATCAGATACAAATAATTGAAAGATTATACTTTTCAAATTTTCTTCAATATTCACAGATCAGAGTGAATATTTGAAAATGATTTGAGTTACAGTCTTGTATTTTAATCTAACCAAAGACCATAAGAATTTCCCGGAATCCTCAAAAATTGCTACTAGAAAAAAAATTCATTTTGGCAATTTAGAGAGCTCATAGTGCTCTAAGCACTGTCAACCAAAAGGTCAAAGAAATTAGGAATATAGAAAAAAAATCTTAGAGAATTTTTTCCTGCTTAGTGCCCACTTTTACTCAGGGTACTCCAAGACAGATGTTCACTGGCAACACTGAAAAGAAAGTTGTCTCAGAGGAAATACTTTCCTTCTAATAAATGCCATGAAGTAAGCATTCATCTCTAGTCCATTTCATTTAGACAATAATGGGACTAACAGTGTCATTCAACAAGTATAAAGTATTTGTTTCAGAAAAAAGTTTAATTTGTTTAAGAAGTATAGAGGTCTAGAGAGAATCCATTGTTAGTTCATTATGGTGATGCTTCCAGTGAGTCACAGTTCCCATTATTTCTGTGGCAACACAGCAACCATACCAGAAATGTACAATCTCCTCCCAAAAGGAATGGGTACACCCATTATCAGCACCATTTATGCAGGTAAATTCAGGTCCCGTGGATGGTTAATTAGAAAGAGGAGCAGAAAGATGGAGGACTAGTGCAAACAAAAATCTCACCAATGTTCAAAACAAGGAAATATTAACTAGCTCAAGAGACATTTTTCAGGGCCCAGAACCTGGTAGTTGTCGAACAGCAGTGCAGATCCAGGTTGGGATAATATTAAATGGTATTGGACAGTAACCAAGAGGAGCTAGAGTACATTCACTTAGTACAGTGCCCAGGATGTAGAAAGGGCCGAACAGATATTAACTGGGGAATTAATAAAGGTGTCTTTATTGTTTCTTTTTTTCTTATTTTTTGTATTATTTATATGGTAGGTGGCAACCTTGTTTAAATTCATAAGACAAATGT
Source organism: Callorhinus ursinus (assembly GCF_003265705.2). Lineage (NCBI taxonomy): Eukaryota > Metazoa > Chordata > Mammalia > Carnivora > Otariidae > Callorhinus > Callorhinus ursinus. The sequence goes on from NW_027397071.1 coordinate 20,318,960, forward strand.
TTTATGTTCATTTTCCTTTAACTCAGTCTGTAGGGTGGCTCTTATCCATCCCCCAACACAAGCATAGATTTGTAACTTTCACTGAATGCTAAGGCTCCGTTCCCTAAGTTTTTACCATAAATGAAACAATCATCTCATTATAGGTAAGATGTTCTTTGGAAATCTGATCAAATGATTATTTAAATGACCACACATACTTTATCATTCACCTAAAATCCACTGAAGTATACAAATTTTAGCTCCGAATATGCTGTCTCCTCCCAATGGCTTTCAAACTCAGTCAAAAAAAAGTTGTGTATTTTCTTCTATAAATTAATAGGTCATTTATTTCAAGCTTTAAAAAGCATAATTAAATATTTAATGGAAAAGATAGAAATTAGAAGTGCTGCCTGGTCTATATTTAAAGTGAAAGAATAAAATTAAACCTTTGATGCAGATATTGATCATTAGAAACAGGTTCTTAGATTAAGAATATAGATCATGTCACCTTTTCCTAGATCTTATTTTGAGTCACTCCTACCATTAAATTAAAAAGAAAATAGAACCATACCCAGGAAAAACTGACAACAGCATCAATTGGTTCTCCAGCAAAATCAAATCCTCCTTGATATGAAATATCCAACTGATAACAGCCAAAAAATAAGTGTATGGGAATCATGATATCTCATGAGATTAACTCAGTAATATCCTCTCAGAGTAGATATGTGCTTCTTCTGATAGTTGTAGTTTTATATAGCAAGAAAAATCTAAGCATAAAGATGAATTTGAAAAGAAATCTGCTTGGAAAAATAGCAAATTCAGGGCAGCAGACAGGCTATCGAAGCAGGCGTCATCGTTGCCCTGTTGTTCCTCAGAAGAGCTCCAGGACCGTGCCAATGAGGAAGCTGTTGCCTGATTCATAATGGCCTCTCCATTCCTCACAAAGAATCGCAGGTAGTTGCCAGTGCTTCCAGGCTTGGGGGAGAAAGAGATGCTAGCAGAACAAGATCTAAAGAGCTTGCTGTCCTCTACGGAAGCCAGCATTCCCAAAGTGCCTCCCTGGTAGTTTTAAGGAAACATGACTCAAAGGGAGCATTTGTTGATTGATTAAATTTACGGGGACAAACGAGCTCAGTGTGCATTTACTAAATTAACAAGTTCATAAGTTAGGAAAGGAGGCATTTAACTTGTGCCAGGATGAAAAACCTATACGTTTGACAGGTGGGATTCTTTTTTTTTAATTTGACTCACTAGTAATATGGATACACATATGTTCTGGCAATGTTTAATTATTCAAAATCCATTTAATGTCTATACCTCAAAAGTACTATGTACAATTTACCTGTCAAATAAGTTTTTCAAAAATCTAATCTTTGCTCCTCTGGATGACAGAAGACTGGGAGTGAGTGTGTGTAGAATAGGGATCAATATTTCTACTTAATTTTCATGGTAAACATTTCTTTACTGTTAAAATATTTTTTTAAATCACATTAATATGACCACTACCATCTACCAATTCACCCAACTAAATAATTATGCTACTGCAGCGCTTAAATTTTTTAGCCATAAGCAATCATAGCATTATATTCTAAACATAGCTATTCTAACACACACTGTCATTTTAACACCTTTTTTACTGCCCCCTACACCTCATCCTTCAGTGTCCTATTACCTTAGGCAGCCCAACAGAGGTGATATTATTTCAGGACATATCTGAAAATAACTTCTTAAAAATTTACATATATATATATATATATATATATATATATATATATATTCAACCACCTGCATGGCAGGAAAATCACAGGAAGCAAATAACTATCCCTGCATGAGTCACTGTCACCAGCAATCTCACAAGGTAATGAAACCAATTCCACACCTTGCTGGTAGCCTGCAACTGGAGGGTGGAATCCAAAGGGTTTTGATCATCCTGAAAGTAAAGCCTAGAAGAATTCCTGAATTGAAACAAAAAAGAAAGGCAGAGTTCCTTGAGTCCGTTGTTCTCGCTATTTAATTGTTCTCCTGGTTCAATGTTCATCCAGGTGCATGAAACACTACTGGACTTCTGGAGACCAAACTGAGCTCAACTGAGGAAAATCATGACCAAAAAGAGAGAGGCTATGATTAAAGCTGCAGGAAGCTGCGACGCAGAAATTTGAATTTTGAATTCTGACAAACAAGTTCTTCCAAATGCACTAAAGAAGTTTCTCAATTCTTTTTTTAATTTTTAATATAGTTGACATGCAATGTTACATTAGTTTCAGTTGTACAACATAGTGATTCAACTTCTCCATACATTATGCATTATGCTGTGCTTACAAGTGTAGCTCTCATCTATCACCATACAACACTATTACAACATCAATGACTATCCCTAGGCTGTATTTTTTATTCCCATGACTTATTCATTCCATAACTGTAAGACTATATTCCCCTTCACTCCTTTTTCCCTTCTCCCACCCCTCTCCCCTCTGACAACCACCAGTTCTCTGTATTTACAGGCCTGATTCTGCTTTTTGTTTGCTTGTTTATTCATTTGTTTTGTTTTGTTTTAGGTTTTACATAAGAGTAAAATCATATGGTATTCGTCTTTCTTTGTCTGACTTATTTCACTTAGCGTGATATCCTCTAGATCTATCCATGTTGTTTCAAGTGGCAAGATCTCATCCTTTTTTATGGCTGTATAACACTGCATTGTGTGTGTGTATCACATCTTCCTTATCCATTTGTCTATCAATAGACACAATTTGCTTCCATTTCTTAGCTATTATAAGTAATGCTGCAATTAACACAGGGTGTATATATATCTTTTTGAACTAGTGTTTTTGTTTTATTTGGGTAAATACTCCATAGTGGAGTTATAGGATCATACGGTATTTTTAATTTTAATTGTTTGAGGAAACTCCATCCTGTTTTCCACAGTGGCTGTACCAATTACATTCCCACCAACAGCGCACGAATCCCTTTTTTTCTTTTCTTTTTAAGATTTTATAATTTTATTTTAGAGAACACAAGCAAGAGGAGGTGGAGAGGGAGAGACTCTCAAGCAGACTCCACACTGGGCATGGAGCCCACTCTGGGCTTGATCTCACAACCCCGAGATCATGACCTGAACTGAAACCAACAGTCTGACCCTCAACTGACTGAGCCACCCAGGCACCGCAAAAGTCCACAACTTCACCAACACTTTTTATTTCTTGTCTTTTTAATTTTAGCCATTCTGACAGTTGTGAGGTGATAGTTCATTGTGGTTTTGATTTGCATTTCCCTGATGAGTGGTATCAAGCATTTGTCATGTATCTGTTGGCCATCCGTATGTCTTCTTTGGAAAAATGTCTATTCAAGTCCTCTGCTCATTTTTTAACGAGACTGTTTGTGGGGTTTTTTGTTTGCTTGTTTGTTTTGCTGTTGAGGCAATAATTCTTTTATTGATGACCGAGTCAGGAAGAGTTTGGCTCAACTGCTAGGATCCTGGAAAATTTAAACCCCTGTCTTCATACATGATAATCAGGCTGTAACACCTTGAAATACCAAGCAGAACACTCAATTCCGGTGAGATTATGAATAGGATAAGAAATCTCTTCCCCTAATGGTCTGGGCAGACTGGTGTACATCCAGAAATAAACCAGTAGCCTCATCAGTGCTTACACAGTCTGTGTTGCCAAAGCCAAATCCAATGAGAGAACTGGGAGAATGAATGCTCTCTCAAAGTCTCCCTTCAAGTTTAAACATTTTAGACAAGACTCAATAAAAAATTTTAATCTAATTTTTGTGCCAGCAAAGCCCATATAAATCAGCACAAGCCCTGAAAAATTGAGGAGGCTCTGTTTTTTATGGGATCCCTAAATCTAAGAATTTATCACTTAAAAACAATTTTAAGTGTTTATATTTTTAATAATTAGTGTGAGAAAAGACAGAGCAAGTGAGTCCAAGGGTATAAGAGCCTTATTCAAATCCCAGAAGCAAGAAGTATTTGGGAAAAGCATATTGCCTAAATGAAATTGGCTAAAATCTCTGAATCTAAACTTAACAAATGAATGCCTTATTTTCAGGGGTTTGGGTTTGGATTTTTGTCTCCTATATATGTGTTCTAAATTCTAGTGATTGTCATGGCAAGAGTAAGGTGCTTTGAAATCCATTATTTTTTCAATTGAACCAGAGATAAATTTTCAAGTTTGGCAGGGAGGTTGGCAGAAAGGCACAAAAGGGGAACTTTGAGGTAGTATAATTTAGAAATCTCTCCTCACTAATGAATGTTTTGATCAATTTAATTTGGATTTATATAAATAGAATTGTCATCTGACCTCTAATAATAAACCAAGAATAGTATATATCAATATAAATTATATTCTTCCCTGCACCATAAACCATAGCACTGCATGCCTTATTTTATTCCAGAAACCACCTCTTGTTTGCTTCCATGGAAAGCTATCTAAAGTGTGGCACAGAAAGCACATTACATATCTAGAAATTCAGGTTCTAAAGTATATTTTGCCATCAGCATCTATGTCCTTGGAACTCCCAGTGTGGCCCACAGAATAGCAGCACTGACCTCACATGAAAGCTTGTGAGAAATGCAAAATTTTGGGCTCCACCCAGATCTACAGAATCAATCAGAATCTGCATTTTTAACTGGATCCCCACATATGCATGTGTACATCGAAGTGTGAGAGGTATTGTTCTATATAATTTCAGCACACTAATCTTTTTTTGCATTATGTTTTCCTTGTTGGTAAAATGAAACAGTTAGACTGGATAGTTACTAAGGTCTGTCCTCAATTTATGATTTACAGCAAATGCAAGCTAGAAAACTTCCTTTCTTGGGTATCCTTTTGCATTTCCTGTAGATCTTCCAAGCTCAACACCATCTACATATGGAGACTGAGAGTAAATGAACATTTGCTTCCTCTAAGTTTACTTCATAGAAACAAATCAAGCCAAATGTTTAGTTTTATCTTAACTCAAAATAGAGCATGTTAAAGAATAAAGGGGAAAGGGAAAGAGAGGTACTAATGTATATTGAACCTTAATAAACACTTTAATTTCATTAAACTATGTTACAGATGAGAATACACTCTCAAAAATCTTAAGTAACTTATCCTGGGTACAAAGTCAAGTGTCACAATCAGGATATAAGCTTAAGGATTTCTCATTCCAAATACCCTGAAAAGCGGAGTTGCTTAGTAATGTGCCGACAAATTCAGTAGTATTAACAGCTCTTATTATTTTTAGTTTTGTAACTCCTATTGAAGTCCTATAAATTCCAAATTCCAAATAACAAAAATGACAGCAAAATTACATATCTATTCTGCTTTGCCTTCTTCCAAATCATACTCTCTAATGATACATTGATAAATCTAGATTTTACACATATTTTTTATTGAGGTACAGTTGAGTTGTATAAGATCTTTATATATTTTGGATATGAATTCCTTAGCAAATATATCATTTGCAAATATCTTCTCCTACTCGATAGGTTGCCTTTTTGTTTTGTTAGTGATTTCCTTTTCTATGCAAAAGCTTTGTATTTTGGTGTAGCCCTAGTAGTTTACTTTTGCTTTTCTTTCCCTTGTCTGAGGAGACACCATTAATCTGTTGCCAAGGCCAGTTTCAAAGAAATTACTGCCTACCTTTTCTTCTAGGAGTTTTATGGTTTTTGATCTCACATTTAGGTGTTTATTCCATTTTGAGTTTGTGTATGGTGTAAGAAAGTAGTCCAATTTCATTGTTTTACATGTAGCTGTCCTGGTTTTCCAACAAAACTTTTTAAGAAGACTGTTTTCCCCATTATATATTCTTGCTTCCTTTGGTATAGATTAACCATATAGGTGTGGGTTTATTTCTGTGCTCCCTATTATGATCCATTGATCTATGTGTCTATTTTTATGCCAGTACCATACTGTTTTGATTGCTATAGATTTGTAGAATATCTTGAAATCTGGGATAGTAATACCTCCAGTTTTGTTCTTTTTCAAGATTGCTTTAGCTATTTGGGGTCATTTGAGGTTCCATACAAATTTTAGGATTGTTTGTTCTACTTCTGTGAAAAATGCTGTTTGTATTTTGATAGGGATTGCATTAAATGGGTAGATTGCTCTAGGTAGCATAGACATTTTGATGATATTTTTTTCTCCTAATCCATAAGGATGGAATATCTTTCCATTTGTTTGTGTCATCTTCAATTTCTTTCTTCACTGGTCTTTTACTTCCTTGGTTAAGTTTATTCTTAGGTCTTTTATTATTTTTTGTGCAATTGTAAATCAGACTGTTTCTTAATTTCTCTCCTTCGTTATTAGTGTACAGAAAAGGAATGGATTTCTGTATATTGATTTTGTGTCCTGTGACCTTACTGAATTTATTTTTCAGTTCAAGTAGATTTTTTGTGGAGTCTTCAGGGTTTTCTAGATAGAGTATCATGTCATCTGCAAATAGTGAAAGTTTTACTTCTTGCTTACCAATTTCGATGCTTTTTAAAAATATTGTTTTTTAATTTCAACTCCAGTATAGTTAACATACAGTGTTAATTAGTTTCAGGTGTGCATTTTAGTACAATCCAACAATTCTATACATTGCTCAGTGCTCATCATGGATAAGTATACTCTTTAATCTCCAACACCTATTTCACCCTTCCTTTTATTTCTTTTTCTGATTACTGTGCCTAGGACTTCTAGTACTATGTTGTATAACAGTGGTGAGAGTGGACATCCTTGTCCTGTTCCTGATCTAAGAGAAAAACCTTTTAGTTTTTCACCATTTAGTATTATGTTAGCTGTGGGGTTTTCATATATGGCCTTTATAGGCTGAGGTATGTTCCCTCTAAACCTATTTTGTTGAGAGTTTTTATCATGAATGGATGCTGTACTTTGTCAGATGTTTTTTCTGCAACAATTGAAATGATCCTATGGTTTTTATCCTTTCTGTTGTTGATGTGATGTATCACACTGATTAATTTGTAAATATTGAACCACCCTTGAATCCTAGGAATAAATCCCCGTTGATCATGGTGAATGATTTTTTAATGTATTGTTGGATTTAGTTTGCTCCTATTTTGTTGAGGATTTTTGCATCTTGTTCTTCAGTGATATTGGCCTGTAGTAGTTCTTTCTTTCTTTCTTTCTTTCTTTCTTTCTTTCTTTCTTTCTTTCTTTCTTTCTTTCTTTCTTCTTTCTCTTTTTTTGGTAGTGTCTTTATCTGGTTTTGGTATCAGGGTAATGCTGGACTCATAGAATGAATTTGGAAAACGTTCCTTCCTCTTCTATTTTTTGGAATAGTTTGAGGAGTATAGGTATTAGGTCTTCTTTAAATGTTTAGTAGAATATACCTGTGAGATGACTTGTCCTGAACTTTTGTTTGTTGGGAGTTTTTGATTATTGATTCAATTTCATTGCTGATAATCAGTCTGTTCAAATTTTCTAGTTCTTCCTTTTTCAGTTTTGGAAGATTATGTTTCTAATAATCATTTATTCTAGATTGTCCAACTTTTTGGCATATTCTTTTCCATAACATTTTCTTTTTTTCTATTTTTTTTCATGATACGTGTACCCTTTAATCCCCATCACCGTTTCACCCATCTCTCCCACCAACCTCCCGGCTTGTAACCATCAGTTTAGTTTGTTCTCTAAGGTTAAGAGTCTGTTTCTTGGTTTGTCACACTCTTTTTTTCCTTTGCTCATTTGTTTTGTTTCTTAAATTCCACATAAGAGTGAAATTATATGCTATTTGTTTTTCTCTAACTTATTTCACTTTACATTGGACTCTAGGTCCAACCATGTTGTTGCAAATGGCAAGATTTCATTCTTCTTTATGGTTGAAAAATATTCCAGTATATATACATATTGGTTGTTGTAAATAACACTACTATAAATATAGAGGTGCATATATCTCTTTGAATTAGTGTTTTTGTATTCCTTGGGTAAATACCCGTAGTGTGATTACTGGATCATGAGGTAGTACTATTTTTAATTTTTTGAGGAACCTCCATATTGTTTTCCACAGTGGCTATGTGCATTTGCATTCCCACCAACAGTGCAAGAGTGTTCTTTTTCTGCCACATCCTCACCAACACTTGTTGTTTCTAGTGTTTTTTATTTTAGCCATTCTGACAGGTATGAGGTGATATCTCACTGTGGTTTTGATTTGCATTTCCCTGATGATGACTGATGTTGAGTATCTTTTCATGTGTCTGTTGGTTATCTGTATGTCTTCTTTGGAGAAATGTCTGTTCATATCTGCATATATATTCTCATAGTCCTATGTATTTCTGTGGTGTTAGTTGTTATTGCTCCTTTTTCATTTAGGATTTTCTCTTTTTTCTTTCTTTTGTTATTGCATCTGGCTAAGGCTTATCAGTTTTGCTGATCTTTTCAAAGAACTAGCTCCTGGTTTCATTGATCTGTTCTAACAATTTTTAGTTTCTATTTCATTTATTTCTGCTCTAATCTTCATTTTTTCCCTCCTTCTACTGGTTTGGGGTTTTGTTGTTTTTTTCCTAGCTCCTTTAGGTGTAAAGTTAGGTTGTTTATTTGAGATTTTTCTTCTTGAGGTAGGCCTATATTACTGTAAACTTCTATCTTAGAACAGTTTTTGCTGTATGCCAAAGATTTTGGACCATTGGGTTTTCATTTTCATTTGTCTCCATGTGTTATTTGCTTCCTCCTTGATTTCTTGGTTGACCCATTCATTGTTTAGTAGCATGTTATGTAACCTCCATTTATTTGTGTTTCCTCCAGAATTTTCCTTGTGGTTGAATTTTAGTTTCATAGTGTTGTGGCCAGAAAAGATGCATGGTATGACTTCAGCCTTTTTTAATGTGTTGAGACTTGTTTTGTGGCCTAATATATGATCTATTCTGGAGAATGTTCCATGTGCCCTTGAAAAGAATGTGTATTCTGCTGCTTTAGGATGGAATGTTCTAAATATAACTGTTAGATCCCCATCTGGTCCAATGTGTCATTCACAGCCACTGTTTTTGGTTTTCTGTTTAGATGATCTACCCATTGATGTAAGTGGGGTGTTAAAGTCCACTACTATTATTATTTTACTATGGATTACTCCCATTATTTCTGTTAATACATGTTTTATGTATTTGGGTGCTCCCATGTTGGGTGCATAAATATTTACAGTTGTTATATCTTCTTGTTGGATTGTTCCCATTATGATTAGTTTCCTTCTTTGTCTCTTGTTACTGTCTTTGTTTTAAAGTCCATTTTCTCCCATGTAAGTATTGCTACCCTGGCTTTCTTTTCACTTCCCTTTGCATGATATGTGTTTTTCCACACCTTCACTTTCAATTTGCATGTGGCTTTAGGCCTGAAAGCAGTCTTATAGGCAGCATATAGATGATTCTTGCTTTTTTATGCATTTTGCCACCCTATGTCTTTTGATTGGAGCATTTAGCCAATTTACATTCAAAGTAATGATTGATAGGTAGGTACTTTTTGCCATTTTGTTACTTGTTTTATGGTTGTTTTTGTAGTTCTTCTCTGTTCCTTTCTTCTCTTGCTCTCTCCTCTTGTGGTTTGCTGGCTTTCTTTATTGAAAAAGATACTTGTATTTTTTCTTTAGTTTTTGCATATCTCTTACTGGTTTTTTGATTTTTGTTTACCATTAGGTTTCTGTATAACATCATGTGCATATAACAATCTATACTAAGTTGATGGTCACTTAAGTTTGAACCCATTCTAAAAGCACTAAATTTTACTTCTCTCTCTACCACATTTTAGATATAGGGTGTCATACTTTATGTCCTTTTATTTTGTGAATCCCTGGACTGATTTTTATAGATATACTTAATTTTACACTGCTTTTATGCTTCCTACTTTTCTTACTCCTACTTTTGCTACTTCCACTCAAAGAATCACCTTTAACATTTCTTGTAAGGGGGTTTAGTGGTGATGAATCCCTTTACATTTTTTTTTCCCTGGGAAACTCATTTTTTCCTATTCTGAAAAATAGTTTACTGGCTAGAGTATTCTTGGCTGCAGGTTTTTTTCTCTCAGCAGTTTGAATATATTGTACCACTCCCTTGTGGGCTGAAAGTGTGTGCTGAAAAATCAGCCCATAGCCTTATTGGGGTTTCCCTTGTATGTAGTTGTTTTCTTTACTCTTGCTGCTTTTAAAATTCTCTCTTTACCACTACTTTTTGCCATTTTAATTATTATGTGTCTTGTGGACAAATATGGCGCTGATTTTGTTGGGTGTCTCTGTACTTCTTGGATCTGGATTTCTGTTTCCTTCCCCAGATGCAGGAAATTTTCCCCTATTATTTCTTCAAATAAATTTCCTGCCTCCTTTTCTCTCTTCTTCTTCTTCTAGGATCCCTATAATGCTAATGTCATTCTGCTTGATGCTGTTGCTGTGTTCCCTTAATCTATTCTCATTTTCTCTTAATCTTTTTTCTTTCTCCCGTTCAGTTTTATTGCTTTCATCTCTCTGTCCTCCAGGTTGCTGATCTTGTTCTTCTGCTTCCTCTATTCTATTTATTCCCTTTAGCATATTTTTAATTTCAATTATGAGGTCTTCATGTCAGATTTTTAATTTTTTTAATGTTTCCTATCTCTTTGTTGAGTTCCTCTGCTCTTCTCAAGTTAGGTATCTTTAAATTCTCTCTCAGGCATATTACTTACCTCCATTTTGTTTAACTCTCTTGCTATGATTTTTATCCTGTTCTTTGTGGGACAAAGTGCTCTGTCTCATTTTGCCTGATTCTGTGTTTCTGTGTGTTAGGAAAACCAGTTACATCTCCTCTTCTGGCAAGTAGTGACCTTATGAATAAGAGTTCCTGTGGTGCCCTGTAGTGCCATTTCCCCAAGTCACCAGAACCTGACATGTCAGGAGTGTCTCCTATGTATGTTGTGTGTGTCCTCTTGTTGCTGAGCTGCATTTGCCTTGAGTCTAGTCAGCTGCAATGGCTCTCTTTGCCTATAGTGGGCAGAGTTTGGTCCCTGTGATATTGATGGGCCAGTCTGGAGTTGCCTTGGGCTGAGTTTGCCAGAGTTATGGTGGCACCAAACTAGGGAGTTCTCTCCCTGTATTGTCCCCTGGGAGGCTTTCATTGGTGGGCAGGGCCTGCAGTCAGAACAGATTTCTGCCCCCAGCCCACTCTGGGCCCAAAGTCAAACTGGTACGTGTGGTTATCTTCCCCTCTTTCTAGGTCAGGAGTCACTTTGGAGTGGTGCTGGCTCCTTCCAGGCTGATTGCACAATGCCACATTTTGGTGCCGCTTTGGATGGACTCCTGCTGAGGGCAGGTTGGAGGGGGTGACTCCACAGAAGAATGCAGGGGTGGGCACACTGTTATCAAGCAAGGTGGAGAGTCTTCACAGTGTGCTTGTTCCTGTATGCGCCCTTTAGGCTAGGGAATTGAGGGGCAGGGGAAAGAGCATCCTCCAGCTCTTTTGTTCTTAGAGAAGTCTCCTATTGATCCTTGTCCCACTAGCACATGTTCTGAGACTAGTAAATATATCTCTTTCCCATATACCCCAGGCAGTTTTCAAACTCCTGCTTCTATGCTATATCTCAGTGGGGCTGTTTGTTATGCTGTCTCTTATGCAGGGACTCAGTTTCCTCTCATGCTTTGGGTCTCCCAGAGCCAAAGCCATTGATTAAAGTTCCAGGTGTTAAGCCCCACTGAGTGTAAAAACTCAGGATGTTAAGCTCCTCTAGTTTTCAAAACCACATGTTATGGGGATTTGTCTTCCCAGTGTGGGTACCCTGTGCCTGGAGCACCTGGTGTGGGGTCTGCCCCTCTCCTTTCTCTGTGCTTGTGGCATCCCTCCCTCTTTCCCTCCCATGGACAGTCTTGCAGGTCATCTTGGTTCCTGATAACATTTCTGCCCTTCCTACCATTTTCAATATGGCCTCTTCTCTGTTTAGCTGAGGAGAGTTCTGCTAAACTTTGGATCATTTCCTGGGTTATTTGCCCTGATGTGGGTGTTACTAGGTGATCCATGGGACAAGGTGAGCCTAGGATCCTATTCCACCATCTTCATAACTCTAGTTTCATGTATTTTCTATCTCTTTGTTGAAGTTCTCATTGAGTTCAGTTTTCTCAAGGGTTTGGTGAGCATCTTTATGACTATTACCTCAAACTATTATCAGGTATATTACTTGTTTTTGGATCATTATGGTCTTTTTTCTGAGGTTTTGTCCTATTCCTTTATCTGGAACATATTTCTCTGTTCCCTCATTGTACTTGACTTTCTGTGCTTGTTTCCAAAATAGCTACTGTTTTTTATCTTGAAGGTGTGGCCTTGGGTAGGTGATGATTCTTCTCATTCACCCTTGCCCTAGTTCTTGGTTATGTCTTAAGCTTTTGTGATGGTCTAAACTGCCTGATTTATTACTGATATGTCACCGTTTTTGAGTGTGTGCAAGACCTGTCCATAATCCAAGAGGAGGAATCTCATTTAGCACTTAGTTTCAGGCTGATGGAAGTCAGACTCAGGCAACAGCTTCTTAAGTATGAAAATATATTCAGTCCTGTGGGGCCACAATCACAAATGCTACTGACCTCCTGATTGGGAGATCTAGAGGTGTCCTCTGGGCAACAGTTGTGACAATTGGGGTTCTAGATGAGTAAGCTCCTTTCTGGAAGGTCTCACTAAAGTGTAGCAAAGCCAATCGACTGCACAAGGATAGCATCTCCCTGCTTACATTCCTTGTCTGTGCAGTGCCCTAGGGGTGGTAGCCTGCCAAGAAATGTCTTTCTGATTGTTATAGTCTCTTGGAGCTCATGTCCACCAGGCCTGGGAAAACAAAGGTTTTCCCTTGTGTGGTTTGCCTGCATCCACTGGTTTTAGCAGGGTAGCTGTAGAGTGTCAGGATCAGGGTATGCTCACTGGCTTCAAAAAAGCAGTAGGGGAGGCAGAGCAAGATGGCGGAGGAGTAGGAGACCTGGATTTCGTCTGGTCTCAGGAATTCAGCTGAATAGGGATCAAACCATTCTGAACACCTACGAACTCAACAGGAGATCGAAGAGAAGAATAGCAACAACTCTCTGAACAGAGAAGCGACCACTTACTGGAAGGTAGGACGTGCGGAGAAGTGAACCCGAGGCGGCATTCGGGAGGCTAGACGGCGGGGGAGGGGGCCTCCGTCGGCCGCTTCTGGCAAGTGCTAGAGCCACGGAGCACAAAATCGGAACTTTTAGAAGTCGGCTCCGCTGAGGGACGTCACTCCAGTGGCTAAGCGAGAGGTGGAACCCTCGTGGGACAGTGTGGTCTCAGGACCCTTGGGGTCACAGAAAGACTGGGGGTGCCTGAGTGCGGCAGAGCTCCCAGGTATCGGAGCGGGGAAGCCGGCTGCAGAGACGGAGCCGAGGCGCGGGCTCTCAGCTCAGGGTTGCCATAAACTGTGATTCGCGGCCCAGTAGGGCCACTGCTCCTCCAGCAGGGACCCAACAAGCGGCAGATCTGGGGAGACTCCCCTTCCTCCCCCGGGAGGAGCAGCACGGGAGCGCATCGCAGGGATCTGCTGAGTTTGGAGACTCCACACGGGGTCGGGTGCCAGAGATAGAAATGATCAGTCACAGGCCGGGTGAGCACAGGGTGGGGCCAGAGACGGGGGAGATGGGAGTGAATGCTTTTCTCTGGGGAGGCACTGAGGAGCGGGGCCCCAAGTTCTCAGCTCCTCTGGGCGGAGATTGGGAGGCCAGCATTTTTACTCTGGTCCTCCAAAGCTGTACCAAGAGCTTGCAGGGAACAAAAGCTCCTGAGAGCAAACCCAAGCAGATTGCTTAGCCCTGACCGACAAGGGTGGGGCAATTCCACCTCCGGCAAAGACATTTGGGAACCACAGCAACAGGCCCCTCCCCCAGAAGATCAGCATGAACAGCCAGCAAGCAAGACCAAGTTTACCGATCAAGGAGAACGGGAGAACTCCAGCGCTAGGGGAATACTGCACATAGAATTCATGGCTTTTTTACCATGATTCATTAGTTTTTCAAAGTTAATTTTTTCACTGTTTTTTTCTTTTTTTGAATTTCTCTTTTTCCCTTTTTCAACCAACATCTTATCAATCCCTTTTTAAAAAAATTTTTTATTTTTCATTTTTAGAGTCATATTTTATCCCTTCATAGTAGTTACCCTTATTTTTGGCATATATATGTTGTTCTCTCTTCAAAATTTTGATACACAGTTTCTTCTAACAGATCAAAATATACCCTAAATCACTAGTGTATGTCTTTGTTCTAGTCTCCTGCCTGATCACATTCTCTCCCTTTTTTTTTTCTTCTTTGTTTTTTAATCTTCTTCTTTCTTTTTTCAAACAACTTCTTATCTTATTAATTCCTTTTATACAATCTTTTATAATTTTCATCTTTACAGTCATCTTCCATCCCTTCATTGTATCAACCCTTATTTTGTACATATATAAGTCTTTCTTCCTTTAAAATATTAGGAGGTACTTTCTTCTAACAGACCAAAATACACCCAAAATCTAGTGTGTGGCACTGATCTATACACTAGTCTGATCATATTTGATCATATTCTGTTTTTTTTGTTTTGTTCTGTTTTTGTTTGTTTTTATCTTTTTCTTTTTCTTTTCTTTTTTTTTTCTCTTTCTTTTTTATTTCTTTCCCTTTCTTTTCCCCTGGATTCAGGTCTTTCCTGATTTGTATAGAGTATATTTGATGGGGACGTTGCTAACCTCTTAGCATTTTATTCTCTCATTCATCTGTTCTCCTCTGGACAAAATGACAAGACGAAAAAAATCACCTCAGCAAAAAGAACAAGAGGTAGTACTGTCTGCCAGGGACCTCCTCAATACAGACATTAGTACAATGTCGGACCTAGAGTTCGGAATCATGACTTTAAAGATACTAGCTGGGCTTGAAAAAAGCATGGAAGTTATTAGAGACACCCTTTCTGGAGAAATAAAAGAACTAAAATCTAACCAAGTCAAAAGCAAAAAGGCTATTAATGAGGTGCAATAAAAAATGGGGCACTAACTGCTAGGATAAATGAGGCAGAAGAGAGAATCAGTGATATAGAAGACCAAATGATGGAAAATAAAGAGGCTGAGAAAAAGAGAGATAAAAAACTACAGGATCACGAGGGCAGAATTCGAGAGATAAACGATACGATAAGATGAAACAACATTAGAATAATTGGGATCCCAGAAGAAGAAGAAGGAGAGAGAGGGGCAGAAGGTATATTGGAGCAAATTATAGCAGAGAACTTCCCTAATGTGGGGAAGGAAACAGGCATCAAAATCCAGGAGGCACAGAGAACCCCTCTCAAAATCAATAAAAATAGGTTAACACCCCGACTTCTAATAGTAAAACTTACGAGTCTCAGAGACAAAGAGAAAATCCTGAAAGCAGCTCGGGAGAAGAGATATGTAACCTACAATGGTAGACACATTAGAATGGCAACAGACCTATCCACAGAGACCTGGCAGGCCAGAAAGGACAGGCATGTTATATTCAGAGCACTAAACGAGAAAAATATGCAGCCAAGAATACTATATCCAGCTAGGCTGTCATTGAAAATTGAAGGACAGATAAAAAGCTTCCAGGACAAACAAAAACTAAAGGAATTTGCAAACACGAAACCAGCCCTACAAGAAATACTGAAAGGGGTCCTCTAAGCAAAGAGAGAGCCTAAAAGCAGCATAGAAGAGAAAGGAACACAGACAATATACAGTAACAGTCACCTTACAGGCAATACAATGGCATTAAATTCCTATCTTTCAATAGTTACCCTGAATGTAAATGGGCTAAATGCCCCAATCAAAAGACACAGGCTATCAGATTGGATTAAAAAACAAGACCCATTGATCTGCTGTCTGCAAGAGATTCATTTTAGACCCAAAGACAACCCCACATTGAAAGTGAGGGGGTGGAAAACCATTTATCATGCTAATGGACACCACAAGAAAGCTGGGGTGGCAATCCTTATATCAGACAAATTAGATTTTAAAACAAAGGCTGTAATAAGAGATGAAGAAGGACACTATATCCTACTTAAAGGGTCTATCCAACAAGAAGATCTAACAATTGTAAATATCTATGCCCCTAACACGGGAGCAGCCAATTATATAAGGCAATTAATAACAAAAGCAAAGAAACACATTGACAACAATACAATAATAGTGGGGGACTTTAACACCCCCCTGACTGAAATGGACAGATCATCTAAGCAAAAGATCAACAAGGAAATAAAGACTTTAAATGAAACACTGGACCAAATGGACTTCACAGACATATTCAGAACATGCCATCCCAAAGCAACAGAATACACATTCTTCTCTAGTGCCCATGGAACATTCTCCAGAATTGATCACATCCTAGGTCACAAATCAGGTCTCAACCGATACCAAAAGATTGGGATTATTCCCTGCATATTTTCAGACTACAATGCTTTGAAATTAGAACTCAATCACAAGAGGAAAGTTGGAAAGAACTCAAATACATGGAGGCTAAGGAGCATCCTACCAAAGAATGAATGGGTCAACCAGG
>NW_027397071.1:20345396-20393640 GCF_003265705.2 Callorhinus ursinus
GTTTCCTTATTGATTATCTGCCTGGATGATCTATCCATTGATGTAAGTAGGGTGTTAAGGTCCCCTACTTTTATGTATTACTGTCTATTTCTCCCTTTATGTCTTTAATATTTGCTTTATGTTAGATGCATAGATATTTACAATTGTTATTTCCTCTTGTTGGATTTATTGCTTTATCATTATGTAGTGTCCTTCTTTGTCTCTGGTTACAATCTTTGTTTCAGTCTATTTTTTCTGGTAAAAGTATTGCTACCCTGGGTTTTTTCACTACCATTTGCATGGAATATCTTTTTCCATCCCTTTACTTTCAGTCTGTATGTATCTTTAAGTCTGAAGTGTGTCTTCTATAGGCAGCATATAGATGGGTCTCATTTTTTTATCCATTCAGTCATTCTATGTTTTTTGATTAGACCATTTACATTTAAATTAATAATAGGTACAGACTTATTGCCATTTTGTTAATTGTTTTCCAGTTGTAGGACTTCTCTTGCTCTCTTTCCTTGTGATTGATGACTCTTTTAGTGTTGTGCTTGGCTTTCTTTTATTTTATTGTGTATCTGTTGTAGGTTTTTGTTTTGTGGCTACCACGAGGTTGATATATAACATCCTAAGTATAGAGCAGTTATATTAAGTTGATGATCACTTAAGTGACATCATTCTAAAAGAACTTCATTTTTACTGCCCCCTCCATGTTTTGTGTATGTTGTCATATTTTGGATCTTTTTAGTTTGTGAGTCCTCTTAACTAATGCATTAGATATAATTGAATTTACCATTTTTTTCTTTTAACCTTCACACTAGCTTTATAGGTCATTTTTCTACTACTTTTACTGTATGTTTTCTTTTACTCATGAATTTTTCCCTTCCTAATATGCTTCTAATTATGACCTTTTCTTTTCCATTATAGGAAGTTTCTTTAACATTTCTTTTTTATTATTATGTTAATCACCATACATTACATCATTAGTTTTTGATGTAGTGTTCCATGATTCATTGTTTGGGTATAACACCCAGTGCTCCATGCAGAACGTGCCCTCTTTAATATCCATCACCAGGCTAATCCATCCTCCCACCCCCCCTCCCCTCTAGAACCCTCAGTTTGTTTCTCAGAGTCCATAGTCTCTCATGGTTCCTCTCCCCCTCCGATCCCCCCCCTTCATTCTTCCTCTCCTGCTATCTTCTTCTTCTTTTTTTTTTTTAACATATAATGTATTATTTGTTTCAGAGGTACAGATCTGTGATTCAACAGTCTTGAAAAGATTTTATTTATTTATTTGACACACAGAGAGAGAAAAAGAGAATGAGTGCACAAGCAGGGGGAGCAGGGGGAGCAGGGGGAGTGGGAGAGAGAGAAGCAGACTCCCCGCTGAGCAGGGAGCCCGATGTGGGGCTGAATCCCAGGACCCTGGGATCATGACACGAGCTGAAGGTAGATACTTAACCAACTGAGCCACCCAGGCACCCCTTTTTATCAGTCACCCCTATTTAACATTTCTTGTAATGCCAGTTTAGTGCTACTGAATTTAACTTTTTTTTTTTTTTTTTGTCTAGGAGAATTTTATCCTTCAATTCTGAATGACGACTTTTCAGGTGGAGCATTCTTGATTATAGGTTTTTCCATTTCAGCACCTAAATATATCATGCCACTTTCTTCTGGCCTGTAAAGTTTCTGCTAAAAAAAAAAAAATCAGCTGGTAGCCTTATGTGGTTTCCCTTATAGGTAACAAGTTGCTTTTCTGTTGCTGCTTTAAAAATTCTGTTTATTTTTAATCTTTGACATTATAATTATTATGTGTTATGATGTGGACCTCCTTGATTTCATCTTGTTTGGAGCTTTCAGTGCTTACTGAACCTGGATGTCTGTTTCCTTATCCAGATTAGGAAAATTTTTCAGGTTTTATTTCTTCAAATAAGTTTTTTGCACCTTTCTTTCTCTTCTTCTGGGACCTCATAATGCAAATGTTTGTTAGCTTGATGTGTTTAAAACAATCCTTAACGTATCCTCATTTAACTTTTTTTTTTTTTTTCTGTTCAGCTTGGGTGCTTTCCATCATTACTCTGTCTTCTGGATTGCTGATCCATTCATCTGCATTCTCTAATCTGTTGATTTCCTCTAGTGTATTTTTCATTTCAGTTATTGTATTCTTTAACTCTGTTTTTATATATATATATATATATATTTCCTCTCTCTTCGTTGAAGTTCTCACTAAGTTCATCCACTCTTCTCTCCATTCCAGTGAACATTTTTATGACCATTGCTTTGAACTCTTTATCAAGCTGATTGCTTATCTCCATTATTTAGTTCTTTTTTTCATTAAGGTTTTGTCTTGTTCTTTCATTTGGAGCCTATTCCTCTCTCATTTTGTTTGACTTTCTGTGTTTGTTTCTATAAATTAGATAGAACAGCTACTTCTAAGTTTGAAGAAATGGCTTCGTATATGGTTGTTCCCTGTGTAGACTCTGTGTGCATGGTGGCTTTGGCTGGCTGGCTGAAGCTGGGCCCCAGGGCACTCCATGCTGGTGACTCCCTGATGGGATGGTGGAGCTGAAGTGGTCATAAGTAGGGGCAGTCCCAGGGCTCTTCACACAGAGGGCAACGTGGCAGAATAGCTGAAGCTGAAATGGGTGCAAGCTGGGATATTCCAGGGTACTCCATGCAGGGGACCCCTGGGAGAGCTGCTAGAGTCAAAGTGTCTGTGGCCCAGGAAGTTCCAGGGCACTCTGCACCAGGGGTAACCTGGCAAGTTGGCTGTAGCCAAAGTATTATAGACCTGGAATGTTATGGGGCGCTTCATGCCTAGGTCATCTTGGTAAGACAGCTTGTACTGTAGAGAAACTGAGTGACAGCTTGAGTGTGGATCAGTTGTGTCCCAGTGTGTGCCTAGGTGAGATAGCTGAGGCTGGTGTGGGGTAGGGACCCAGAGCTCAGTGAGGTAGTAGGTTGGCTAGGACATCCATTGCTCCTGTCTATTCTTTCAAGGTGGAAGGGGAACATAAACCATGGCATTCATCAGACCCTCTGACCTGGAGAGAGTTCTAGCAGCTCCCCATCATTTGGCAGAGTTCCAGGGCTGGATCCTTTATATTCTAGTTGTTTTTAGCCATGGCTTTTCACATATTTTTAATATGCAATTAGATTACCTGTTTTATGGTGTATTTAGTCCATTTACACTTATTGTGATTACTGGTTTATTTAGACTTATTTAAAATAGCTACCTTCTTTTGTGTTTTCTCTTTTCCATGTTTTTCCCTCTATTCTTTTGCAGCCAGTGGTTTCATAGATAACGTTTATTTGCGTTCTCTCTCTCTACTAGTTTAGACATTATAGCTTTTATTTCTATTCTTTAAGTGTAAATATTTTAACAATCTGACTTAATTTTATGTTTTTCTAACAAAACGTAGTTTTCACTATCTCTCTCTTACTCCAAAAATATCTTATTATGATTTACACCTCAAACACTGACTTTATTTTTTTAGGGTATTGTAATTTCTGCTAATTTTAAGATAATTAGTGGTTATTAATATTAATTTTAGAATCAATAGTTACTTAGGTTGCTTTAATATTTCATATTTCTTTCCTGAGATTCACTACTTCACAAGTCCATTAGTTCTTAATTAAACAATTATATATGGGATAAATTAACTTAATCCTTGAACCTCAAAATGTTATTTTGCCTCTACTATGCATGATAGTCAGTTTCATGTTAAGACTTCTTTTCTCTGTCAATTTATGATATCTATCATTGCTTCTAAGTCTGCTATCAACTTAATTTTCACCAACCTTGTAAGTAATGTGTCCTTTTTCCTATGTTACTATTTAAGATTTCCAATTCCTTTTTTGTTTTCTACATTTATATTTTTGTGTATTTATGTTCCTGTGTTTCAGTTTGTGGGGCTTTTCTGGTAATTTTTTTGTCCTCAATTCAGAAAAAACACTAAGCCATTATTTCCTAAAATATGACTTTTCTGCTATTCTTTTTCTTTCCTACTTTGGGAACTTTTATAATACATATATTGAGCTTCTCATTTTACCCTCTGTGTCTCTTAACTTTTACATATTCCATCTCTTTATCTGTCCTGAATTCTGTGTCAAGATCTCAGAGTTTCCTCAAGTTTACTAAATCTTTCTTGGCTCTACTCAATCTGCTGAGTTTATTTTAGTTATTACATATTTCATTCCCCAAATCTCTACATTAAAAAAAAACTCTTTCCTTGACTTCTACTCGTCTATTTTTGTTCATATTATCTTTTTCTTTATAGTTGTATTTTTTCTTTATTCCTCTGAGAATTTTGACCATATTTATTTTAATGTCTCATTCAGAAGTTTATACTCTGGGTAATAAATTTTATCATGTATTGAATTTGTTGGCTATTAGGAGTTTAGTTTGCATTCATGAAATATTAGTTGCAAGATAAAAAAAATTTTTCTTGTGTTTCTTTTGTCATTTTCCTTTCTATTTCATGCACTGTTCTATATCTAATTTTTTTTATAGTTTCCTCTCTTTAGGTTATCCAAGTCCCCAGTCAGAAACAGATCTCATATTGGCAGTTCAGAATGACCATTCTGAGAGTTACAACCACTCAAGTATCCAAGACAATATATGGCCTGAGCCATATCCAGCTGTCTCTACTTCCTCCTGCCATGCTACCCAGCAATACACTATAGGTTATGGCCACTAAGCATGATTTTGGCTTTTTAAATTTTTTTCTTACTCTGGCTTCTGACTTAAATATGGAAAGTCTAGATCCCATTTCCCAAAGAGATTGAACTCTTAGCTACCTCTTTGTGTTTTTATATTTTAGTATAAAATCTCCAGCTCACTGCTGTTTCTTTTCAGTTGTTGGTTCATAAGAAACGTTTGTCTTTTTTTTTTTCCAGAGCAAAAATGACTCTATAAATATAACTTATAGATACTATTGCTGTGTTTATATTTGGAAGAAGGTAGTTTTACACAAAAGCTTACAACCCAATTTTGATCAGAATACTACATCTCTAGTAATCTAAGCTTTCATCCCAAGGAATGGAATGGCACCACAATTAGAATCATTTGAAAATTAATTCCTTTTTTTTCTGGTCAGCCATGTTTAAACAAAAAAAAATATCTTTCAGGAATCTTGGAAACTATAGAGTGTTAAGAGTCATTGCTAACAAAAATGCCTCCCACTCAATCATAATTTGTCAGTGTCTAGCTTGAGACAAAGTAAGCCACGCCAACTTTAATTCAAATGATGAGAATAGAAAATTCATTTTCTTTTCTTCCAATTAACTTTTTATGCCACTTTTCTTCACCTACCACTTCCATGTCTACTACTTCCCTGGCTCAGGTATCCCAAGCTATCATCTTCTCTTTGTCTCTTTCCCTTTAGAAAGCTGGAATAGATCTCATATCAGTAATTTGAACTTTTTGACTTATTGATAAGGCATATTTTAATGAGTGAATTTCAGACATTACGTTAACTAACTTGACTAGTGAACAGTTTGTAGCTAACAGGAAATCAAAGATTTTATATTCTGTTAAGGAATTTTAGTTAGTAAGCAAGTAAAGCTGTAGTTTATTCATTCAGGGCAGAAATCCCTTAATGTCATATGAGACCAATTTATTGGACAAGCCATGAAAACAGATGGAGGACCAGAAGGCACAGACTATGATCTGTATACCTTGTATCAGGAGTCAGAGGGAGGACCAGAAGGCACAGACTATGATCTGTATACCTTAGATCAGGAGTCAGAAAATTATGCTTGCTGGTCGAATCCAGCCCAGTGTCTGATTTTGTATATAAAGTTTATACCATATACATATGTGTGTGTGTGTGTGTGTGTGTATATTCTATGTCTGTTTTTACAGTGACATAGTTGAGAATTTTCTACAAAGACTGTATGGCCTACAAAGCTGAAAACAATTACTGTATAGCTCTTTGTGGAAAAAGGCTACTGACCCCACCCTAGATGGTTTCCCTACTTTGTTAAGAAGAAAAATTAGTACCTGGCCTAGCCATCAAAGAGAGCTCTGAGGGTCTTTCATAAAAGAACCTATGTTCATTTTATACCAGCTTCTGAAAATTATAGGTCTCACCTGCCCTAATTCCGATTTCTCAATCTTCTCTTTCTACAAGTGCCTACCCACTTCCCCACCAAAATTCTTCCTCCAACCAGCTCCTCTTTCCCTCCATACCAAAATCTTATGCCCAGTGGCATACATTATATCATGCTTTCCTTTTATTCATCATTTAATTATATTGTGCTCTAACATCTTTCATCTGCCACATACCTTTTTTTAATGTGCAATCAGCCAGTCTCTCTCTGATATGTTTTGTACTTACTATAGTTCTCTAGTTTCACAGCTTTTTAAATTCACTCATCAATTCTTTCAGACAAAACAACACATTTCTGCAGCATCTACTGTGTGCACCATGCGTTCTACCAAGCACAGGGAAACAAAAGAGCATAGAAAGAAAGAAGTCCAGAAAAAGAGGCAAACAGGTGAACTAGCACATGTGTTAAACTATTACAACTGGGTTTCATTCTGGAGCGAAAAAAAGTATTGGATCAATTCTACTTTGGAGGAAATGGGGAAATGTGTAAGGAACAAATCTGTGAAGAGCTAATAAAAATATTACAGTGAATGTCCTAAAAGTCCTGAGGAAATGAAGATTTTTATGATTTGGTGTAGTAAAATCCACACAAAATTCTGAAATAAGAATGTATCACAAATATGCTTTAAAGTAGTTATAAAAGACAATTGAGTCAACATGAAATTAATTAAATATAAATAGAACATGATTGATCTCCTGCCTTTAGGAATTCATTAACTCTTACTGACTGGATTTGAATAAATCAGAATGCATAGAGTTCCCTTTAGTGGAGGTGGTGCTGAAGTATGGGCTCTAAGAGCAACTGACAAAGGAAATTTCAGGTAAAAAAAATCCCTAAAAAGAATAGTGAATAAAATAGAGAGGCAAATAGTTGGATAGGAAATTTAGGCTGGTTTCTGATAATAACAAGGAGAAAAAGGTGAGGAGGTAAGGAAAAGAAAGAGGGAGGGTGGGAAATATATCCTCCCAACTGATTTGGGAAATCTACTGGAAGATCAGAATTTTTCAATAACAGTTCTCAGTTTGAAAAAGGAGATACGAACTATATTTTGAAATTGATCAAGGCAACCAGAATTGACCTATCCCAACCCATTCTATCCACTTGGCCAGGAGCCAAATCAACTGTTTTCTCCAGGGAAAAAAAAAAAATTGGCTCTCCCCCTGGAGGCAGCTCTAGCAGAGCGCAGCTGATAAAATCTAGTTACAAAAGACACTTAAAAAAAAAAAAAGATTAAAGCTGAGATTTGAAGAATGGGCTGCTTTGAAAGAACAGAAATTCCTGATCCCAGAAAGTTTTCAAGTAGGACTAAAACTATTTGGAATGTGGTAGCTTCTCCCCTTCTTATGTCTGGGGGAAGGCTGAACTACTTAGATAATGTTTTAGGTTCATTGTAACTCTGTGGCTTTATACAATGGCTACATTTTAAGAGCATATGAAAGCCTGTAAGCCAGAATTTAGTGCATAAAAGATATTCAATATGGGTCTGTAAAAGTAAGTGAAATAATATGAGTTGGTAGACAGAAGGAAGGGAGAAATAAGGAGAGAGAGATAGTACCCAGCTGGTCATTTCAATCAAGTGAGATCAATATGGTCTAAGTCAAACAGGTCTGCCTCAAATGGATATGCATTTAATAGTGTGTAACTTTGAGGAAAATTTCTTAACCTCTCTGAGTTTTAATTTCTCATTTGTAAAATTGGAATAATAGCAACTATCTCATTGAGGTGATTTGAGGAATAAGTGAATTGCATATAAAGTGTGTATCATACCTCATAGTGATATCTTAAGTAGGTATTCATAGGATACCTCCTGAATGTTTACTATCACTTGTTGACATTCTTGTTCCCATTCCTGTTATCCATATCAAATGTGGTATTTGAAAGAATTCTAGAACTGTAAAGTTGTTGTGAACTGAATTTTATTAACCAGCGTGAGAGCTGTGAGGATACCTCTAAGCAGAAGTCAGTATAGAAGTGTACACATCTAAGGAATTTTTTTATGCAGTTAACTTCTATAATAAAAGCTAGATGGTATCCCCTACCATATTTTCTTATTTTAAGCACTTGAAGTTATGGGATTTTAAGGTGACTTAGAGGCAGGGAAGCCTATGTTTTCTTTTGTTATTATTGGTATCTCTTCAGTCTGTTGGCAACTAAGGAAAGCAGTAAGTCCCTGCTCAGAGATGTCTGTGTGGAAAGATTTAAACCATATCAATTTCAAAGGTTGTCTATTGTAAGAAAATATTGAAAAAGAGCAATGTAAATCAGATTAAGTGATTTAAATAGAAATAAACCTATAAAGGTTACTAAGGTGTTGATGAGCTTTTATAATAGTTAGACAAAGAGGGGGATATCTCTTATATTTAAAAGGAGACTTACAGAGCCAGAATTTATTAAAGTAAAGAATACTAACTTAATGAAAAACCAAATGTGACACTCCCTGGAAGATATGTGACCTTTCCAAAGCTCTACAAGGATACAAGTTCTATGAAAACAGGTTTCTTAACCCAAGATCCTGCAGAATGTTTCCTTAGTCCCTGGAACACTATCAATATCTCTTTCCCTTTCCTAGCAATAAACAAGGAAAACTTATGGTTTTATCAAAGATTTTTTTAAACATCTGAATAGAAATATAAGCATTTATTCTCCAAATACACTCCCTCATTGGATTGAGGGTCACCTCTAAAACTGTTAATTACTCCCCCACTTCAAGACTGATAGGCTCTACAGAGTGCCATTGAAATGGGAGGAAAGCTACCAGCTTAAGGAGAGTCTGATGGACTCCCATGGAACTGTCCATCCCAACTGTGACTGAAATCAGAGGTGGTTGTGAGGATGTGACACTAGGTACCAAAGGTATCTGCTACTGTGCCCTCTGTGGTAGAGTGACAGGATTATTAGGAACAAATCTGTCTGCACTGAGGACATGCTGTACATATATCTAGATGGAAAGGACTTTGAGTGCTTTGGGGCCCACCCATGAAATATGACCTACCATATCATATTTAGCTTGGAAGGTGGTGGGACAGAAGGGAAGTGTTCATTTGGCTACAGATATGATAAAGCCAAAGAGGGCAATATGGAGACTCTGCCTCTGTGCTTTTGTTTTGCATTCTCTTCTCCCTAAGGCTTACCTAACAAAATGTCTTATGCCCCTCAACACATTGGTAAAACCCCTATCTAGGCTGTTTCTATTCACTAGGATTTTATTCTGCTCTTTAAGACCATATGTGCATTCCAGGCAAATTTCTAGAATACTCAGATCAAGCCTATACCCTCTTCCTCTTCTAGTTTGAGTTTGTCTATCCCTCTTCCTGGAAACCTTTCTGCTCATATCCTTGTCCAAAGTCTTCCTTGTTTTAGTCTAGGTCTCTAGACACCTCTCTCTTGCAAAACCTTCCTAAATATAATCTTCTATTTTGTGGTACTTTTCACTTTCTATATTACAGCTATTTGTGTGTCTATTTTGTCTCCTCTCTTAAATAATAAAATCCTCAACATAGGGATCCAAATCTCATTGATCCTGTGTGCCTCACACCATTTAGCATATGACATGGTTTATACTAGATATTCAATAAATATTTATTGGCTAACTAAAGACTGAATTGCAAATTCCTTGTAGATAGGAGTTATGGAAACTTTTGTGTGTGCTCTCAATATTGACTTGTGCAGCATTAGATGAATGGCAAGGGATTTCTATATGTTTATCAAACCCCATTTCTTCTCCCTCCTAGCACACATTTAAACTATATGTCTACCTTCATTGCAGTTACATTGGACATTGTGACTGAGATTTGAATGCAAGGGATGTGTATCACTTCTAGCATTGCTTCCTAAGCCTTCAGCAGGGTCCTCTGTGCTCCCACTCTTCTCTTTATTTAGAAGGTCAGCAAAAGATGCTACTACCCCAGTGGATGTGGAAGCCACCAGATGGAACAAGCATAGGCCCTTGAAAACTGTAGATTATAGGCTTCTCTCATCCCTTCTCTCACCCACATTAGACTGGACCATGAGTGAGGACTAAACTGTGATAAGCCACTAAGTATTGTGGTTATTTCTTATGGCCCTCAGCCTACCCTGACCAATACACACACTTAGATATTTCTTAACTGATTTTACTAACTCTAGCTAGAAGTACTAATGCTATATTTCTTTGAATTTAAGACATCATCAAATGTATGACACGTCATTATTTTGTTCTATTAAGAAAGAATGAGGTGTGCCTGAGTGGCTCAGTCAGTTAAGAGTCTGACTCTTGATTTCAGCTCAGGTCATCAGCTCAGGGTCATGAGATTGAGCCCTGTGTTGGGCTCTGCACTGAGAATGGAGCCTGCCTAAGATTCTCTCCCTCTCCCCCTTCGTTCCCCCTTGCTCATGCCTATGCTTTCTCTCTCAAAAAAAAAAAAAAGAATGAATGCTGCCAATCAAGCTATGACAACCCTTCCCAATTTCAGGGGAGCTAAATTGTGCAAAAAAAGTGAATCCTAGAATCAGTAAAATACCATAACAATAATTCACATGTAAAATAATTGTACAATTCATGAAGTGCTTTAGTGAAATCTTCAATCCATTTTGCAACACGCATTCATTAGTCCCTTCTTTTATGTTTAACATTTGCTTGGTCCTGAGAATAAGACGTAGTCGTTGCCCTCACAGTTTATAGTTTAGTAAGACAGACTCATAATTAAAAATAATTAAAATTCAGTTTACTAAACAATAAAAGTATAACTAACATATACTGTACATACTGTGTACTAGAAGCTATGAGTTACACATATTTTCAGGCTTATGTCAGTCCTATGGGATCAGTAGTATTTTGCCTATTCTATCATGTTGCCCAGTAAGTGTACTAATGGAAGTAAATCTGCACAGTTCAGCAATAGCCCTGTAAAAGGAGTGACTAAGTATATGATTGGAGTGGGCTGGACAAGGAGGTACAACACAAGGGTCAAGGGTCATGTTACAGAAAAGGTGAGGTTTTATCTATGCCTTGAAACTGAAAAGTGTCCGGAGGGGCAAGTCAAACATTCCAGGGTGAAGCAAGAGTATGTTCGAAGCAAAGAAGTAATGAATGTTTGCAGGATGCTGATGTATACTGGCTGAGGGTGTGGTAGGTAAGGAGGATGAGTCTGGAGAGAGCGTGGTGGATAGTTCACAAAGAGCTCCATGTACAAGGCTAAAGTTTAGACTAATTCATAAAGATGATAGGGATTTTAGGGAGGAGTTGCTGTGGGTATAGATATTGCCAAAATAAGGTCAAAATGGCAATTTAAAAATCCTTTAAAATGTCTACCTTTATAGACATTTAGTTCAAATTAACAAAGAAATAGGATCTTTTATGTCTCAGTATCACTCAATCAACAAGAACAAAAGATAAATAGTGAGATCCATTAAGATGGCAAAAACATCAAGAACATTTGTCACTGAAATTCATTTGAATTGATTTCATATTACACATGCATAAAAAGATACACTTCTATTCTTTTTGTAGTTTTGTGAGTTATTACCTTAAAAAGAAGACTTTATAGCAATCACTCATAAATCCATTTGGTTCACTTATTACCTCCAGAATATTTTCTTTTAAAAATATTACTAGGAGCAATTTTAACCAGCCCAAGTTTCAAGCTTTAAAAGGCAGCTATTTTACATACATAGTAAGTACTTTTTCTGAAAATTTTGTGTTATAGATTCATAATTCACAGTGGGCTACCCCTGTTAATATGCACTCACAGCTGCATGCAGCCCTAGGAACCATTATTATATTAAGAATAATGTAAAGACACTTAAACTTATTCTGTATCATCAGGCATATTACCGAGTGTGTGTCATTATGAATAGCAGTCACAGCATACAGCATAATGGTATGTTAAAGAAGACGTTGTGGTGTAAACTAAATGCATATTAAGAATACACAAAACTATGTTGAATTTTAATCGTCCTTATTCATAGGACACAGAGTTCTAATGATCCTCAAAAAGCGTGTGATTTAAATAAGCCATCTTTATTCCATTCCATTTAAACCCTTGGTGTGAGTTAATCAGCTAGGGTGGACTCATTCCTAGTGATGAAAGTGAAGAAAGCTTTGCTCACACATAGAGAAATGTGTGGTACATGGTGAACAAATAAAGCGAGTCATCTCTAATCTACCTCACTAAAAACACCCTACTTTGGGGCCTAATCAGAAAGTTGAATGAATTTAGAAGAGACTCACTAATTGATCTCCCCTTCTGGAAAGCTAATCTCCAAAGGATTTACGTGTAAAAGAATTACAACTAAATAAGAATTTTGCCAAATTTACTGTCAAAGTGCAAAGGAGAGATCTTTACTGTTATTCTAATAGTTAAGAAATAATACTGGCAATAACCACAACTAGGAAAGCTCACCATTGAACTCCACTCAGTCACTGCAATAGGTTTATTTCCTCCAATTTGAAGAGTGTAGCTCTGCAGAGGAAAATACCTGGCCTATTACCAGGAATCTCATGATCCCTCCCAAATTTCTTCCAAATCTGATTACAAGAATATGAATTTCCAATGAGTAGATTTGAGGTTTTATGTTCTGATAAAGTGGAAATCATATGTGACCTTTCTCTTTTTCATTTTTAAAACATTTCTACATGATGATTTGCTTTCAGAGGGGTGACACAGTATGTGAACAATGTTAATATGGACACAATATTAAAATCCCCTAGAGGCCACTAACTAACCATAGTAGACTGCAGTGGCTACGCCTTTGGCTGCTTCTTCTGGTATATAACCACTTTCCTTTGTGAATGCTCACCTTCTGATCCCACTTGGGTTTATTAATCCCAGTGTCCTGCTCTCACCTGGTCAATAGTGGGTCTTAACCTTGCCAAACTAACCATGCACCTTGGGGTTTGGTCATTAATGTAGGGATGGGAACCTGACTCAAGCAGGGCCAGAAAGTCTTCTCTGAAGGTCCTAGAGCTAACAGAAAAAACAACTGTTATCCACTAGAAATGCTGAAATAGTGTTTCCAGTTTCACAGCAAGTATGAGGCTTCCAGTTGCCATTTTGCCCACCTTATGCAAAGGCCTAATTACTAAAATAACACCAAATAGAAAGTACAAGACAAAGAGTCATGCCAACCTCAGTTAAGCTCCTGGTCATTGGCTTGAATGAAGTCAGCTGCATCTCTGAACTTCCCCTGGATATGAGTCAGTGAATGTTCTTTTGTCCTGAAGGTATTATAGGTTCCTATAAGTTGAAAGAGAGAAAGAATCCTAAATATAGATAGCTTTCTCTGCATCTACTCACCATTTGTTTCAACACTAGCTCAAATTTCCCTGGGAAAAGACCCTGTTTCTAATTTTTAGTCATGGTGCTTCAGCTATGATTCCAACTATAGCTACAAACATGGCCACCTAGAGCATCAGATTCCTTTGAAACACAGTGACTGGTTCAGGAATGAGAACAGGCTTCAGTCAGAGCCAATGCGGCAGAATGAGAATTTTGAAAAAAAAAAAGACGCAATCTATTCTTTATGATATGAACATTGGAGAAACTGAGCATTGAGTTTATAGGGACTGCCATGGTAGGCCTAATTGTGAAGCCAGTACATCAGAAAGTAGAGCAGAGAAATGGTGAGAGAGAGAGAGAGAGTAAATAATAATGTTTCTTTTGAGATCCTAAGACCCTGGATCAACCTATATCAGAAGTTTTATCCTGCCTTTAGATTTTTAATCGCTTCTGTTTTTTATTTAAATCAGCTTTAAGTTTTGGGTTTTGTTTTGTTGTTTTTTTTTTTTTGGTCGCTTGTAATTGTTCATTGATCATTTCTATGCACTAACAATTATTTTATAAGTAGGTTACATAGTTGGTTAAACAAGTATTATAGATTTCCCTTGATTTTTATTTTTATCTCTTTTTTTATTATGTTATGTTAATCACCATACATTACATTATTAGTTTTTGATGTAGTGTTCCGTGATTCATTATTTGCTTATAACACCCAGTGCTCCATGCAGAATGTGCCCTCTTTAATACCCATCACCAGGCTAACCCATTCTCCCACCCCCCTCCCCTCTAGAACCCTCAGTTTGTTTTTCAGAGTCCATCCTCTCTCATGGTTCATCTCCCCTTCTGGTTTCCCCCCCTTCATTCTTCCCCTCCTGCTATCTTCTTTTTTTTTTCTTAAAATATATTGCATTATTTGTTTCAGAGGTACAGATCTGTGATTCAACAGTCTTGCACAATCCACAGCGCTCACCATAGCACATACCCTCCCCAATATCTATCACCCAGCCACCCCATCCTTCCCACCCCCCACCACTCCAGCAACCCTCAGTGTGTTTCCTGAGATTAAGAATTCCTCATATCAGTGATGTCATATGATACATGTCTTTCTCTGATTGACTTCTTTCACACAGTATAACACCCTCCAGTTCCATCCATGTCGTTGCAAATGGCAAGATTTCGTTCCTTTTGATGGCTGCATAATATTCCATTGCATATATATATATATATATATATATATATATATATATGTATATATATGTATATGTGTGTGTGTGTGTGTGTGTGTGTATATATATATATATATATATATACCACATCTTCTTTATCCATTCATCTGTTGATGGACATCTTGGCTCTTTCCATAGTTTAGCTATTGTGGACATTGCTGCTATAAACATCAAGGTGCATGTACCCCTTTGGATCCCTACATTTGTATCTTTGTGGTAAATACCCAGTAGTGCAATTCCTAGGTCATAGGGTAGCTCTATTTTCAACTTTTTGAGGAACCTCCATACTGTTTTCCAGAGTGGCTGCACCAGCTTGCATTCCCACCAACAGTGTAGGAGGGTTCCCCTTTCTCCACATCCCCGCCAACATCTGTCGTTTCCTGACTTGTTTAATTTTAGCCATTCTGACTGGTGTGAGGTGGTATCTCATTGAGGTTTTGATTTGGATTTCCCTGATGCCGAGTGATGTTGAGCACTTTTTCATGTGTCTGTTGGCCGTTTGGATGTCTTCTTTGGGAAAATTGGACAGCCACATGCAGAAGAATGAAACTGGACCATTTTCTTACACCACACACAAAAATAGACTCAAAATGGTTGAAAGACCTAAACGTGAGACAGGAGTCCATCAAAATCCTAAAGGAGAACACAGACAGCAACCTCTTCAACCTCAGCCACAGCAACTTCTTCCTAGAAACTTCGCCAAAGGCAAGGGAACCAAGGGCAAAAATGAACTATTGGGACTTCATCAAGATAAAAAGTTTTTGCACAGCAAAAGAAACAGTCAACAAAACCAAAAGACAACTGACAAAATGGGAGAAGATATTTGCAAATGACATAGCAGATAAAAGGTTAGTATCCAAAATCTATAAAGAACTTACTAAACTCAACATCCAAAGAACAAATGATTCAATCAAGAAATGGGCAGAAGACATGATCAGTGGTGCCTCTTACAACTACCCCTCTACACAAACACACTTAAGCATACACACCCAGTCACCAAAATAGAGAAGAGTGAGCTCCCTCATTCTTGCCCAGCTCTATTGAGAGACTGACCCTATGAAAACTGAAAACAAAGCTTGTTGTTTCCAAAGGCAACTGTCCTAGAAATCAAGTGTGTGGATCACACGTGAACAAAAGCATCCATGCTTAATAAATGTCTAATCAATGCCTAATAAGAAGTTAGACCTAGTGAATATCAGGCTCTTACAAATCTTACCAATGAGTTAACTCAGTTAAGGGGGAGAAGAGGGAAGAAGCTCCCTCTCCACAACTTCTTCAGGAGCCCTTAAGTTTTAGAGAACATTCCTTCCTGCTTAGGTAAAGATGAAATCAGGGAAAGAAGAATTGTCTTTCCTTATATTCCTGTGATACTGTGATTTAAAATAAGAAATATATTATTGTTCTTTGCCTCTATTCCTGGCACAGAGCTCCTAAAACCCTTGGAATATTCTGGATGAGAGCTGCAAATGTGTCTTTGTTACATTTTTTGTTTAATTTTATTTTGTTGTTAATCACCATACATCATTAGTTTTTGATGTAGTGTTCATGGTTCATTGTTTGCGTATAACACCCAGTGTTCCACTCAATACATGCCCTCTTTAATACCCATCATCAGGGTAACCCATCCCCCCACCCCTCCTCCCCTCTAGAACCCTCAGTTTGTTTTTCAGAGTTCATTGATAAGGTGACCTTTGGAAAGCCCTTAGGTAACCTAAGGATAGGGACTGTTTGCCAGAGGAACCAATCATGTGGTTAGAGGTTTAGAACTTTCAGTCTCATCTCTGACCTCCTGGGAGCAGGGTATGGCTGGAGATTCAGTTCAATCACCAATGGCCAAGGATTTACTCCATCATGCCTATGGAAGGAGCCTCAATGTAAAAACCCAAAAGGACAGGGTTCAGAGAGCTTCTGTGTTGGCAAGCATGTGGAGATTTGAGGAGAACGGTGCTACCTTCCCACATATCTTATCCTAATCATCTCTTTCATCTGGCTGTCGCTGAGTTACATCTTTTTATGATAAGCTGGTAGACGTACGTAAATGTGATCTTCTCTAGCTGTGGGCTGCTGTAGCAAATTAAACCAAGGGAGGAGGTCCTGGGAACCTATCTATAGCCAGTTGGCTGATCAGAAGCACAGGCAACAACCTGGAATTGCAATTGGCCTCTGAAGGAGGGGTAGGACAGAGCCCCTAACCTATGGCACTAACTCAAGTTAATATTAGAATTGAGATCAATTGTTGGACAACTGGCTGGTATAGGAGAATTATTTGGTGCTATGGAAAAAACACATTATAACTCCCCATCCTTATTTTCTTAACCCTATACTCCTCCGAGCTTCCCAAGAAATTTAGTAATTCCTTTATTAATAGACTTATTTTATTACATATATATCTATTTATGTATATTCCTGGGATATTGTACTATTTTTTAATGCATTACACATAGTAGTTTCTCAATAAATATTTACTAGCTGGCTAGATGAATCATAGAGTGGAACGATAGGGTCTGATAAACAGATAGGGATCTTAGAAGTCATTTACCTTAATTTCACATCCAAGGCCAAGAATCCTTCACACAACGTTGGCTATCTCCTCAGAGTTTGAGCCCTTCAGTAAATAAGAACTCAACTTTATAAGTTATAGCTAGACATAGAGAAGATTACAAATCACTTTTATGCATGCAAAAGGACACAATATCACTTCTTTGATATTGTCAAAAAGACAGAAGTTTAATCCCAGGCATGAGAAAACATCAGACGAACACATACTGAGAAACAGTCTACAAAATAACTGATCAATATTCTTCAAGAGTGTCAAAGTCGTGAAAGACAAAGACTAAGGAAATGCCACAGACTGGTGGGGACTAAGGAGACAGGACAACAAAGTACAATGTGGGATCCTAGAACAGATAAGGATAATATTGGGAAAATTGAGTGAAGTTAAAAAATGGTATTTAGTATAAAATATGGTATGGAGTTTAGTTAATAGTATTAAACCATGACAATTTCCTGGCTTTGATAACTCGATAATGGTTATTTGAGGAGTTACCATTAAGGGAAGAGAGGTAAGGGATATGCAGGTACGCTTTGTGTTATCTTGGCAAGTTTTTATAAATCTAAAATGAATTCAATATAAAAAGTTTTTTAAAAGTCACTATTATAATACATATTTGAGTATGGGTTTACAAAAGGTAGATTCTTACCAATCCTTCGGCCTACTTCACACAATAGCGACAGCCATAAAATTATCTGGGGCATAACGACATTTTCAAGTATCAGAGCCAATGAGAAATAGCTGAATGTTGATGGTAAAGCAGCAAACAGTATACAAATATCTTTCCATATTTCACTGTCACTAATGAATCTGTCTCCTCACATGTCTCTGAACACCAGATATGAAATAGCTCTCTTATCTTGGGGATTAATTTGTTGTGAAAAGGCAGGCAGCAAGATGGTACAAACATTAGAAGGGGGCCTCCAGAGATCTTCAGTGTTTCTGCCTCTCTTTCCCAAGAGCCCAGTGTCCTTACTTCTTCCCTGCCAGACTTTTGCTTAAGTTACACTTAGATGTCCTTACACAGAGTCTGTGTCATCTCTATCCACTTAATAGATTTCATGAAGACAGAATGTGTTGCACATAGAAAATAAGATGGGGGCCTCTTGTCAGTTGTCGGAGAGGTTGTGACATATGTGGGCTCACACCAGGTGGGTTAATGGATGTGGTGCTTGGTGCTAATTCTCTAATTCTCACAATAACTGTAAATGAAAAATCTTAGAACATCAGTAAACTTCTGAGTAATGTTAGCTATTTCATTTTTATTAGAATTTAGGGTAATGCTAAATCTAATTGAAAACAATTATATTCTATCCAGATTACTCCATGTGAAGCTTCTTCAGATCTTCACGAAGAGCCTGGTATGTCCCTGGTAGGACCCTCTTACCCACCAGTCCATATCCTCTCCGCCTCAGTTGTACATTTCTCCATCCATGGCTCAGTTGTTGGCTCTTCATGGACCCTGACCAGCTTCAAGGAGAAGTATATCAGTAGCACCTGGCTTCAGGCCTGCATGCCCTGGCCTCCTGCTCTGGGGCTCCTGGGGGTTGATCGTAGGAAACTGTTTAGTATTGACACATGTACAACTTATGGGTTAATACCCCATGCATGAAACCTTTGACTAAGGGGAGATGGAAACTAATGGATACAACCACTAACATTAGGTGCTGAGACACATTTCATGTTGTTTCTCAGATGTCTGACAGGATCGATCAACCAGTCCCCCATAGTGAAGACCAACTCCATACCACATCATCAGAATAGCTCTCTCTCTCCTTCCTTGCTTCAGACTCTGCACCCTGGAGTCACAAATTTGAATGCATTGTATGTCCCAGGCGGAATGTTCTAGGGAACCCAAATGAAAATGGCATCCTTGAAAAATTGCAATTAAAATATCACATGGGGGGAGGAGGAGTCAAAAACTAGCAACAGAAGAATAAAACAAAACTTCTAAGAGAACACACGCTAGAGTTGTGGATTTTTTCCAAAACAATCTGTCACTGAGATTTATACATTAATAAACATATTTTTAGATTACATATATTCTGTGAGCCAACTGAGAATAACGAAGATGACCAAAAACACTATGAAGAAGAAAAAAACCTTGCCCTTAGCTATGGGATACATGATCTTCCCAAAACCAACTGACCAAAATAATGCTTCTTTCCCTGCTTCCCTATGCTTGTCTGCGTCTGCATATTCAGAGACTGCAAAAGGCAATAAATATCCCCAGAAAGAGAGGAGTACACTTAATGGTATGCAGCATCTTAGGATGCATAGGTGCCTGACAAAAATGTTTATTTACTGATGTAGGAAAGATGTTAGGGTTTGAAGCCAATGGCCAAGAAAGAATTCTTGAGATGACTTTGGTGCAAAAACATGGTTTTATTAAGGCCAGCAGGCAGAAAGAGCTGCACTGGGGTCATGAGGAGTGGCCCATTATATACTTTCAAGTTGGGAGGGGGTTAGGGATAGCATAAGTCTCAAAGGAATTTTGGAAGCAAGGTTTCCAGGACCTTGAGAGGGCTAGCTATTGTTGGGAAAGGGCCATTTAGTACTAATAAAACCTGAGTCATAAGACCCTTCAGATATATATTGGTGGGTCATATGCTTGAGGATGATTGCCAACATATATCTTGGGGCCAGGGTGGAAATAAAGGAAGTTTCCAAAGAAATTTTTATATGTTAAAGTAGACTCACCATGTCCTGGGGGTTGGGCTAAGATTGCCTTTTGCCCTTAGCAAAGTATCAACATGGAGGCAGCTAAGTTCCTAGAGAAATGTCACTTTGCCTGTTTCAAGGACTTGTCAATGGGCTGTAAGTAGTGAGGAAATCTAATTTTTCTTTTGTCTTTATTTCCCACATCATTTACTGTGAGAGAACATGAAGTGGGATGGGAGAAGTGCATGCTGGTAGGGAGGGGTCTTCCCTATTCTAAACTTGTGTTAAAAATTACTGCTGATTCCTTTGTCTCACAAGCATGGGCAGAGAGCCTGATTACAGAAAAATATCCATCTTGGCCAAGCAGGCCCACCTGGGATGACTAAGTTGCTAGAAACTGAATACAGGGAATGTACAAATCACTTTGCTCTTTGGACCTAAATCCAAAAGTAGAAATTTCCCAACAGCTAGAAGACAGGGAGGGTTGTGAGAAACCTATTTTCCCCAAGTCTACAGACAAACTGAGACCTAGAAAGTTTTCTTCCCATCCAAGAAAGAGTAGACAACAAAAAGCAATGCCTGAGGAAAAGAGTATTTGAGAACTCAGAAAAATGCATGCAGAAAACAGACCACTTCAGAAAAGCATCTATTTGGTGCTCTCGTATTTGCAAGACAGCAAGGCTCTCATGACAAAGGTTCCAAAAGCATAATGAGAATACAGTGAAATAAAGGCAAAGACAAAAATGATACTAGATAAAAGCAGAAAGTGTTTTTAATGAGTCCTAAAATATAATTCAAAAAAATTTTAAATTAGACAATAAAAAGCAAAGTTGACATTGCATAAAATCAAATCTTTGATGACCTAGTCCAACTAAAAATGCTCTCCTAGAATACAAAAAGAGTGAATATGAGAAAGATATAGGATAAAGCACTGAGATGCAATCTGACATGTAGATGACCTAAAGAAAAGAATTTGAAACTTAAAACCCTTAGGGAGGTAGTATAAATTAGTGGCTGAGGGCTTAGAATTTGGAGTAAGGTATTTGGGGTTCAAATTTCCTCCTATTTACTAGTTGTGAGGGCTTGGGAAAGTTGATTAATGTCCCTGAGCTTCATTTTGCTTATCTTTAAGATGAGGATAATACTAGCTATTGTTATGATTAAATTAGATAATGCATGTCATTTATTGAATATCAGCATTTTAAACACCCAGTATATAACTGTTATCAATACCATCATCATCATTAAACACAAAAGGCAAAGATGTGTTTATAGAAAATTTTCCCCAAGTGTAAAGAAAACCTGTGGTGTGTAACTTGAAAGAGCTCACTGTGTTCTAGTCGTGGTTAATAAAAAGGTGCACACCTGGCTATAGACAAACTAGTAAAGCTAATTATAAGATAATGAAAAAAAAAAACCTACAAATACCAAAGCTTCTGACTCAGAACAATAATCCTAGCCTCCAACTTTTCTTACAATGTTAAACACTTAAAGACCATGAAGCAGAACAACATTCTCAAATTATGCCACTTACATATCTCTCTAGAAAAAATTACTTAAAGATGTTCTTGCTTGCTATGAGATAATCAAAATCAAGAAATCAAGAATGGGAATAAAGATTTAGTATTAAAACAAATTAGTACATCTGCAAATACACCTACAATATTTATATGGACACACACAATACTTGTACATCCTATAGCCTTCAAAGATTTCACTGGGGAGGAGAAATAGAATGATGAGAAATTCCTCAGTATCTAAGAAGTATCATCTCTGCTTAATTCTTGACTTTAATAGAGAAATAAGAATTATGTATTTGATAAACTATAAGCAACCAGAGATAGAAGTTAGAACAGATTATTAAAGAAGGGGGCTGGGGGACCTGGTGATGGGTATTAAAGAAGGCACGTATTGAATGGAGCACTGGGTGTTATATGCAAACAATGAATCATGGAACACTACATCAAAAACTAATGATGTAATATATGGTGATTAACATAACATAATAACTTAAAAAAGACTGTAAAATAGAAACTAAAGCACAAAACAAGCTGGAAAAATAAAATATTAAATGACAATAAATGAAATAGGATATATGTTATTAACAAAAAATTAAAAAGTAAAAATAAAGATGTATTGAGAAAATGCCAAAAACATAAGAAAGGAAAGAGAGAAGAAAGAGGAAAGAAACTTGTATCACAGTACAACTATGAAACAGAAGGCAAAGCCAAAACGAAGCATTAAATTGAATAGATATATAAAGACATATAAAGAACAGTTGTTTGAAATTTAAGGAGAAAATGACAAAAATATAATTGTAGAACTTCACAAGTCCTTGTCAATCTGTAGAAGATATGGTTGCCAGAATTATGACCTACCTGATTCAAATAATATAACAGGATTTATTAAGTAATAAGATTTTTAAAAATATATACGAATTTTCAAACATTCTTAGAACATTCCTATAGAACACTACGCAAGTACTGAAACTACAAAAAAACTCAACAAAATTCAAATAGCAATATTTTTATTGTGTTAAAAACATAAATGAAATCTACCCTATTAACACTTTTGTAAGAGTGTAATACAGTATTCACTGTATGTGCATTTTACAACACATCTCTAGAACTTTCTCATCCTGCTGAACTGAAACCCTATACCAATTGCATAGCATCTCCCCATTTCCCCTTCCCACCAGTACCTGACAAACCACTATTCTATTCTGTTTTATAAGTTTGACTATTGTAATGAGGTAGCATATGAGGGAATTTCCTTCTTTTTTAAGGCTGAATAACAATAAATGAAATAATGAAAAAAAACAATGAATTTTATGCTTATATTACATTTTATTTATGCATCAATGACCCATTTAGGTTGTTTCTATTTCTTGGCTATTGTGAATAATGCTGCAATCAACATGGAAGTACAAATATCTTTTTGAAGTCCTGTTTTTAATTTTTTTGGATAAATACCCCAAAGTGAAATTGCTGAATTACATGGTAATCCTATTTTTAATTTTTTGAGGAACCTCCGTTCTGTTTTCCGTAATGGCTCCACCAACAGTGCACAAGGGCTTCCTTTTCCCTGCTCCACCTATATTTGTTATCTCTTGTCTTTTTGATGATACCCATTCTGAAAAGTGTGAGATGATATCTCATTGTGATTTTGATTTGCATTTCCCTGATGATGAGAGATGCTGAACATCTATTCATGTCCCTGATGCCTGTTTGTATGTTTTCCTTAGAGAGAAGACTATCCAAGTGCTTTGCCCATTTTTAAATTGGGTTACTTTTAAGTTTTTTTTTTTTTTTAAGTACTTTTGAGTTGTAGGAGTTCCTTATATACTTTGGATATTAACCTCTTATCATATATCAGGTTTGGAAATATATTTCCCATTCCACATATTGCTTTTCACTTTGTTTCTTTTGCTGTGCAGAAGCTTTTCAATTTGATGTAGTCCCACTTAGCTATTTTTTGTTTTTGCTGCCTGTGCTTTTCGGTATTGTATCTAGAAATCGTTGGCAAGTCCAGTGTCATGAAGCTTTCCCATCGTGTTTTCCTCCAAGTTTTAGAGTTTCAGGTCTTAATGTGTTAAGCATTTAATCCATTTTGGGTTGATTTTTGTGTGTAGTGTGAGATAAGGGCCTAATTTCATTCCTTTGCTTGTGGATATCAAGTTTTCCTACCACCATTTGTTGAAGAGCATATTATTTCTCCATTGTGTAGTCTTGGCAGCCTTGTCAAATATAATGTGACTGTATGTGCATGGTTTTATTTCTGGGATCCCTTTTTTGTTCCATTGTTTTATATGTCTGTCTTTATACTAGTATCATAATGTTTTGATTGTCATAGCTTTATACATATTTTGGGAGTGAAGAAATGTGAGGTCTCCAACATTGTTCTTTCTCAAGGCTTTTTGGGGTTTGTTTTTGTTTTTGTTTTTGTTTTGGCTATTCAGGTCCTTTGTGATTCTATATGAATTTTAGGATTTATTTTCTATATCTGCAAAAAAAATGCCATTGGGATTTTGACAGAGGTTCCACTATATCTGTAGATTGCTTTGTATAATATGAACATTTTCACAATATTAAGTCTTCCACAATCCATGACACAGGATGCCTTTCTGTTATTTGTGTCTAATTACTTTCAGCAATATTTTGGTTTTCAATATACCTGTCCTTCAACTGTTTGTTAATTAAGAATTTTATTCTTTTTGATGCTACTGTAAATTGGGATTATTTTCTACATTTGCTCTTTGGATTATTTAATTTTAGTGTATAGAAATGCAACTGATATTGGTATATTGATTTTATATTATGCAACTTTGCTGGAAACATCTCCTTATTAGTTTTAGCAGGCTTCTTTGTGGAATCTTTAGGGTTTTCTACATATAAATCATGTCATTCATGAACAGTTATAATTTTACTTCTTCATTTCTGATTTGGATGCCTTGTATTTCTTTTTCTGGCCTAAATGCTCCATCTAGGACTTCTAGTACTATGTTGAATATAAGTGGTAAAGGTGAGCATCCTTCTCTTGTTTGTGTGTGTGTGTGTGTGTGTTTTGACTTATAATATTATATCAGTTTCAGGTGTACAACATAGGGGTTCCATAATTATATACATTTCAAAATGCTCACCATGATAAGTGTAGTAGCCATTCATCAAAAAACAAAAACAACAAACAACAACAAAAAACAAAGTTTTACCACATTATTGACCCATTCCCTATGCTATACTTTGCAAAACATGACTTATTTTACAACCGGAAGTTTGTGCCTCTTAATCCACTTCAACTATTTCACCTAACCTCCACATCCATCCCCTCTAACAACAACCAGTTTGTTCTCTATATTTATGAGTTTTAAAATATTTTTGTTTTTTGTTCATTTGTTTTTTACATTCCACATAAAATGAAATCATATGGTATTCATCCTTCTCTGACCTACTTCATTTAACATAATACACTCTAGGTCCATCCATGTTGTTACAAATGGCAAGACCCCATTTCTTTTTATGGCTGAGGAATATATATATCTTATATATATATTATATTATATATATGGTATATAATATATATAATATATATAATATATATTCCTCAGAATATATATATATAATATATATAATATATATCTATATATAGAATAGATATATATTCTATAATATATATCTATTCTATATATATACCAGATATATATCTGGTATATAATATATATGATATATATATACCAGATCTTTTTTATCCATTTTTATCCATTCATCTCTCAATGTACATACACTTGGGTTGCTTCCGTATCTTGACTATTGTAAATAATGCTGCAATTTGGGGTGCATATCTCTTTTTGAATTAGTTTTCCTTTTTTATGGGTAAATATTCAGTAGTGAAACTACTGGAATACATGGTATTTCTATTCTTAATTTTTTGAGAAACCTCTGTACTATTTTCCAGTGTTTTTAACAATTTACATTCCCAGCAACTTACATTCCCAACAAAAGAGAACAAAGGTTCTTTTTTCTCCACATTCTCACCAACATTTCTTACTTCTTGTTGTTTTTGATACTAGCCATTCTGACTGGCATGAAGTAATATCTCATTGTGGTTTTGATTTGCACTTCTGATAATTAGTGATGTTAAGTACCTTTTCATGTGTCTGTTGGCCATCTGTATTTCTTCTTTGGTAAAATGTCTGTTCAGGTCTACCCATTTTTCAATCAGATTGGGATTTTTTTTTTTTGGCATTGAGTTGTATAAATTCTTTATACATATTGGTTATTAAGCCATATATATCATTTGCAAATATCTTCTCCCATTCAGTGGGTTGCTTTTTCATTTTGTTGATGGTTTCCTTTGTTGTAAAAACCGACTAGTTTGATGTAGTCCCAATTGTTTATTTTTGCTTTGTTTCCTATGACTGACAAAACATATCCAGAAAAATATTGCTACGGTTGATGTCCATATGATCACTACCTACCACTTTTCACCAGTGGCCAGTGTGGTTTAACCAATCATGCCTACATTAAGAAGCCTCCATAAAAACCCAAAAGGACAGACTTCCAGAGAGCTTCTAGGTTGGTGAGCATGTGGAGGTGCTGGGAGAGTGGGACCTCAGGAGAGGGCATGGAAGCTCCACATGTTCGCCCCGCCCCATACCTTCCTCTGTGTATCTCTTCCATCTGCATGTTCCTGAGTTATATCCTTTTATAATAAACTGGTCATCTAGTAAGTAAAAAAAAAATAAAATAAAATAAAAATAAAAAAACAAAAACTTTTCTTTAAGGAGTTTTATGGCTTCAGGTCTCACATTTAGGTCTTTAATCCATTTTTAAAGAGTTTAAAGTGTTTATTTTTTTAAATTTTAATTTCAATATAGTTAACATACAGTGTTATGTTAGTTTCATGTGTACAATATACTGATTGAACAATTCTATACATTAATCAGTACTCATCATGGTAAGTGTACTCTTAATCTCCTTCACCTATTTCACCCATCACCCCAACCATAATCCCTCTAATAATCCTCAGTTTGTTCTCTATAGTTAAGAGTCTTTTTTGGTTTAACTCCCTTTCCATTTGTTCATTGATTTTGTTCCTTAAATTACGCATATGAATGAAATCACATGGTATTTGCCTTTCTCTGACTGACTTACTTCACTTAGCATTATACCCTCTAAATCCATCCATGTGGTTGCAAATGGCAAGATTTTGTTCTTTTTTATGCCTGAGTAATATTCCATTATGTATGTATATACACCACATCTTCTTTATCCATTCATCTATCAGTAAACCCTTGGGTTGCTTCCATATCTTGGTTATTGTATTTAATACGGTAATAAACATAGGGGTGCATATATCTTTTTGAATTAGTGTTTTTGTATTCTTTGGGTAAATACCCAGTAGTGAAATTACTGGATCCCATGGTAGTTCTATTTTTAATTTTCTGAAAAATCTCCATACTATTCTTACAAAGGCTGCACCAGTTTGCCTTCCCACCAATAGTGAAAGAGGATTCCTTTTTCTCCACATCATCCCCAACACTTGTTTCCTTGTGTTTTTGATTTTAGATATTCTGACAGGTGTGAGGAGGTATCTCAATGTGATTTTGATTTGCGTTTCCCTGATGATTAATGATGTTTAGCATATTTTCATGTGCCTCTTGGCCATATGTATGCCTTCTTTAGAAAAATGTCTGTTCATGTCTTCTGCCCATTTTTAAATTAGATTCACTTTTGTGTGTGTTGAGTTATATAAGTTCTTTATATATTTTGGATACT
Source organism: Callorhinus ursinus (assembly GCF_003265705.2). Lineage (NCBI taxonomy): Eukaryota > Metazoa > Chordata > Mammalia > Carnivora > Otariidae > Callorhinus > Callorhinus ursinus. Next base: position 20,372,458 of record NW_027397071.1, read on the forward strand.
AACCCTTTATCAGATATGTCATTTACAAATATCTTCTCTCATTCAGTAGGCTTCTACTTTTGTGGATTGTTTCCTTTGCTGCACAGAAACTTTTTATTTTGATGTAGTCCCAATAGTTTATTTTTGCTTTTGCCTCCATTGCCTCTGGAGACATATCTAGAAAGATGTTTCTTCAGTCAATGTCAGAGACAGCTGCCTGTGCTCTTTTCTAGGATTTTGATGGTTTCAAGTCTTACATAGGTCCTTTTTTTTTAAAATTAATTTTATTATGTTATGTTAATCACCATACATTACATCATTAGTTTTTGATGTAGTGTTCCATGATTCATTATTGGTGTATAACACCCAATGCTCCATTCAATACATGCCCTCTTTAATACGCATCACCAGGCTGACCCATCCCCCCACCCTCCTCCCCCTTGAACCCTCAGTTTGTTTCTCAGAGTCCATAGTCTCTCATGGTTTGTCTCCCCCTCTGATTTCCCCCCTTCATTCTTCCCTTCCTGCTATCTTCTCTCTCTCTCTCTTTCTCTCTCTCTCTTTTTTTTTTTTAACATATAATGTGTTATTTGTTTCAGAGGTACAGGTCTGTGATTCATCAGTCTTACACAATTCACAGTGCTCACCATAGCACATACCCTCCCCAATGTCCATCACCAGCCACCCCATCCCTCCCACCCCCCACCACTCCAGCAACCCTCAGTTTGTTTCCTGAGATTAAGAATTCCTCATATCAGTGAGATCACACACACACACACACACACACACACACACACACACACACGATGGAATATTATGCAGCCATCAAAAAAACGAAATCTTGCCATTTGCAATGATGTGGATGTAACTAGAGGGTATTATACTAAGCAAAATAAGTCAGAGAAAGACATGTATCATATGATCTCACTGATATGAGGAATTCTTAATCTCACAAAGGTCTTTAATCCATTTTGAGTTTATATTTGTGTATGATGTAAGACAGTAGTCTAATTTCATTCTTTGGCACGTAGCTATCTAGTTTTCTCAACACCATTTGTTGAAGAGACAGTCCTTTTCCCATTGCATATCCATTCCCCCTTTGTCAAAGATTAATTAACCATATAATTGTGAGTTTTTTTCAGGGTTTCATGCTGTTCCATTGGTCTATATGTCTGTTTTTGTGCCTGTACCATAGCATCTTAATTAATGTAACTTTGTAGTATATCTTGAAATCTGGATTGTAATGCCTCCAGTTGTATTTTTCTTTTCCAAGATTGCTTTGGCTATTTGAGGTCTTTTGTGGTTCCATATAAATTTTAGGATTGTTTGTTCTAGGTCTGTGAAAAATGCTGTTAGTATTTTGATGGGGATTGCATTAAATCTGTTGATTACTTTGGGTAGCATGGATATTTTAACAGCATTTGTTCTTCCAATCCATGAGCATGGAATATCCTTCTATGTGTGTCATCTTCAATTTCTTGTATCAATGTTTTATAGTTTTTAGAGTAAAGGTCTTTAACCAACTTTGTTATTTTTAGGTATTTTATACTTTTTGGTACAATTGTAAATGGGACTGTTTTCTTAATTTCTCTTTCTTTTTTTTAAATTTAAATTCAATTAGCCAACATATAGTACATCATTAGTTTTTTATATAATGTTCAATGATTCATTAGTTGTGTATAACACCCAGTGCTCACCACATATATGCCCACTGCCAAGTTACCCCATTCCCCCCCCCACCCTTTCCAAAACCCTCAGTTTGTTCCCTGGAGTCAAGAGTCTCATATGGTTTGTCTCCCTCTCTTATTTCCTCCCCTTCAGTTTTCTTCTTTCTGCTACTTCATTATTAGTGTATAAAAATGCAACTGATTTCTATATATTGATTTTGTATCCTGCTACAATACTGAATTCATTTATCAGTTCTAGTAGTTCTCTGGTGGTGTCTTTAGGTTTTCTATATATAGTATCATGTCATCTGCAAATAGTGACAGTTTTACTTTTTTCTTACCAATTTGGATGCATTTTACTTCTTCTCTGATTGCTATGGCAAGGCTCCTAGTATTATGTTGAATAAAAGGGTGGGAGTGGACATCTTGTCTTTTCCTGATCGTAGGGGAAATGTTGTCAGTTTTTCACCATTGAGGGTTATGTTAGCTGTGGGCTTTCATATGTGGCCTTTATTAAGTTGAGGTATGTTCACTCTAAACCTACTTTGTTGAGAATTTTTATCATGAATAGATGTTGTACTTTATCAAATGCTTTTTCTACATCTATTGAAATGATCACATGGTTTTTATCCTTTCTCTTGTTGATGTCATGTGTCATGTTGGGTTGTGAAGATTAAACCACCCTTTCATGAAGAACTATACCCCACTTAGTCATGGTGAAAGATTTTTTTTAATGTATTGTTGGATTGAGTTTGCTAAATTTTGTCAAGGATTTTTGCATCTATGTCCATCAGAGATATTGGCCTGTGGTTCTCTATTTTTGTGGTGTCTTTACCTGGTTTTGGTATCAGGGTAACACCAGCCTCATACAGTGAATTTGCAATTTTTTCCTTCTCATATTTTTTGGAATAGTTTAAGAACAATAGGTATTAATGCTTCTTTAAATGTTTGGTACAATTTGCCTGTGAAGCCATCTGGCCCTGGACTTTTGTTTGTTGAGATTTTTTTGACTACTGACTCAATCTCCTTGCTGGTAATTGTTCTGTTCAAATTTTCTATTTTGTCATGTTTTGGTAGGCTATATGTTTCTAGGAATTTATCCATTTCTATTAGGTTGTCTAATTTGTTGACATACAGTTTTTCGTATTATTCTCTTACAATTGTTTGTATTTCTGTGGTGTTGGTTGTTACTTCTCCTCTTTCATTTCTGGTTTTGTTTGAGTCCTTTCCCTCTCTCTCTGATGAGTCTGACTAGAGGTTTATCACTTTCATTGATCTTTTCAAAGAACCAGCTCCTGGTTTCATTGATCTGTTTTATTGTTTTTAGTTTCTATATCATTTATCTCTGTTCTAATATTTATTATTTCCTTTCTTCTGGTTGGGATTTTGATTGTTCTTTTTCTAGCTCCTTAGGTATATGATTTGATTGTCTATTTGAGATTTTTCCTGCTTTTGATGTAGGCCTGTATTGCTATAAACTTGGCTCTTAGAACCACTATTGCTGCATCTAAACGGTTTTGGACCATTGTGTTTTCATTTTCATTTGTTTCCATGTAATTTTTTATTTCTTCTTTGATTTCTTGGTTGACCAATTTTATTGTTTAGTAGTATGTTATTTAACCTCCATGTATTTGCGCTCTTTCCAGATTTATTTTTTCTTGCGGTTGTTTATAGTTTCATCGTGTTGTGGCCAGAAAAGAAGCATGATATCACTTCACTATTTCTGAATTTGCTGAGGCTTGTTTTGTGGGCTAATAGGTGACCTATTCTGGAGAATGTTCCATGAGCACTTGAAAAGAATGTGTATTCTGCTGTTTTAGGATGGAATGTTTTGATATATCTGTTAAATCCATCTGATTCAATGTGTCATTCAAAGCCACTAGTTTCTTGCTCGTTTTCTGTTTGGATGATTTGTCCATTGATGTAAGTGAGGTGTTAAAGTCCCCTACTATTATTATATTATGATTGATTATCTCCTTTGTGTTTGTTATTAACTATCTTACATATTTGGGTGCTTCCATGTTGGGTGCATAAATATTTAAAATTGTTATATCCTCTTGTTGGATTATCCCCTTTATTATTATATAGTGTCCTTCCTTGTCTCTTTTTACAGTCTTTGTTTTAAAGTCTATTTTATCCAATGTAAGTATTGCTATTCCAGGTTTCTTTTGATATCCGTTTGCATGATAAATATTTGTTCATCCCCTTACCTTTTTTTTTTTAAGATTTTTATTTATTTGACAAAGAGAGCACAAGCAGAGGGAGAGAGGTAGAAGCAGGTTCCCTGCTGAGCAAGGAGCCCGATGTGGGACTCGATCCCAGGACCCTGGGATCATGACCTGGGTTGAAAGCAGCCGCTTAACCAACTGAGCTACCCAGGTGTCCCATCATCCCCTTACCTTTAATCTGCAGGTGTTTTACATCTGAAATGAATCTTGTAGACAATATATAGATGGGTCTTGTTTTTTTATCCATTCTGTCACCCTATGTATTTTTTTTGGTGGGGAGCAATTAGGACATTTACATCCAAAGTAATTATTGATAAATATGTATTTATTGCCTTTTGTTATTTGTTTTGTGGTTGGTTTTGTAGTTTTTCTCTAATCCTTTCTTTTGGTCTTTCATGGTTTGCTGGTTTTCTTGATGATATATTTGGATTCCTTTCTCTGTATTCTTCGCTTATCTATTAGTGTTTTTTGATTTGTGGTTACCATTAGGTTTGTTTATAGTTTAGTGTATAGTGTATAGACTAGTGTATAGTCTGCATATAGGAGTCTATATTAAGCTGATGGTCACTTAAGTTTTATCCCATTCTTTATTCCTCTCCCACCCACATTTTAGATGTTTGGTGTCATATTTTACATCCTTTAATTTTATGAATCCCTTGACTGATCTTTACCAAAATATTCATTTTTACTGCTTCTGTGTTTTTTATTTTTCATTCTCTCACTTATGGTCTTCTTTTCCACTCAAAGAGTCCCCTTTAATATTTCTTGTGGGGCTGGCTTGGTGGTCAGGAACTCCTCTAGTTTTTCTTTGTCTGAGAAACTCTTTATCTCTAGACTTTATTTTTATCTTTCCTCTAGACTTTATCTCTAGACTCCTAACACACAGAAATGGACACAGAAAGTCAGTCAAAAGGAGACAAGGACTCCTTTTGAAAGGACCAAACCACTGCAAGTGATCAAAAAAAATATAGTGATATGCTTGATAGAAAATTTAAAGTAATGATCATAAGCATACTCACTAGACTGGAGAAAAGAGTGGAGGACTCCAGTGAGACCCTTAATAGAGATTAAAAAAAAAAAAACAATCAATAACACAATAAGTGAAATTAAAGATACACTAGATATAATAAGAGAGATCAATAACACAATAAGTAAAATTAAAAATACACTAATTATAATAAGTAGAAGGCTAGATGAAGCAGAGGAATGAATTAGCAGCCTGGAAAACAGAGTAATGGAATGTAACCAAGTTGAGCAAAGGAGAGAAAAGAAAATTATGCAAATTGAGAATAGACTTAGGGAACTCAGTGATTCCATCAAACATAATAACATCCACATTATAGGGATCTTAGAAGAAGAGAGAGATAAGGGGCAGAAAATTTCCTAATCTGGGAAAGGAAACAGATATCCAGATCCAGGAGACAAAGAGATCCCCCCAAATATTCACCCCAAGGAGGTCAACACCAAGACACATAGTAATTAAAATGGCAAAAAGTAGTGATAAAAAAATTTTAAAGCAGCTAGAGAAAATAAGACAGTTACATACAAGGGAAACCCCATAAGGCTATCAGCAGTTTTTTCAGCCTAAACTTTGCAGACTGGAAAAGGGTGGCATGATGTATTCGAAATGCTGAAAGGAAAAAATCTGCAGCCAATAATACTCCACCCAATAAGACTATCATTCAGGATAGTATTGTATGTATTGCCATTTTGTTACTTGTTTTTTGGTTGTTTTTTTAGTCCTTTTTCTTTCTTCTCTTCTTCTCTTTCTTTGTTTGATGACTTTTAGTTTTATGTGTGGCTTTCTTCCTCTTCACTTTTGGTGAATCTATTGATTTTTCGGTTGTGGTTACCATGTTTATATCTAACATCCTAAATATATAGTAGTCTATATTAATTTAATGGTCACTTAAGTTTGAACACATTCTAAAAGCACTACATATTTACCTTTCCCTCCACGTTTTATGTATATGTTATATTTTACACCTTTGTATTTTATGTATCCTTTTTCTAATTTTTTAGATATAATTAATTTCACTACTTTCACTAATATTCCTACTAGCTTTATAATTGATCTACTTTTATTGTATGTTTCCTTTTGCCAGTGAAATTTTTTTCCTTTCATAATTTCTTACATCTAGTTATGGCCTTTTCTTTTCACTCAAAGAAGTCCCTTTAACATTTCTTATAAGGCCAGTTTCATTGTAATGAACTCCTTTAACTTTTGTCTGGGAAACTATTTCTCCTTCAATTCTGAATGATAACCATGTCAGGTAGAGTATTCTTGGTTGAAGGATTTTTTTTCTTTCAGTACTTTGAATATATCATCCCACTCCCTTATGTCCTGCAAAGTTTCATTGAAAAATCATCTGATAGCCTAATGAAGTTTCCCTTGTATGTAATTGTTTGCTTTTCTCTTACTCCTTTTAAGATTCCCTTTTTCTTTTTAACTTTTCCTATTTTAACTATTGTGTTGTAGTATGGACCACCTTGGTTCATACTGTTTGGTACTTCTGTGTTTCCTGGACCTGGATGTCTGTTTCCTTCTTTAGATTACGGAAGTTCTCAGCTATTTATTTCTTCAAATAGGTTTTCTGCCCCCTTCTCTCTCTCATCTCCTTCTGAAACAACTATATTGCAAATGTTGTTTTGTTGGTATTATCACAAAGGTCACTTAACCTATTCTCATTTTCTAAATTCTTTTTTCTTTTTGCTGTTCAACTTCATTCCTTCCCATTATGCTGTCTTCTAGAGCTTTGATCCATTTTTATGTGTCCTCTACTCTGCTGTTGATTCCCTCTAGTGTATTTTTCATATCAATTATTTTATTCTTTAGCTCTGACTGCTGCTTTTCAATATTTCCTATCTCTTTGTTGAAGTTCTCACCAAGTTCATCCACTGTCTGCTTAAGTCTGGTATCTTTATGACCATTACTTTGAACCCTTTATCAGGCAGATTGCTTATCTTTATAAATGCAGACTGCATGTCATTTAGCTTTTTTTCTGTGGTTTTGTCTTATTCTTTCTTTTGGAAGATATTCTTCTGTCTACTCATTTTGTCTTACTCTCTGTTTGTTTTATACATACGAGGTAGGGCTGCTATATCTCCTGGTCTTGAAAGTAGTTACCTTATGAAAAAGGCATTCTATGGATCCCTGTAGTGCAATTCCCCTTGATCACCAGAACCAGATGCACCAGGGTTTTCCCCTGCATGGGATGCATGTGTCCTGTTGTGGTTGAGTGGGACCTGCTGTAGGCATGCTATTCGTGGGTGCTGGCCCTCAGCCCAGATGGCTACAGTGACCTGCCTCACCTGCTGTGGTGGCACTTGTGGGGAGGGCTTGTCCCTTGTATAACTGACTGAGCCCTGCTGTAGCCACTGTTGTTTTGCTGGTGGGTATATCCAGTCTTCAGTCCAGCTGTCTGCAATGACCTTCTGTGTCTGCTCCATACATGCTAATGTGTAGGGTTAGTAATTCCCCCATACCTCCAGGGGAGTCACTTTGGAGGGACAACTATCACAGCTGGGGCTGTCCATCAGGTGTCATGGGGTGGTAGATGCTTTGTGGGGATGCTGGTCTTGACTGACATTGCCACCATATGTGATTGGTAGGAACTATTTTGAAGTGGCATTTGCTTGGATGGGTGGGTTGAGTGGGAAGTGTTTGTGGGAAAATGGTAGGGCAGAGCAAGTGATGCTAGCAAAGTAGACGGAGAGTTTCAAAACTGGCTCCTGCAAGCATCTGGCTAGCTAGACCAAAAAAAAAAGCAAGAAAAATGGTTCTTGCCAACACATCTGTTTCTATAAAAAGTCCCTGCAGATACCTGCCCCTCTGACACATGCCCTAAATCAATAAATCTTCATATATTACCCAGCTGCTTTTCAAACTGCTACTTCTGTTCTGTGTCTCAGGCCTAGTGAAAAGTGTACTGGCCCTAAGGGTAGATCCTTGGTTTCCTGTGGACCTCTGGCTCTCACAAAATTAAGCTCTACTGATTTTTAAAGCTCCCAGAGTTAAGTACCCCTGATTTTCAAAGATAGACATTATGAGGACTTGTCTTCCTAATTCAGGACCCCAGGACCATAGTTCCCCAGTGTGGGACTTGATTCCCTCACTCCTCCATGCTTGTGATCTCCTGCTTGCTTGTAGATAGCTGTGCCAGGGTTTTGGTTCCCAACTGTGTCTCCTCCCCACCTACACTTTTTAATACAGGATTCTTTATGACTTTAGCTGTGGAAGATCAGCTCTGTCAGTAATCAGATCATTTTCAGAGTGAGTTGCAAAACACATAGTTATTGCCTTGGTGTGTCCATGGGAGGAGGTGAGCTCAGGGTCCTCCTACTCTCTCATCTTCTCTTCCCCCCTCTATGGTAACTTTGTTATCTTCCTTGTGTTCTTCTTGATCTTAGAAGAAAAGCTTTTAGTTTTTTATCACTGAGTATGAAGTTAGTTGTGGCTTTTTTATATGGCCCTTATTACACTGAGATAATATCCTTCTATTCCCCTTTGTTGGGTGTTTTTATCAGGAAAGGGTGTTAAATTTTGTCCGAAGCTTTTTTTGGAATCTTTTGAGATCATCATGTGATTTTTTTTTTTTTTGCCTTCATTCTGTTAATGTGTTGTATCACATTGATTTGCATATTTTGAATCATCCTTGCATTCCAGGGATAAATCCCTCTTGCTCATTATGTTTGATCTGTCTAGTGTGCTGTTGAATTCAGTTTACTATTGTTTTGTTGAGGATTTTTACATCTATATTCACAAGGGATATCGGTCTATAGTTTTTTCCATTTTTTTTTTTGTTTGTTTGTCTCTGGTGTCAGTACAATGTTGGCCTGATAAAATGAGTTGCAAGTGTTTTTTCCTCAATTTTTGGAGAGTGTGAAAAACATTGGTACTCATTCTTTAAATGCTGGTAGAATACTTCAGTGAAGACATCTGATCATTATCTTTCATTTGTTGGAAAGTTTTTGATTAGTGACTCAATCTTCATATGAGTTACAGATCTGCTCAGATTTTTTATTTCTTCCTGATTCAATCTTGATAGATAGTATGGTTCTAGGAATTTATCCATTTTTTTTACTGGGCTATAAAATTTATTGGCATATGATTGTTCATAATAGTTTCTTGAACCTTTTTTATTTCTGTGGCACTAGTTGACATTTCTCCTCTTTCACTTCCGTTTGAGTCTTTCTCATTTTTTCTTAGTCTAGCCAAGAATTTGCCAATTTTGTTAATCTTTTCAAAAAAACAGCTCTTGATTTTTTTCTACTGATTTCTTATATTCTATTTCATTTATTTTTGCTCTTTTAAAATTTTTCTTCCTTCTGCTAATTTGGGGTTTAGTTTGTTCTTTTTCAAGTTCCTTGAGGTATTACATTAGATTGAGTTATATACATATGTATATACTTAAACATATACATACACATAGATGTATACATACATATATATGTGTGTGTGTGTACACATAGATACGTATATAGATATTTAACCCTATACACTTGCCTTTTAGTACTACTTTATCTGTATCCCATAAAATTTGGTTCATTGCACTTTCATTTTTATTCATCTCCAGATATTTTCTAATTTCCTTTCGGATTTCTTCTTTGACCCATTGATTGTATAGGAATATGTTGAATTTCCACCTATTTCTGGATTTTCGGCTTTTCCTTCTGCAGCTAATTTCTAGCTTCATTCCATTGTGGTCAGGAAAGATACTTGGTATGATTTCAATCCCCTTAAATTTGTTAATACTCATTTTGTTACATATCATGTGATCTATCCTGAAGAATGTACCATATGCACTTGAGAAGAATGTGTATTCTGTCTCTGTTAGGTGAAATATTCTGTATATGTCTGTTAGGTTCATTTGATCTAAAGTGTAATACAAGTCCACTTTTTATTTTCTGTCTGCATGTTTTATCTATTACTGAAAGTGGGGTATCAAAATCTATTATTGTGTTGTCTCTTTCTGCCTTCAGTTCTCTTGATGTTTTCTTCATATACATGGGTGCCTTTGTGTTGGGTGGATACATATTTATACTTGTTGTATCTTTATGTTAAATTGGCCCTTTATAATTACACAATGTGTTTCTTTGTTTCTTGTGAAACTTTTTGACTTATAGCCTATTTTGTCTGTTATAGATATGGCTGCTCCTGATCTCTTTTGTTTACTATTTGCATGGAACGTCTTTTTCTGTGCTTTCCCATTCAACCTGTGTGTCCTTAAATCTAAAGTGAGTCTTTTATAGACAGCCATAATTGGATCAGGCATTTCTGTTCATTTAGCATCATTAGTGAGTTCAAGTCATTTACATTTAAAGTAATTATTAACAGGGAAAGACTTATTATTGCCATTTTGTTAATTGTTTTCCTTCTGTACTATAGCTTTTTTGTCTTTCTTCCCCTCTCTTTCTGTCTTCCTTTGTTTTTTCATTGATTATTTTGTAGCAACATACTTTGATTCTTTTCTCATTTTCCTTTGTGTATCTTCTATAGGTATTTTCTTTGTGGTTACCATAAGTGTTATGTAAAATATCTCACAATTATAACACTTTATTTTAAGGTGATAATAGTTTAATTTCAAATGCAAATATTTTTGTTTTATTTTACAAATTTAATTTTAAAAATTTGTGCTTTTTCTGCCATGAGCATGTATTATTTTAGTAATTAAAACAAACCATAAAATTGTGCACATTTTAAGTTAGTAAAGTATTATACAGCCATATGAGTAATCTTTGAGAAGGCAGATTGCAGAGGTAGGAAACAGGCCACTTTTGTGGCTCCTTTTCCCCTACAAAAAGTTCCAGGGGTGATTTTAGGTCTAAAGTAGAAGCTAAAGGGGAAGTGAGAAACTTGAAATGTTTCCACTTGTGCTAACAAAGAAGAGGAGAGGTCTAGAGAAAAAGAGGCAGATGAGGGGGAAAAACAAAGGAGAATTCTCTGTTTACTTGTATTGACAGAGGAGATGATAGAAGAATACTGTTTTTGGAAGTCCACATCCATAAGATGAGTGATTCTTTAGAATTACAGGATTTGATCAGGCTCCTAAGAACTAGACATTTCTCTTTGGTTAAAATGACTGGAGTTCCACAAGCTAGAATGCAAACAAAAGGCATTTCACTAGTCCCAGCTTCCAAATTCTCTAGTGTTTCATTCAATCCAATTTGTGTTACATGTAACAGTTTCAATTATTTACTTTCAGAAGATGAAAAATGAGTAAACATAATAATTACTATACATTTTATAGTTTAATCACATAGTTTACCAAAATTTCTACTTTCTGTGAAATATGTCATATGCCCACAGAAAGTCCATCAGAGACAAATAAATAAAACAACTTTTTAAAGACTCATATTCATAGTCCCTTATATGGGTATCTTGAAAGTTGCTGTACACACTCTCATCTCTTCAGGATGATTTATCAGATCTAAGTTCCATGCATATGACAGCCTGTCACTTGACCAAGTAGTGTTATCTTTCCCAATCTTACATTTGAGGAATATATGACATAGCTCTTAAAATGGAGAATCACAGATATTTTTCATCATGAAATTATACAACGAGAAATTTGTGAAACAGACTATGACTTTCTGTTAGCTATTTCACCCAGAATATCTAAAATCCAGGCAAATTTGAATTAATCTTTTCAACCTAAATAATATAGATAAAAGATGTGGTAGAGAAATGAAACATTCACACGGTCAAATACTTTATAATAATTTGGTTTAAGGCAAGTTTCAATATGATGTTTCAACTCCTCAGGAACCCAAAGCTAATTTAAAAAAATAAAACAAAAAACAAAAAACAAAAACAAAAACATGAGACATGCATTATGTGACAAAAGAGAAAAAGCCAGCAAGGTTTTAGCCTGGGAAATTAAGAAGGAGACAGCATACAACCTGATATTTTCAATTAACACCCTATATGTTTCTTCAGTCTCATGACCTGTCTGAAATTAATGAAACCTTTTCTACAATGAAACCCATCTACATTCAATTTGTATGAATCAGTCCATAGTGTGAGAAAGAATAGAGTGAACAAATACTTCTCCCTGGTCATTGGTACTGATGTAAATATCACAAAGTCTCAAAATAAGAAACACAAGAAAATAACATAAATCACACCAAACATTGCTGTGGGGATTACACACACAAAAATAGCTGAATTCAGGTGGATTAAGTAAAAGACTTATTTAAAAGATCTTTCACCCAGATCAAATTATCATAATGGCTATGATTATATCTTTTTTTCCAAATAACTTCCTTGCACCCTTATCTCAAAATATAATTCCTATTGCAGACTTTTCATAGCCCTAAGGAGAAAAAAACCCTATTAATCACTGTTTTCGTTCAATTCTAACTATAACTGGGAAAGTACTTGCACTGAGTCAAAATCCCACGTCCACTTTGTATGTACAAAAATCAGAGAGGGTTATTAAAACAGACTCTCCTCTAATAATCTCTGTAGATGCTTTAATCACACTTTCTGTGTTTTTAAAACAAAATCTCAGTCCTAGTCACATCTTTTAACACTTGCAGGGAGTGGGAGGTGGGGAGAGATGACAAAAATTAAATTTGAAGTTGATTTTATGCAGTCTATTGAATTTGAGCCAAGAAACAAAACCCAAAAATACTTTACATGATAAATCAATTCAGAAAAATAATCTTGTTTTTAAAATCCTTACCTTAAAAAGAATAAAATAATATTTTTCTTTTTTATCCAACTTATATTTCTGGTGTAATTCATCATAAAGATTTTATGAACAGCTTTGAAAAGAATTGTTTTTATATATATATTTAAGCATTGAATAAGAGTGATCATTTCATTCCTGCAGCACTTGCATTACTGACCATGAAGCTCACAGTGCTTCACCCTATTCTTGTGCATATGACACAATTCTATGTGGTAGTAAACCATATTGTGAGATGTATAGGGAAATAAAATATAAATAGAGTGCCAAAGCAAAATGGAAAGTTTCAACTGATGTTTGAAAGAAGATAGAATCTTTGAAATGGAGACATAAACAATGTCTATTAGCTAGTAAGAGCTGAAGGAGGGCAAGTTCTTGTATGATGTTGAAGGCTCCACACACTTTTAGACTGAGTTCACATAAAGAACAATTCTTGAGAAAACTCTAATACTCCTTCCTTTTTTCTTATGTTTACCACCCATGCTTACCACCCTCCAGCAGTTCAATTTTTTTTAAGTTTTTTTTTATTATGTTATGTTAATCATCATACATTACATCATTAGTTTTTGATGTGGTGTTCCATGATTCATTGTTTGCATATAACACCCAGTGCTCCATGCAGAATGTGCCCTCTTTAATACGCATCACCAGGCTAACCCATCCTCCTACCCCCCTCCCCTCTAGAACCCTCAGTTTGTTTCTCAGAGTCCATAGTCTCTCATGGTTCATCTCCCCCCTCCGATTACCCCCCCTTCATTCTTCCCCTCCTGCTATCTTCTTCTTCTTTTTTTTTTTTAACATATAATGTATTATTTGTTTCAGAGGTACAGATCTGTGATTCAACAGTCTTGTGCAAGCACTTTTTATTTTGATGTAGTCCCAATAGTATGTTTTTGCTTTTGTTTCCCTTGCCTAGGAGACATATCTAAAAAAATGTTGCTATGGCTGATATCAAAAAGTTACTGCTTATGTTTTCTTCTAGAAGTTTTATGGTTTCAAGTCTCATATTTAGGTCTTTAATCCATTTTGGATTTATTTTTGTGTATGGTATAAGAAAGCAGTCCAATTTCATTCTTTTGCATGTAGCTGTCCAGTTTTATTGAAGACTGTCTTTTCCCCATTGTATGTTCTTGCTTCCTTTGTCATAGATTAGTTGGCCATATAATTGTGGGTTTATTTCTGGGGTCTCTATTCTGTTTGGCTCATCTATAGGTCTATTTTTTGTGCCAGTACCATGCTGTTTTGATTTCACAGCTTTGCAGTATATCTTGAAATCTGGGATTCAGTTTTGTTCTTCTTTCTCAAGATAGCTTTGGTTATTGGGGTCTTTTATGGTTCCATACAAATTTTAGGATTATTTTAGTTTTGTGAAAAATGTTGTTGGTATTTTTTTTTTTGCTGTTGTATTATGATAGGGATTGCATCAAATATGTAGTTTGTTTTGGGTATTATAGGCATTTTAACAATATTTGTTCTTCCAATCCATGAACATAGAATATCTTTCTATTTGTTTGTATCCTCTTCAATATCTTTCATCAGCATTTTATAGTTTTTGGAGTACAGATATTTCCCTTCTTTGGTCAAGTTTATATCTAGGTATTCTATTATTTTAGGTAAATGAGAGTGTTTTCTTAATTTATCTTTCTACTACTTCATATTTAGTGTATAGAAGTGAAACAGATTTCTGTATATTAATTTTGTATTCTGCAACTTCACTGAATTCACTTATCAGTTTTAGTAGTTTTTTGGTGGAGTTTTTAGGGTTTTCTGTATAATGTCATCTACAAATAGAGAAAAATTTACCTCTGCCTTACCAATTTGGTTGCCTTTTATTTCTTGTCTGACTGCTTTAGATAGGACAAAAGTATACTTCTAACCCACAGAGGAAGACTCTGGGAAGGCATGTGGTTTTTATGTGACCCACCTTATTCATCATGGTTGAGGGAAACTGCAGTAGTCAAACCATTATACACATGGTTGTCACACACACACACACACACACACACACACACACACACACACACACTTTAAAAATGATACTATAGGCTCCATGAGGAAGTAGAACTAATGTATCTATAATCTGCATTTAGCACAGTGTTCCATATATAATAGGAATTTAATGAACAGTGTTTTGGCTATCTAGCATTTTAGAAGGAGATATAGCACAAGTAGTTATGAAGGCAGTGAAATAGGAATGTGGGGGCTCTGTGTTGGAACATTAAATAGTAGTTCCATGGTGGATGGGTGATGGGATTGGTGAATGGGAGTAGTAAGAGAAGAGGTTCCAATTTTTAAATGCTACCACCTTAGTAAAGGGATTAAGAATTATAAACCATGCACTCTACAATATATTTAACTGGGAAAGATTTCTTAGTCTCTGTTACTCCAAGTTCATTATCTCAAACTGTGCCTATATTATAAATGCTTTAAAATGCAAAAAGCCTGTGTTTTTGTGTTCAGAAACATTAATAAAGAGGGGAACTTAGACCATAGCCTATCTGCAACCAGTCTTTGAAATAGCCGGAGAAAAAGCCATATGGAGAGATTGGGAAGGAAGAGATAAAGAGGAAAATAAAGAAAGCCAAATCCCTATGGCCAGTGGAAATAAAGAAAGGCTAAGCTCAAAGACCTTGGGCTTGAAAAGTCATCCTGGGCCTTAACACTTCCAAGGTGCTTTTCTCCTACACAAGGGTTCTTAGATGGAACTACTGGTCAGGGAGCTCTGGAGCACGGAAAAACAGTCAGAAGTCTAGGTTTAAAGTTATCTACTCTACTGTAGAAGCAATAAGGGTAAAGAGAGAGAAAGAAGTAAAGTGGGCTGGGACAGAACCTATATTCAAGTGGTTGGAAAGATGAAGAGTACACACACACACACACACACACACACACACACACACACACACAGGAAAAGCACCTATAGAAAAAGTTATAAAAGCACAGGAGCCCAAGAACAAATAATGTTCCAGGATGTTAAGAAATGATCAAGTATGAAAGAATGCCACAGAAAACTACAGGACAGGGACTGAGAACAGTCAAGATGAAGGTTGTTGGCGTGACCCTGTATATCTCTGGCATAAAAAAAGTCAAGGAGGGAGAGTATAGGTGGAGTCAGATGCAGGTTTTATGGGAAACCACAGATCTTGCACAGAGAGATACAATTCTCTTGGCTTTGTGAGGGATATGGATAAATATATGCCAGAATCTCAACTCACATAAAAACAATGCTTAGTTGGTTCCTGGTAATCATGGAATTGATGCAGCTTACCTTCAACCTGAACTATAAGGCCCTGTACAATGGAACTCCAAATTTTTCCCTTCCTTTTCTTACATTTTTCACTCTTACAGGAATTCTTGACTGCATCCACAAGGGACTACTCACTTTTTGACTAAGTAACTTGTACTTTTCTACCCCTAAGTCTATGATCTCATTGACCGCCCCAAACTGTCTTCCATTTTAACTCCCCTCATCCTCTGAGGTCTGGCTCACTTCAACCCCTTCAAGAGGTATTTAGCACAAAACGTAAGAACACATGAGCTCCACAGTATGACCGCTTCCATCCTGGTTCCACTGCTTACTAGATGCATGACATGATCTTTATCAAGATGCTTAGCATCACTGTGCTTCAGTTTCTTCCTCTGTAAGATGGGAATAATAACACCTTCCTCTTAGGGTTGTAAGGCTTATGCAAGACAAAATGTATAAAGCACGTAGAACAGTGACTAGCATGTAATAAGCTTGCAATAAATGTTAGCTCTTAATAATCATGAGGCATTCTTTAATTGCCCTATTTGGAAGTTATCTTCCTTTTTCATTGTTTTAAGCAATATGGTCTGGTCTATTTATTTGGACATTAAGTTTTACTACTTGGGATTTTCAAATATCATTTCCTTTGCCTATGTTTTCTCTCTCTTTTTAATTGGATTACAAGCTCTTTGAGAAAAGACACTCTGTCCATAATTCCTTTTATGTCTTAGTACCTAGAATATTCCTTTGCAATATATAAATGGTTAAAAATGCTTAGATGATCTATTTCTAAGTCATCTGTAAAAATCCAAAGTCAAACATTATTAGGAAACTGCCTAAATATAATTCTCTATATACAAAGACTTTTGAACATCTAGGAATATTATTAAAAATATTCAGAGCTATAATGTAATTAACTTTCACAAAACTAATAACAAGTAGATCATTGAACCACTAAGAGCTGACCACAGCCCAGAAAATCAGAGAAACAAGCTTTAAATCTTATTTTCCTCTTGATACTTCTTATAAGTACTGCTTGAATTAATCTTTATTAAGAGAGACAATATCTTTTAGCAGACTTTATTCCGCCATTGAAGGTTTGAGTGAAAACAATAATTTCATAGAAAATCAGATGCAACACAAAAAATATTATTGGGTGCTATCATAATGAAGTCATTTTGTCTTTCTAAA
Organism: Callorhinus ursinus; assembly: GCF_003265705.2. Taxonomy (NCBI): domain Eukaryota; kingdom Metazoa; phylum Chordata; class Mammalia; order Carnivora; family Otariidae; genus Callorhinus; species Callorhinus ursinus. The sequence continues at coordinate 20,389,460 of NW_027397071.1, forward strand.
GCTGGCACAGGACTAGTTGTGGGAGAAAGTGGGGAGCAGCCCTGTCTTATCCACTCCCACAGTCAGGGAACTTGAGGGTCTGAGGGGTCAGGAATGACTTCAAGACTTGGAGGTCCAAAGTTCTATTGATCTATGAAGAAGAAAGCCCAGAGCTCCCAAAGTTTCCTCTCCTATTTACTTCCCAGTGCAGTAGTTTGAATCTTTAGAGCAACTCTGCAAATTATATAAAGTAGGAAACTGAGGCTGAGAGTTAAATAATGTACTCAAACACATTTTGGTAAAGATTGTACCGAAATTGTCAGATTCAAAACCTACTCTCTTTCCCCTGAACAGTCACATTCTGTTCCCCTAAAATCATGGGCTTTTCCATTGCACAATATCACTAGTAATATCTTCAAGTTAAGAGAAATTTGAGTTGTCAAAGTTTGGATATGCCCCATCCACATTCTTGTGAAATCTAATCTAAATTGAAGGTAATCATGATAAAAATCTTTACTCTTGGTATCCACATGCCTGGCACTGAGTATAGTTAGAAATGCTCTTCATACTTTAGGGACATTGTCTAATTAATCCTCATAGTCTATGAGGAAAGTATATATTACCTACATTTTATAGATGAGGAAGTTCAGGCTCACAGGTAGAAGATGGAAAGCCAAAAATTGCTATGTAGTCTACTGGTCCCACAAACTGTTCTTAACCAAAGGTATTCTGCAAGCACAGCCAAGGGAATCTGACTACAGTTTCTGTGAAATGGAACAATTTCTATTCTTCTCTTCCAAGTGAAATTTCCTGTTGTGATAGAATTATTGTCCACAAATATTCTAGTTCACCAAGCTATGTGCCTGATGACTAAACTGAAGGAATGATCTTTTTTCCTTTATTGAAGAGAACTTCTATTTTCCCCAAGGATTTTCAAAAAAAAAAAAGAAAGAAAAGAAAGAAAGAAGGGAAGAAAGGAAGAAAGGAAAGAAAGGAAAGAAAGAAAGGAAAGAAAGAAAGAAAGAAAGAAAGAAAGAAAGAAAGAAAGAAAGAAAGAAAGAAAGAAAGAAAGAAAGAAAGAGAAAGAAAGAAAGAAAGAAAGAGAAAGAAAGAAAGAAAGAAAGAAAGAAAGAAAGAAAGAAAGAAAGAAAGAAAGAAAGAAAGAAAGAAAGAAAGAAAGAAAGAAAAGAAAAAAAAGAAAAGAAAGAAAGAATAGTAATCCAAACTGAGTTCTGGATTAAGGTGATCAGAGTAGCTAGAGAAACGTTCCATGATTGGAAAATGCTACAGACCTTGGCTATTTCTTGGCCTGGGTCTATAAATTCAGTGCAGACTATCACTTCAAGTTAAATATTGAGGCAAACAGCAGAATCCAAAATCAAGAAACAAGCTGCCAGAAAGGCTCACCTCTACTTAGAGTCTATTTATAATGATTTTCATGGCATTGCCCAGAACTTTATACTCAGACCCCGTAATGTTTTTTGCTTTACTCAGTCTCTTATCTATTGAGTTTATGATAGCTATATTACTGTAATTACTGAGTGACAACTCCCTGGGAAAATAGATGAAAATTCTTCCTTTATTTCCCAATATTGCTGGAAGTAATTAAAAACTTATGCCTTTGTACATACAAAATATCCATACACTAGGAGACACTGAGTACAATAATACAGAGTAACAGTACGCAAACTCAAAATCAATGTACTAATAACAAATTAACTAAGTGATCAAACATAACATCACCAATAAGGGGACCTCGGGTACCTCTTGATGTCATGCTCTGAAGATACAACATCACCCACATAGTACTTCTAACCAAAATATACACAAAATGTAAGTCTGACTCTAATTATAAAGTAACAGTCAGACAAGTAATGCAAATTGAAAAACATTTTACAAGACGACTGACCAGGATTCAAGAAAAATGCCAGTATTATGAACGATGAAAATAAACATATAGATATATAAATAATTAAATAATGACTAGGCAATTTAGATTTTAAAAAAACAGAGAAATGAAAACTAAATATGTGATCCTTGATTATACCCTAGATTTTTTTGTAGAACCATTTTATTTTATTTAACATCTGTCACCATACAAAATTATTAAAATATTATTGACTATATATCCTATGTTGTATTTTTCCTCTCTGTGAATTATTTTATAACCAAAAGTTTGTACCTCTTAATCCCATTTACCTATTTCACTTACCCTCCCATCCCACTAATTTGTCAACCACTCGTTTATTCTCTATCTTGATAAGTTAGTTTCTTTTGTTATTTGTTTTTGCATATGCTTGGATTTTTAGGTTCCACCTATAAGTGAAATTATATGATATTTGTCTTTCGTTGTCCAACTTATTTCACTTAGCATATACCCTCTCAGCCCATCCATGTTGTCACAGCGGCAAGATGACTTTCTCTTTTATTGCTGAGTAATATTTTATTGTGTGTATGTATATCACATCTTTATTCATTCATCTATTGATGGACATGGGTTGCTTCCATATCTTATCTATTGTAAATAGTGCTGCAATAAACATAAAGGTGCAAAAAAAATAAAAAACCCACACAAAAACAAAACCCATAAGGGTGCAAATATCTTTTCAAATTAGCATTTTGTTTTCTTTTACCCAGAAATGGAATTATTGGATTGTATACTACTTCTATTATTAGTTTTTCAAGGAAACTTCTCATTGTTTTCTGTAATGGCTGTACCAATATATATATTCCTATCCCCAACAGTGCATGAAGATTCCCTTTTCTTCACATCCTCACCAACACTTGTTATTTCTGATCTTTTTGATACTAGCCATTCTGACTGGTGAAAGGTGACATATCATTCTGGTTTTCATTTCCATTTCCATGCTTGTCAATATAGAGCAACTTTTCATGTGTCTTTTAGCTATCTGTATGTCTTCTTTGGGAAAATGTCATTCAGATCCCCTGCCAATTTGTAATTGGATTATTTTGTTTTTATTTTTGTGTTGAGTTGTAGTTCTTTATATACTTTGAATATTAGGACATTATGGAATATATCATATGCAAATACTTCTCATGTTCAGTAGGTTGCCTTTTTTTTGTTGCTGATTTATTTGGTTCTAGTTCTGTGAAAAGTCCTATTGGTATTTTGATAGGAATTGAGTCTGTATTCATATACAGATTCACACTTTAATCTGAATTCTTTCAGTCCATGAGCATAGTCTTGGATTCCACTGAGTCTTGGATTTCCCTCAGTAATTTCTTATAGTTTTCAGAGTATAAGTCTTTTACCCAATTTGGTTAAATTTATTTCTAGGTATTTTTTGTTTGATGTAAATGAGATTGTTTTTTAAATTTTCCTTTCTAGTACGTCATCACTAGCATATAGAAACACAACAAGATTTCTGTATATTGATTTTACATTCTGTAAATTTATTGAATTCATGTATTAATTGTAATTTTTTTGTGGAGTCTTTGCAGTTTTATATATATAGTATCCTGTCATCTGGAAATAGTGAGAGTTTTACTTCTTCCTTACCAACATGGATAACTTTTATTACTTTTCCTTGTCTGATTGCTATAGCTAGGACTTCCAGTATTGTGGAATAAAAGTGATAAGAGTGAACATCCTTGACTTGTTCTTGATCTTAGACCAAAGCTTTCAATTTTTTATTACTGAGTATAATGTTAGCTGTGGGTTTGTCACATATGGCCTTTATTACGTTGACATATGTTTTTTCCATACCTACTTTGTTGAGGGTTTTTATTTTAATCAATGTTGAATTTTGTCAAATACTTTGTCTGTATCTATTGAGATGATCATATGATTTTTATCCTTCATTTTGTTAATTTGGTGTACCACATTGACTGTTTTGCATATATTGAACCATTCTTGCATCCCTGGAATAAATTTTACTTGCTTGTTAAAAGGAATAATTCTTTTAATGTATTTTTTAATTCAGTTTGCTAATATTTAGCTAAGGATTATTGAATCTGTGTTCATTCAGGCTATTGGTCTGTAATTTTCTTGTAGCATCTATTCTATGTCTAATTTGGTGTTAGGGTAATGCTGACCTTATATTATGAATTTGAAAGCATTTGTTCCTTTTCTTTTCTTCTTCCTTCCTTCCTTCCTTCCTTCCTTCCTTCCTTCCTTCCTCCCTTTCTTTCTTTCTTCCTTCCTTCCTTCCTTCCTTCCTTCCTTCCTTCCTTCCTTCCTT
>NW_027397071.1:20393650-20425683 GCF_003265705.2 Callorhinus ursinus
CTTCCTTCCTTCCTTCCTTCCTTCCTTCCTTCCTTCCTTCCTTCCTTCCTTCCTTTCTTCTTTCTTTCTTTCTTTCTTTCTTTCTTTCTTTCTTTCTTTCTTTCTTTCTTTCTTTCTTCTTTCTTTTTTGAATAGTTTGAGAAGGATAGGTATCTTTTTAAATGTGTGGTAGAATTCATCTCTGAAGCCATCCAGTCCTGAACTTTGTTGAAAGTTTTTTTAATTACCAGTTCAAATTTGTTACTGGTAATTGATCTGTTCAGATTTTTTATTTCTTCCTGATTCCATCTTAGAAGTTTGAATATGTTTCTAGGAATTTATCCATTTCTTCTAAGTTCAATTTTGGGCCTATAATTTTTGTAGTAATCTCATAATTTTTATATTTCTGTGGTCAGTTGTAACTTCTCTTTCATCTAACTTTATTTATTTGAGTCCTCTTTTTTTTCTTGATTAGTCAGGATAAAGTTTTATCACTTTTGTTTTTTATTTTCAAGGAATCAGCTATTAGTCTCTTTGATCTTTTTGTTGTTGTTTTTGTCCCTATTTCATTTTTTTGCATTTTTAAAAAATAAATTCAATGTAATTAACATATACTGTATTATTAGTTTCAGAGGTAGAATTTAGTGACTCATCAGTTTCATACAACTCCCAGTACTCATGCCATCAAGTGCCCTCCTTAATGCCCACCACCCAGTTACCCCTCCCCCACCCACCTCCCCTCCAGCAACCCTCAGTTTGTTTCCTATAGTTAAGAGTCCTTTACAGTTTGCTCCCTCTCTGTTTTTGTCTTATTTTTCCTTCCCTTCCCCTATGTTTATCTGTCTTGTTTCTTAAATTCAACATATGAGTGAAATTATAGAGTATTTGTCTTTCTTTGACTTATTTTGCATAGCATAATACCTTCTAGTTCCATCCATGCCATTGCAAATGGCAAGATTTCATTCTTTATGATGGCTAAGTAATATTCCACTATATATACTGCATCTTTATACATTCATCTGTTGATGGGCTCTTTCCATATTTTAGCTATTGTGGACATTGGTGCTATAAACATTGGGGTACATGTGCCCTTTTAAATCACTATGTTTGTATCCTTTGGATAAATACCTAGTAGCACAATTGCTGGGTCATAGGGTAGCTCTTTTTTTTTTTTTTAACTTTTTGAGGAACCTCCATACTGTTTTTATTTTGCACTCTGATCTTTGTTATTTTCTTCCTTCTACTAACTTTGGACTATTTGTTCTTTTTTAGTTCCTGTAAGTATAATAATAGATTGCTTGACATTTTTCTTATTCTTGAGGTAGACCTGTATCACTATATTGATAGTAGCACTTACCTCTTAGAACTGCTTTTGCTAAACCCCAGGAATTTTGAACTGTAGTGTTTCCATTTTAATTTGTCTCCAGGTATTTTTTATGTCATATATGGCCATTAGTTGTTTAGTAACATGTTATTTAGCCTCCATGTGTTTGTGTTTCTTTCAGTTTTTTTTTAATTGATTTCTAGTTTTATACCATTGTGGTTGGAAAAGATGTTCAATGTGATTTCAATCTCTTAAATTTTGAAACTTATTTTATGGTCTTTTATAAGATCTATCCTAGAGAATATTGCAAAAAAATTGAAAAAATATGTGTATACTGCTGTTTTTAGGTGGAATGTTCTGTATATATCTAAGTCCATTTGTCTAATGTATCATTCAAAGCCACTGTTCCCTTACTGATTTTCTGTCTGGATGATCTATTCATTGATTTAAGTGGGGTGTTAAGTTCCCCTACTATTATTGTATTACTTTCCATTTCTCCCTTTATGTCTGTTAATATTTTCTTTATCTATTTAGGTGCTTCTATGTTGCATGCTTAGACTTTACAATAGTTATATCCTTTTCTTGGGTTGATCCCTATTTTTGTATAATGACCTTTTGTTTTTTGTTAGAGTCTTTGTTTTAAAGTCTTTTATCTGATTAGAGTATTAGTACCCCAGTTCTTTTCACTTCCATTTGTATGGAATATCTCTTTCCATTCCTTCACTTTCAGTCTGTATTTCTTTAGGTCCAATGTGAATCTCTTGTAAGAAGTGTATAGATGGGTCTTGCCTTTGTATTCATTTAGTTACCCTGTGTTTTTTTTTATTAGAGGTTTTAATCCATTTACATTTAAAGTAATTATTGATAAGTATGTACTTAATGCCATTTTTAAATTGCTTTTTGGTTGTTTTTGTAGTTCTCTTTCTTCTCTTGTTCTCTTGTGGTTTGATGGCTTTTTTTAGTGTTGTACTTGGATAACTTTCTTTTTATTTTTTGTGTATCTATTATAGATTTTTGATTTGTGGTTATCATGAGGATCATAAGTATTATCCTATGTATATAGCAGTGTATAATGAGTTGATGGCCGCTTAAGTTTGAACACATGTAAAAGCACTAAATATTATTTTCTTTCTCTGTTTTATGTATATAACACTATATTTTCATCTTTTTCTTTTGTGAATACCATGACTAATTTTTGTAGTTAGAATTGATTTTACTATTTTTGTGTTTTAACTTCCTATCTTTATAAATGATTGATCGGCTCCATGTAATGTATTTTAACTTTCACCAGTAAGATATTTTCCTTTCATAATTACTTCTAGTTATGGCCTTTTTGTTCAACTTAAAATATTCCTTTAACATTTTTCATAAGACTGGTTTAGTGGTGATAAACTCCTTTAACTTTTGTTTGTCTGGGAAAGTTTTTATCTCTCCTTCAATTCTAAATGGTTATCTTTTTGGGGAGAGTATTCTTAGCTGTAGGCTTTTATTGCCCCTAGCACTTTGAAAATATATATATATGCCACTCTGGCCCAAGGTTTTTGCTGAAAAATCAGCTGATAACCTTATGGGTTTTCCCTTGTATGTAACTATTTACTTTTGCTTTTAAGATAATCTCTTTATCTTTAAAATTTGCCGTTTTAATTATTATGTGTCTTGGTGTATATCTCCTTTGGTTCATCTTGTTTGGGCCCCTCTTTGATTCCTGAATCTAGATATCTGTTTTCTTCCCCATGTTTGGGAAGTTTTCAAATAATATTTCTTCAAATAATTTTTTTGCCCCCTTGTTCTCTCTTCTACTTCTGGGACTTACATAAATCAAATGTTATTATGCTTAATGATGTCACAGAAGCCCCTTAACCCTTCCTCATTTTTTATTTTTATTTTTGCTGTTCAGCTTGGTTACTTTCATTGCCCTGTCTCCTAGATCACTGATCCATTCTTCTGCATCCTCTAATCTGCTCTTGATTCCAACTAATGTATTTTTCATTCCAGTTACTATATTCTTCAACTATGACTGGTTCTTTTTTTATATTTTCTGTCTCTTTATTGAAGTCCTTGCTGAGTTCATCCACTCTTGTTTCAGGTCTGATGAGTATCTTTATGACCATTACTTTGAGCTCTTTATCAGGCAGATGGCTTATGTCTGTTTCATTTAATTCTTCTCTGTAGTTTTTGTCTTATTCTTTCATTTGGATCAGATTTCTCTGTCTCCTTTTGTCTAACCATCTGTGTTTATTTTTATGTCTAGGTAGGACAGCTACATTTTCTGGAAAGTGGCCTTGTGGAGAAGGGTTTCAGTGATGCCCTGTAGGGCAGTACTCCCTGGTTATCAGAAACAGGTGCTCCCGGACTACCTCTGTGTGGGTTGCATGCACCTACTGTTGTGGTTGAGACATAACACTATGGGTGCCCTGGTGGCAGGGCCTATACCCTGTGTGTCTGGCTTTGAGGCCCAATTGCAGCAAATGGGGTTGTGCTTGTAAGCAATTTCCTCCCCACACTGCTGGCTTAGGTCCCTAGCTGTAGCCACCTCAGTCTCACACTGGATAGGACTGGTACTCAGCCCAGTTGTCTGCAATGAGCTGCTGTGACTGCTGTGGGAACATTGGTGGGCAGAGTTTCTATCCCTCCACCCCCAGGAAGGAGTCACTTTTGAGGGGTGCTGGTCTCATCTTGGGCTGCCTGCCAGGTATGGCAGTGTAGATCTACTTTTGAGCGGTGCCTGCTTGGATGGGCACTTTGAATGGAACAGGTCCACAGGGGAATGCCAGGGCAGGGTACACGATGCTATCAAGTTACATGATGAGTTTCAGAGCTAGCTCCCCAAAGCCTCAGGTTATCTAGACTGAGAAAAGGCAAGAAAAATAGCACTGCCAACATTTTTGTTCTTGAAAAAAGCTCTTGAAGACGTCTGTCCTTCCAGCACATATCCTAAAATTAATCACTACATCTTCACATATATCCCTGGTGCTTTTCAAACTGCTGCTTCTGTGCTGTGTCTCAGGTCGAGTTATTTAGCATACTGTCTTTTTAAGGGTGGAGACTTGGTTTCCTATAGCCCTCTTGCTCTCCTGGAATTAAGCACACTGATTTTCAAAGCCACACATTATGAGGACTCACTTTCTCAGTGTGGGTCACCCAGATCAGGGGTGCCCAGTGTGAGGTCTGATGTCCTTGCTCCTCAAGCTTGTCCCTCCCTCTCTTGGGTAATTAGGCTGGGGGTTTGGTTCCTGATTACATCTCTGCCCCTCCTACCCTTTTCAGTGTGGCCTTCTCTCTACAACTAGTTGTGGAAGACTGTTCAAGTCTTCAGACTGTTTGCAGTGAGTTGCAATGCATGTAGTTGTTTCAAGTGCGTCTGTGGTTGTGAGCTCAGTAGTCTCCTACTCTGCTATCTTCCCTCTCTTCACCCAATCCTAGAATTTTTAAACAAAATACAAAATCTAAATATGGAATGTGTATTAGATAATAATGCTATATCCGAGTTTAATTTCCTGAATGTGATCACTAAAATTTATTTATGTAAGAAGAGACTGTTCTAGTCTTAGGAGGTAAAGGCAGAGACATATCTGTATGTTGAAGGGAAAATGGTAAAAAAAAAATTTTTTTACTTGAACTAGAGAAGTTGAAATTCTAATGTTAATGGATAAATGAGCAGCCTTGGTCAGTTGTGTTGGAGTAATGTATTTCATTTAACTCATTTATTCAATAAATTATATTAAGTGTCCATCAGGCATTAGATACTGTGCCAGACTGAAAATATAAAAATCAGATATAAATTCTGCCCTCAAGGAGCTTACTTTATAGTTCAACTTATAGAACGTCAGTGTCCAACACCTTGCTTTATAGTATGTTCTGTAGCAATCTTAAATTAACACTTTTTCTCATGAGACAAAATTATAATGAGACCAAATTCTAAGATTAAAGGAGGTGTTGGCAATGGCTTAATACAGGCATACCTCAGCGATACTGTAGGTTGGACTTTAGATCACTACAGTAAAGTGAATATCTCAATAAAGTGAGTCAAATGAATTTTTGGTTTTCCAATGCATATAAAATGTTTGTTTATACTGTAGTTTATTAAATGTGCAATAGCTTCATGTCTAGAAAAATGTACACAGCTTTATTTAAAACAATTTTTTTAAAAACTTTAAAGCACTTTATTGCTAAAAAGAATGCTATCATCTGAGCTTTCAGTGAGGTGTAATGTTATTACTGGTGGGAGGTCTTGCTTCAGTGTTGTTGACTGCTGACTGATCAGGGTGGTGGTTACCTCATATTGGGTGGTTTGGCAATTTCTTAAAACAAGGCAATGATAAAATTTCCTGCATCTATTGACTCTTCCTTTCACAAAGAAACTTCTCTGTAGCATGTGATGCTGTTGGATAGCATTTTACACACCATAGAACTTCTTTAAAAATTACACTCAATTCTCTCAAATTTACCGCAGCTTTATCAACTAAGTTTATGTAATAGTCTAAATCCTTCATCGGCATTTCAATAATCTTCACAGCGTCTTTACCAGGAGTAGATCCCATCTCCAGAAGCCATTTTCTTTGCTCGCCATTAAAAACAAATTTGCATCCATTAATGTTTTATCATTAGATTTCAGTAATTGAGTCACATCTTCAGGCCCCACTTCTAATTCTAGTTCTCTCACTCTTTCTACCACATCTACAGTTACTCCCTCCACTAAAGTCTCAAACCCCTCAAAGTCATCTATGAGGGTTAGAATCAACTTCTTCCAAGCCCCGTTCATGTTGACATTTTGATCTGTTCCCATGAATCACAAATGTTAATAGCATTTAGAATGGTGAATCATTTCCAAATTTGCTTTGCCCAGATCCATCAGAGGAATCACTATCTATGACAGCTATAGCCTTACAAAATGTATTTCTTAAATAAGAAGACTTGAAAGTCAAAATTGCTGCTTGATCCATGGGCTGCAAAGTGAATGTTGTGTTAGCAGACATGAAAACATGAATCTTTTTATACTTCTCCATCAGAGCTCTTGGGTGACCAGGTGCATTGTCAATGGGCAGTAATATTCTGAAAGAAATATTTTTTTCCTAAGCAGGAGGTCTCAACAGTGGCCTTAAAATATTCAGTAAACCAGTTGTAAACAAATGTGCTATCATCCAGTTTTTGTTGTTCCATCTAATTAGAGAGCACAGACAGAGTAGATTTAGCATAATTCTTAGGGCCCCTAGGGTGTTCAGAATGGTAAATGAGCAATGCTTAACCTTAAAGTCATCAGCTGCATTAGCCCCTAACAAGAGTCAGCCAGTCCTTTGAAGCATGGAAGCCAGGCACTGACTTTTCCTCACTGGCTATTAAAGTTCTAGATGGCATCTCCCTCCAGTGGAAGGCTGTTTCATGTACATTGAAAATCTGTTGTTTGATGTATCCACCTTTATTATCTTAGCTAGATCTTCTGGATAAAGTGCTGAAGATCCTACATTAGCACTTGGTGCTTCACTTTGCATTTTTGTATTATAAAGATGGCTTTTTCCCTTAAATCTCATGAATCAACCTCTGCTATTTTCAAACTTTTCTCCTGGAGCTTCCTCACCTCTCTCAGCCTCAGCCCTCATAGCACTGAAAAGAGTTAGGGCCTTGTTCTGGTTTAGGCTTTGGATTAAAGGAATATTGTGACTTGGTTTTCTGTCCAGACCATTAAACTTTCTCCATATCAGCAATAAGACTGTTTTATTTCTTAATATTTATATGTTTTTTTAGAGTAGTGCTTTTCATTTCCTTCACATTCATGACTCGACGAACTGGCACAAGAGGATTAGCACCCCTATATCTGTTGCAGCATTACTTACAATAGGCAAGATATGAAAACAACCCAAGTGTCTATCGACAAATAAATGAATAAAGGTGTGTGTGTGTGTGTGTGTGTGTGTACTTCCAATATATATATTGGAATATTACTCTGCCATAAAAAAGAGATCTTGCCATTTGTGACAACATGAATGGACCTAGAGGGTATTATGCTAAGTGAAATAAGTCAGATGGTTGGATTAATGCCATATGATTTCATTTATATGTGAAATCTAAAACAAACAAACAAACAAACAAAATGTAGAAACAGATTCATAAATACAGAGAACACACTGATAGTTGCCAAAGAGCAGCGTGGGGGATGGCAAAATGAATAAAAGAGAATAGAAGATACAGGCTTCCAGTTATAAAACGAACAAGTCACAGGGAAAAAAGGTACAGCATAGGGAATATAGTCAAATCTATTGTAATAATGTTATATGGTGACAGATGGTAGCTACACTTGTGGTGAGCACAGCATGATGTAGAGAATTGTTGAGTCACTATATTGTATATCTGAAACTAATATAACATCGTGTCAACTATACTTCAATAAAAAAGGTAGCTGATCAGAGATGACCGTAACAAATATAATAATAATGAAAAACTTTGAAATATTGCAAGAATTGCTAAAAGTGACAGAGACAGGAATTAAGCAAATGCTATTGGGAAAATGGTGCTGATAGATTTGCTTGATGCAGGGTTGCCATAAACCTTCAATCTGTAAACAAACAAAAAAACCACAATACCTATGAAGCACAATAAAACAAAGCACAATAAAAAGAGGTAGATACTCAGCAACCATTTCTATCCTTCCCCGTTCCCCTCTTTGAGTTTCCCACAGGGGGAAAAACTACAATATATGTAGAAGACTACAGTCTTCATTCCTCCAACATCTTGGTGGCTAGAGCTATAAATGTCAATTAAATTCTGTCCATTAGATATACTCTCATGAGATCTGGAAGGTAGAATAGAATTAAAGACCAATTCCTCTTAACTAATGTTGGTCATAATGGTTATGGAGACAGTAACAGTTTTGGTGACTGGACTTAGCTTCCCAGTGTCTGGTCACTGGTGTTACTTTTGTCAAGTGGTAGTTGTTGAGGCACCGGTGGTGGTGGTGGTTGAGGGACAGCAACATCTTCCTGAATCCTGGATTGCAGCTATAATGGTATTAAACTCCTTAGTTGAGTTAGTTTTTAATACCTGACTCAAAGTCCTCCAACTTTTCCAACAATTTTTTGAGTTTCTAATACCCTATATTATAGCCTTTACTGTTTGAAATACATAGAGTGTTCTATTTCCTGAACAGAACTGTAGGGAAAAAACCCTACAACCAAAAATACTCTACCCAGCAAGATTATCATTTGGAATAGAAGGAGACAAAGACTTTCCCAAACAAAAGTTAAAGGAGCTCATCCCTGCTAAACCAGCATTACAAGAAAGGTTAAAGTGAATTATTAAGTGGAAAGTAAAAGCCATAACCAGAAATAAGAACACCATGAAAAAAAAATTGCAGTTAAAAAAAGACCTATAGTAAAAGTAGTAGATTAATCACCTCTAAAGCCAGTATGAGAGTTAAAAGACAAAAGTAGTAAAATCAATTATATCTACCAAAATTAGTCAAGGGATATGCAAAATTAAAAGGTGACATACAAAACATGGCTTACATAAAACATACATAAAATATGGAAGGGGGAGTAAAAATTATTGCCTTTAGAATGTGCTTGAACGTAAGTGACCCTCAACTTAATATAGACTGCCATATACATAAAATGTTATATATGAACCAAATGGTAACCCCAAATCAAAACCCTGTAATAGATGTACATTGTCTTTATTCATTTATCCATCAGTGCACACTTTGGTTTTGTCACATCTTGGTTATTGTAAATAATGCTGCAGCAAACACTGGGGTGCACATATCTTTTCAAATTAGTGTTTTTACTTTCTTTAGATAAATACCCAGAAGTGAAATTGCTGGATCATATGGTAGTTCTATTTTTAATTTTTTGAGAATTTTTCATACTGTTTTCCACAGTGGCTGCACCAATATACTTTTCTTCCTACAGTGCACGAAGGTTAGCTTTTCTCCATACCTTAACCAACACTTGTTATTTCTTATCTTTTTCTTAATAGCCATTCTAACAGGTGTGGGGTTATATCATATTTTGGTTTTGATTTGCATTTTCCTGATGATTGGGGTTGTTGAGCATCTGTTCTTGTACCTGTTAGCCATCAGTATGTGACTTTGGAAAAATGTCTATTCATAACCTCTGTCCATTTTTTAATCAGATAATTTCTTGGTGTTGGGTTGCATAAGTTCTTTATATGTTTTGGATATTAATCCTTTTTTTTAAGATTTTATTTATCTGACAGAGAGACACAGGGAGAAAGGGAACACAAGCAGTGGGAGTGGGAGACAGAGAAGCAGGCTTCCCGTGGAGCAGGGAGCCCGATGCAGGGCTCGATCCCACGACCCTGGGATCGTGACCTGAGCCGAAGGCGACGCCTAATGACTGAGCCACCCAGGCGCCCCAGATATTAATCCTTTATCAAATATATCATCGCAAATATCTTCTCCCATTTACTACATCACTTTGTGGATGGTTTCCTTCACTGTGCAAAACTTTTTTTTATTTTGATGTAGCCTCAATAGTTTTTTGCCTTTGTTTCCCTTAACTCAGGAGACATAGCCATAAATATGTTGCTAAGCATAATGTACAAGAGATTATTACTATGTTTTCTTTTAGGAATTTTATCATTCAGAGCTCACACTTAAGTCATTTATCCATTTTGAATTCATGTTTGTGAATGGTGTAAAATGGTCCAGTTTCATTCTTTTGCACGTAGCCTTCCAGTTTTCACAGTGCCATTTATTGAAAAGATTGTGTTTTCCCAATTGTATACTCATGAGTCATTTGTCATAAATAAATTGACCATATAGGTGTAGGTTTATTTCTGGGGTCTTAATACAGTTTCATTTGTCTATGTGTCTATTTTTGTACCAATAACATACAGCTTTGTAGTACATCTTGAAATCTGGGATTATGCTATCTTCAGGTTTACTCTTCTTTCTAAAGATTACTTTAGCTTTTTGAGGTCTTCTGTGGTTTCATACAAATTTTAGGATTACATCTTCTACTTCTGTGAAAAATGCTGTTGGTATTTTGATAGAGATTCCATAGAATCTGTACTTGTTTTTTAGGTAGTGTAAACATTTTAATGATATCATTTCTTCCAATCCCTAAACATGGAATATCTTTCCATTTGTTTGTGTCATCTTTAATTGCTTTCTTCAATGTCTTCAAGTTTTCAGAATATAGCCCATTCACCTCCTTAAATTTATTCTTAGTTATTTTTATTCTTTTTGGTGCAATTGTAAATTGGATTATTTTCTTAATTTCTCTTTCTGCTACTTCACTGTTAGTGTATAGAAATGCAACATCTTTCTGTATATTGATTTTGTATCCTGCAACTTTACTGAATTTATCAGTTCTAGTAGTTTTTTGGTGGAGTCTTTAGGGTTTTCTATAATAGTACGATGTCATCTGCAAATAGTGACAGTTTTACTTCTTCCTTACCAATATGGATACCTTTTATTCCTTTTTCCTATCTGATTGCTGCAGCTAGATCTTCCACTACTATGTCGAATAAAGTAGTGAGTGGACATGCTTGTATTGTTCCTGACTTTAGAGGAGGAATTTTCAGTATTAATCTTTACCATTGAGTATGATATTAGCTTTAAGATTTTCATATGTAACTTTTATTATCTTGAGTTACGTTCCCTCTAAACTGACTTTGTTGGGAGTTTATATCATGAATGAATGTTGTACTTTGTCAAGTGTTTTTTCTGCATCTTTTGAGATGATCTTTTTGTTTATGTGATGTATCATATTGATTTTTTCAATATTGAACCACTCCTGCATTCCTGGAATAGATCCCACTTGATTGTTGTGAATGACTTTTTAACATGTATTCTTGAATTTGCTTTGATAATATTTTGTTGAGAATTTTGCATCTCTGTCATAGATATTGGCCTGTAGTTTGATTTTTACATTGTGTCTTTGTCCAGTTTTGGTATTGGGGTAACACTTGCTTTGTAGAATGAATTTAGAAGTTTCCCTTCCTCTTCTAGTTTTTGGAATAGTTTAAGAATAGTCGTTATTAACTCTTTTAAAAGTTTGGTAGAATGCATCTGTGAAGTCATTTGGTCCCAGACTTTTGTTTGTTGGAAATTTTTTCGTTACTGATTCAATTTCTTTACTAGTAATTGCTTGGTTGGAATTTTTTATTTCTTCCTGATTCTGTGATAGAAGACTGTATGTTTCTAGGAATTTATCTTTTTCTCCTGGGATGTTCAATTTGTTGACGTATAATTATTCAAATTATTCTCTTATAATTTTTGTATTTCTGTGGTGTTATTTGTTATTTCTGCTCTTTCATTTTTTATTTATTTATTTGAGTTCTCTTTTTCTTGATGAGTCTCACTAAAGGCTTTCAATTTTGTTTTCTTTTCAAAGAACCAGCTCTTGGTTTCATTAATGTTTTCTAGTGCCCCCCCCCTTTTTTTAGTTTCTATTTCATTTATTTCTGATCTAACCTATTTCCTTTCTTCTACTAGCTATAAGCTTTGATTGTTCATTTTCTAGCTTCTTTAGATGTAAGATTAGATTGTTTGAGATTTTTCTTGTTTCTTAATATAGGCCTGTATCACTATGACCTTCCCTTGTGATGATTTCTGTTCTTATATTTATTGAGACTTGTTTTGTGGCCTAATATGTGATCTATCTTGGAGAATATCCCATGTGCACTTGAAAAGAATGTGTATTCTTGTTTTTGGATGAAATATTCTGTATATATCTGTTAGGTCCATCTGGTCTAATGTGTCATCCAAAGTCACAGTTTCCTTGTTAATTTTCTTTCTGGATGATCTGTTCAGTGATGTAAGGATGGTGTTAAAGTTCCCTTCTATTATTGTATTACTCTCCATTTCTCCCTTTATGTCTGCTAATATTTGCTTTATGTATATAGGTGCTCTTATGTTGCATGCAGAGGCATTTGTAATTGTTAATCCTCTTATTGGATTGATCCCTTTATGAAGTGGTCTTCTTTCTATCTTGTTATAGCTCTTGTTTTAAAGTCTATTTAGTCTATAAAAGCATTGCTACAGTTTTTGTTTTGTAGTCTATTTTGTTTGACATAAGCATTGATACCTGCTTTTTTTTTTTCA
Organism: Callorhinus ursinus; assembly: GCF_003265705.2. Classification (NCBI taxonomy): domain Eukaryota; kingdom Metazoa; phylum Chordata; class Mammalia; order Carnivora; family Otariidae; genus Callorhinus; species Callorhinus ursinus. Next base: position 20,406,016 of record NW_027397071.1, read on the forward strand.
CTTCAGTTTGCATAGTACATGTTTTCCCATCCTTTCATTTTCAGTCTGTATGTCTTTAGTTCTGAAGCAAGCCTCTTATTGGCAGAATATATATGGACCTTGTTTTTATATACATTTAGTTACTCTATGCTTTGATTGGAACAGTTAGTGCATTTGCATTTAAAGCAATTATTGATGTACTTATTGCCATTTTATTAATTGCTTTGTGATTGTTGTAGTTCTTCTCTGTTCTTTTCTTCTTCTCTTGCTCTCTTCCCTTGTGGTTTGATGGTTTTCTCTTGTGTTATGCTTGGATTCCTTTCTCTTAAGTATTTCTGTATATATTATAGGTTTTTGGGTTCTGGTTAAATCGGGCTCATACATAATATTTTATGTGCATAGCAGTCTATAGTAAATTGATGGTTACTTAAGTTTGAACACTTTCTGAAAGTACTAAATTATCCCCCCAACACACATTTTATGTATATGATGCCATATTTTGCATCTTTTTATTTTGTGTTTTGTGCCTAATATTTATAGATATAATTGATTTACTACTTTTGAGGGTTTTTTTTAAGGTTTATGTATTTATTTTGAGAGAGTGAGAAGGAGAGAGAGAGAGAGTACATGAGAGAGGGGAGGGTTAGAGGGAGAAGCAAGCTCCTCGCTGAGCAGGGAGCCCGATGTGGGACTCGATCCCGGGACTCCAGGATCATGACCTGAGCCGAAGGCAGTCGCTTAACCGACTGAGCCACCCAGGCGCCCCTACTTTTGAGTTTTAACCTCCATACTGGCTTTATAAATGATTAATCTACTACCTTAGCTATACATTTGCTTTTATCTATGGAATTTTTTCTTTCATAATTTTCTTCTCTTTTTTCTTTCCACTGAAAGAACTCCCTTTAACATTTCTTGTAATTCTGGTTTAGTGGTGATAACCCCCTTTAACTTTTGTTGTCTGGGAAACTCTAATTCTCCTTCTATTCTGAATGATAATCTTGCTGAGTAAAATATTCTTGGTTGTAGGGCTTGTTTTGGTTTGGTGTGGTTTGATTTTTTTTTTTTTTTAGCCTTTGAATATATCATGCTACTCCTTTGTAGCCTGCAAAGTTGCCACTGAAAAATTTGCTGATATCCTTATGGGGTTTCCCTTGAATTAGCTGTTTTCTTTTTTCTTGCTGCTTTTAAATTTTTCTTTATCATTACTTTTTGCCATTTTAAATATTGTCTTGATGTGGACCTCCTAGGATTCATTCCATTAGGGGTTTTCTCTGCTTCCTGGACCTGGATATCAGTTTTATTCCCCAGTATAGGGAAGTTTTCCACCATTATTTCTTTGAATAATTTTCCTGTCCCCCCCCTTTCCCTTGTGGGTTCCCTATAAAGAAATGTTATTATGCTTGATGATGTTGCTGAGTTCTCTTAGCCTAATCTCATAGTTTTTTGTGTTTCTGTTCAGCTTGGTTGCTTTCTATTACCCTGTGTTCCAGATTGATGATTTGTTCTCCTGCATCCTCTAAGCTGTTGTTGATTCCCCCAATTATTTTTTTATTTTAGTTATTCTCCTACACCTTCTGGTCTTGAAAGCAGTAGCCTTGTGTAGGAGTTTCTGTGTGCCCTCTAGCATAACCCAGTTTGGTCACCAAATGTAGGCACTCCAGGGATGTCTCCTGTTTGTGAAGTGTGCACTTCTGTTTTGGCTAAGCTGCAATTTTTTTCAACCCAGCTGTCTGTTGTGACTTGATTTGCCTCCTGTGGGTGCACTGGGGAGGATTTGTTCCCTGTGCTATTAAGACATCTGGCTGTGGCTGCCATGGGCTTTTTGGTGGGGTGGGCCAGAACTCAGCCTTGCTGACTACAATTCCCTTTCTGCAACAGCAGCAGGCACACCAAAGGCTTGGGTCTTGGGTCAGGTTATTTATTACTCTCTTTAAGGGCAGGGAATCAGTTGCCTATTGACATCTTGGCTTCCTGGAGTTAAGCTCATTGATTTTTAAAGTACCCTGAGTTATGCTCCTCTGATTTTAAAAGCTCCTAAAATTAAGCCCCTCTGGTGTTCAAAGCCAGATGTAATGGGGACTCATGTTTCAAATGTGGGTCCCTTGTGTTAGGGATGCCTAGAGTGGTGTCTGATCCTCTCCCTTCTCCATGCTTGTGATGTCCCATCATTTGTGGTTAGTCTTACTGGGGGGGTTGGTGCACAATTGTGTCTCCATCTCTTCTACCCTTTTCAATGTGTCCTTCTCTTCTTGTGATGTCCCATCATTGGTGGTTAGTCTTACTGGGGGGTTGGTTTGCAATTGTGTCTCCATCTCTACTACCCTTTCAATGTGTCCTTCTCTCCATGATTAGCTGTGGAAGGTCTTTTCTGCCAGTCTGCAGGTTATTTCCAGAGTCAGTTGTATATTTGTAGCTGTTATCTTGGTGTGTTTATGGGATGAGGTGAATTCAACATCCTCTTGCTCTACCAGCTTCCCTGAAATCCAAGACAAATTTATTTTTAATCTCTCAAATTTCCCTTTTAAAAATCTTCCATTTCTCTCTTTATGTTCATATCTCTCCCTCAATCTATGAGCACATTATTAAGACCCATTTTAAAGTCCTAGTTTGCTAATTGCATTGTCTTTGTCACTTCAGGATCTGTTTCATTTCACTAATTTTATTCTAGCCATGGGTCATATTTTTTGTTTGTTTCTTTGTATGGTAAGTTTTGATTAGATTCTAGACATTGTAAATGTTATTTTGTTGCATGTTTTTTCCCCTTTCTCTAAGAGTTGGAATTAAGAGTGTTTAGTAGGCAGTTCAGTTACATAGATCAGCTTGATCATTTTGAAACTTGTTTTTTTGGTTTTGTTAGGACAGGTCTAGAATGGCTTTTACTATAGGTCTGGTTTAGCCCTACTATTAGGGACTGATGTTTCTGGTTCCCTACTGAATGTTTTAGGTGTTCAAAGAGATCTAACTACTAAATTAGTCAGAGCTTGAATATTTTGCAGCCCTGTTTGAGGTCTGAGAACTATTTGTCTTAGTCTGTAGTTTTTGCTTCTTCTAGTAGAATCTTATCATATGCACATGTAGTTCAGCAGTCCAGCAAAGACATAGGATTTCCATGCAGATTTCTGGAGTTTTTTGTTCTAGAAAGCTCTCTCCTTTCCTGTATGCTGCCCCACAAATTCCAACTGCTTAGCAAGTCTAGGGCAGTTGTAGAGATAATCTCATCTGTTTTCCTTTCCTTTTTTTTTTTTCCTGATTTCTTTTCCTTAATGCCCACAGGCCTGATCTGCCTGTTATCCAGTGTCTGAAAACCATTGTTCAACACATTTTGTCCAGTTTGCTAGTTGTTTACAGTGGACAGGCATTTCAAGTAGTAGTTACTTTGTTGTGGCCAGAGATAATTGAAATTTTTAAAGAGAAAATTTTAGGAATTTTTAAAATAAGGCTTTAGGAGTTAGCCTACTTAAATCCAATTTTCTTTACCTTATAGAACTCAATGAAAATTCATATTCAGAATGATCATCCAGAAGCACTGCTATATTCTAAATTATCAAATAACTTTCATTAAGAATATTAGAGTGATTTTTTTAAGAAAGTGAAATTACATAAAAATTTGTGAAGGCTAAAATAATCAATTTTTGGTTATTTCAGTTCACTAGAAAATTACATTCATGTACACATCCTATTACCTGGGTAATCTGGTAAATTTGTGTTTATTACATTATAAATATAATATATATAAATATATATAAATAATATATAAATGACCAAACATTTGGTCATTCATATTTCCCATGCTTATCATATGTATGTTTTACTTTTCATTTACCCATAGCTGTGTGTGAATATTAAAATGTATTTTTCTTGTCTTCATTAAATTGTTTTGGGGACAAATTCTGATTTATCCTTCTGCATCGCAGGGCAAGAAGCACCATTAAAAAGAGTCTCATTTATTTCCCCAAGTAGATAATTGTCCATAGAGAGTTTCCTGAAAAAGAGTTGTACCTGGACATGAAAAAGAAGAAAGCTCAAATCATGCCAAAATGAAAAATTGAATTAGTGCCTGAGTAGGCTAAAATGGCCTTCTCAGACTTCAATACAGCACTTGGCCTACTTTTTTCCTTAAGACTTTTGTTTCTGGCTCCCAGTTTGTCATTTCTGTAATGGGCTTTTAAATGACTTTTTTTCTTCAGAAAGGTAGCATTTATCATGGTGGTAGAAAGAGCTCTGGGATGGGACTTGGGAGAACTGGGTTATGGCCTTGCTGCTTCTACACTTCTATGAGTTATATGATTTGGGGCAAATTATTTACCTTGTCTGAAGTTTGGAATAGAACAGGAATTCTTTTCATTCTATTTTTCTTTTACTTGTTTTAGCCGTGTTTTTTTTTAAGCTGGAGCATACTGTATCTAAAAGAATACTTTATGAAAGTTCCATGTGCAAGATATGAGAGTAGACCTTCCCCAATTGATGGGAAATCTTGCAGGCTCCCCAGCTCATCCTCTCCCACCTGCCGCTGAGGGTGCCTAAAAGCAGTGCAGGGCTCCCAAGTGAAGAGGGTAATAACCACAGGACTACATGAACAATCTTCAATTATACCATTCTGTGATTTTGTGTTTCTGTGACATTTGCTCTACTTCATACCTTTCAACCATGACAGCCCAGAGGACAATTTCCTCCTCTAAAAAAGACATTATCACATCATCGTAAAAAAAAGAAAAGATTTGAGTACAGTGTTGTCTCTACTTCCTTTTAGGGGAAGGATTGCGAATAAGAATTTTTTTTCCTTTATTTTTCCTCCTACTTTATTGAGATATAATTGACAGCACTGTAGTTTAAGGTGAATATCATAATGACTTGACTTACATATATAATGAAATGATTCCCACAATGAGTATAGTTAACATCCATCATCTCATATAGATACAAAAAAAGAAAAAATATTTTTCTTTGTGATGAGAATTCATAGAATTTTTTCTCTTAAAAACTTTCATATACATCATACAGCAGTGTTAACTATAGTCATTGTGTTGTATATTATATCCTCAGCATGTATTTATTTTATAAATGAAACTTTGTACCTTTTGACTACCTTCATCCAATTCCTATCAAGGCCTGCCCCTGATAACCACAAACCTGATCTCTTTTCCTGTGAGTTTTTTTTTTTTTTAAGATGCTACATAGGAGATCATAAAATATTTTTCTCTGCCTGACTTATCTCACTTAGTATAATGACCTCAAGATCCATACATGTTGTCACAAATGGCAGGATTTCCTTGCTTTTCTATGGCTGAATAATATTCCATTGTATGTGTATGCCACAACTTCTTTATTCATTTATCCATTTATAGACACTTAGGTTGTTTTCATATTTTTGACTGTTGTAAATAATGCTGCTATGAACATGGGGTACAAATGTCTCTTTAACACAGTAACTTCATTTCCTTTGGATATATTCCCAGAAGCAATATTGTTAATCATGTGGTAGTTATACTTGTAATTTTTGGGGAATTTTTATACTGTTCTTGATAGTGGCTGTACCAGTTTACACTCCCACCGAATGTTTACAAGAGTTCCATTTTCTCCACATTCTTGTCAGCATTTTAAATCTCTTGTCTTTTTGGTGCTTGACATTTTAACCGGTGTGAAGTTATATCTCATGTGATTTTGACTTGCCTTTGCCTAATGATTAGTAATATTGAGCATTTTTTCATGTATATCTTCTTTGGACAAGTGTATGTTCAGGTACTTTCCCCATTTTTAAATTGGATTGTTTTTGTTATTGAGGTATATGATTTCCCTATATATTTTGGATATTAACCCTTTATTGGATTTTTGATAGGCAAATATTCTTTCACTTTCCATTGGTTGTCTTTTCATTATGTTGATTGATTCTTTTGCTCTGCAGAAGCTTTTTAGTTTGATGTAGTCCCACTTATTTTTTATTTTGTTCCTTGTGCTTTAAGTACATGAGTCCAAAAAACAATCACCAAGACACATGTCAAAGTGCTTATTTCCTGTTTTTTTTCCTAGGGGTTTCATGGTTTCCAAACTTAGATTTAATCTGTCTTTATGGATTTTTTAGTTAAATTTTACGAGTGGAGTAAGATAAAGGTGTAGTTTCATTCTTTTACATGTAGATATGTAATTTTCCCAGGACCATTTATTGAGGAGAATGTCTTTTCTCCATTGAATATTCTTAGCTTCTTTGTCAAATATTAGTTGATGGTATATTCTTGAGTTTATTTCTGGGTCTTGGTTCTCTATTGATCTATGTTTCTATTTTTATGCCACTTCCATGTTTTGCTTACTGTAGCTTTATAGAATAGCTTGAAATCAGGAAGTGTGATGCCTCTTGCTTTGTTCTTTCTCAGGATTACTTTGACTATTTGGGGTCTCTTGTGGTTCCATATAAATGTTAGGATCTGTTTTTTCTACCTCTGTAAAAATTGCCATTGGAATCTTATAGGAATTGCATCGAATCCATATATGGCTTTTGGTAGTATTGACATTTTAAAAATTTCTTCCAAACCATGAACTTGGGATATGATTCCATTTATTTGTATTTTCAGTTTTTTCACCAATGTCTTGTACTTTCCAAAGTAGAGATCTTTCAACTCCCTGGTTAAATGTATACCTAACTTTTTTCTTCATTTGTCTTTGATGCTATTATAAATGGGATTGTTTCTCTTTTTTTTAAGTTTTATTTAAATTCCAGGTAGTTTACATAGTGTAATATTAGTTTCAGGTATAAAATATAGTGACTCAGCACTTCCATAAAACACCTGGTACTCATCACAACAAGTGCACTCCTTAATGCCCATCATCTATTTAACCCATGTCCCCATCCACCTCCCTTCCACTAACCATCAGTTTGTTCTCTATAGGTAAAAGTCTGTTTCTTGGTTTGCCTCTCTTTCTCTTTTTTTCCCCTTTGCTCATTTGTTTTGTTTCTTAAATTCTACCTATGAGTGAAATCATATGATATTTGTCTTTCTCTGATTGACTTATTGTACTTAGTAGTATACTCTCTAGCTCCATCCATGTCATTGCAAATGACAAGATTTCATTCTTATAGTAATATTCCATTGTGTGTGTGTGTGTGTGTGTGTGTGTGTGTGTGTGTGTGTGTGTGTGTCTTCCTTATGCATTCACCAGTTGATGAACACTTGGCCTGGTTCCAAAATTTGGCTGTTGTAGATAATGCTGCTATACACCTCGGAGTGCATGTGTCCCTGTGAATTAGTATTTTTGTGTTCTTTGGGTATCTAGTAGTGCAATTGCTAGATCATAAGGTAGTTCTATTTTTAACTTTTTGAGGAACCTCCGTATGGTTTTTCAGAGTGCCTGAACTAGTTTGCATTCCCACCAACAGTATAAGAGGGTTTCCCTTTCTCCACATCCTCACCAACACTTGTTGTTTCTTGTGAGGTGATATCTCAGTGTAGTTTTAATTTGTATTTCCCTGATGATGTCTATTGGCCATCTGTATGTCTTCTTTGGAAAAATGTCTACTGATGTTTTCTGTCCATTTTTAAATTGGATTATATGGTTTTGGGGTGTTGAGTTTGATAAGTTCTTAATATATTTTGGATACTAACCCTTTATCAGATGTGTCATTTGCAAACTTTTCTGTTTGCAGATGTGTCTTTTCCCATTCAGTAGGTTGCCTTTGAGTTTTGTTGACTGTTTCCTTTACTGTGCAAAAACTTTTTATTTTGATGTAGTCCCAGTAGGTTACTTCTGCTTTTGTTTCTCTTGCCCCAGGAGACATATCTAGAAAGAAGTTACTACAGCCGATGTCAAAGAGGTTACTGCCTATGTTCTCCTCTAGGATTTTTATGGTTTCAGGTCTCAGTTAGGTCTTTCATCCATTTTGAGTCTATTTTTGTGTTTGGTGTAAGGAAGTTGTGCAGCTTCATTCTTTTGCATGTTGCTGTCCAGTTTCCCCAACACCATTTGTTGAAGAGACTGTCTTTTTCACATTGGATGTTCTTTCCTGCTTTGTTGAAGATTAATTTACCATGTATTTGGGTTCATTTCTGAATTTCCTATTCTGTTCTATTGATCTGTGTGTCCATTTTTGTGCCAATACCATACTGTTTTGATCAGGACCGCTTTGTAATATAGTTCAAAGTCCAGAATTGTGATGTCTCTAACTTTGCTTTTCTTTTTCAAGGTTGCTTTGGCTATTCGGGGTCTTTTGTGGTTCCATGCACATTTTAGGATTGTTATAGCTCTGTGAAAAATGTTGTTGTTATTTCAATAGGGATTTTATTAAATGTATAGATTGCTTTGGGTAATATGCACATTTGAACAATACTTGTTCTTCTAATCCATGAGCATAGAATGTCTTTTCATTTCTTTGTGTCATCTTCAGTTTCTTTCATCAATGTTTTATAGATTTCAGAGTACAGGTCTTTTTACCTCTTTGGTTAGGTTTATTCCTAAGTATCTTATTATTTTTTGGTGCAATTGTAAATGGGATTGATTCCTTACATTCTTTCTGCTGCTTCATTAAGGTTGTATAGAAATGCAACACATTTCTGTACATTGATTTTTTTATCCTGCAACTTTACTGAGTTTGTTTATCAGTTCTAGCAGTTTTTTTGGTGGAGTATCATGTCATCTGCAAATAGTGAAAGTTTCACTTGCTTGCTGATTTGGATGCCTTTTATTTCTTTTTGTTGTCTGATTGCTGAGGTTAAGACTTCCAGTACAATGTTAAGTTATAGTGGTGAGACAGGATATCCCCATCTTGTTCCTGACCATCCAGGAAAAGCTCTCAATTTTTCCCTATTAAGGATGATAACTGTGGGTTTTTCATAAATGGCCTTTATCATGTTGAGGTATTTCCCTCTAAACCTACTTTGCTGAGGGTTTTTATCATGAATGGATGTTGTACTTTGTCAAAGACTTTTTCTGCATCTATTAAAATGACCATGTGGTTCTTATCCTTTCTCTTATTAATGTATTATATCACATTGATTAATTTGTAAATATTGAACCATGCTTGCAACACAGGAATAAATCCCACTTGATTGTGGTGAATGATTTTTTAATGTATTGTTGGATTCAGTTTGCTAATATTTTATTGAGAATTTTTGCATCTATGTTCATCAGGGATATTGACCTGTAGTTTTTTTGTTGTTGTTTTGTTTTTGTTTTTTAGTGGAGTCTTTGGTTTTGGTATCAGGGTAATGCTGGTCTCTTAGGATAAATTTGGAAGTATTCCTTCCATTTACACTTTTTGGAATCATTTGAGAAGACTAGACATTAACTCTTCTTTAAATGTTTTGTAGAATTCGCCTGGGTATCCATGTGGTCCTGGACTTTTCTTGGGGGTTTTTTGATTACTGATTCAATTTCTTTGCTGGTATTCAGTCTTTTCAAGTTTTCTATTTCTTCCTGTTTCAGTTTTGGTAGTTTATATGTTTCTAGGAATTTATCCATTTCTTCTAGGTTATCCAATTTGTTGGCATATAGTTTTTCATAATATTCTCTTACAATTGTTTGTATTTCTGTGGTGTTGGTTGTGATTTCTCCTCTCTCATTTTCGTTTAAAGATTTTATTTATTTATTTGTCAGAGAGAGAGAGAGAGCACAAGCAGGGGAAGCTGCAGGCGGAGGGAGAAACAGTCTCCCTGCTGAGCAAGGAGCCCATTGTGGGACTCTGATCCCAGGACCCTAGGATCATGACCTGAGCTGAAGACAGCCACTTAATCCACTGAGCCACCCATGCATCCTTCTCCTCTCTCATTTGTGATTTTATGTATTTAGGTCCTATCAATTTTCATTTTGATTAAGTCTGGCTAGAGGTTTATCAATTTTATTACTTTTTTCCAAGAACCAGGGGGTACCAGGGTTGCCTAGTGAGTTAAGTGTCTGACTCTTGATTTCAGCTCAGGTTATGATCTCAGTGTCGTGAGACTGAGCCCCAAGTAGGGCTCTGCTCTCAGCATGGAGTCTGCTTGGGATTCTCTCTCCCTCTCCCTCTGCCACTCCCACTCATATATTCTCACTCTCTCTCAAATAAATAAATAAATCTTAAAAAAAAAAGAACCAACTCCTGATTTCATTGATCTATTCTGTTATTTTTTTCTTTTTGTTTTGTTTTGTTTTTAGCTTCTATGTCATTTATTTCTGCTCTGATCTTCATTATTTCCTTCCTTCTGCTGACTTTAGGTTTAGTTCTTCTTTTTTTTTTTTCCTAGCTCCTTTTGGTATAAGATTAGGATGTTTATTTGAGAATTTTATTACTTCTTAAGGTAGTCCTGTATTGCTATATACTTACCTCTTGTGACTGCTTTTGCTGCATCCCAAAGGCTTTGGACTATTTTGTTTTCATTTTCATTTGTTTCCATGTATTTTTTTAATTTCTTCTTTGATTTTCTGGTTGACCCATTTATTGTTTAATAGCATGTTGTTTAACTTCTATGTGTTTGTGGTCTTTCCAAATTTTTTCCTGTAGTTGACTCCTGCTTTCATAATGTTGTGGTCAGAAATGGTGCATGGTATGATTTTAAATTCCTCTTGTATTTATTGAGGTCTGTTTTGTGACCTAATATGTGATCTATTCTGGAGAATTATTATTTCAGTTAGCATAATGCCTTCAGGGACCATTCATGTCATTGCTAATGTCAAGATTTCATTCTTTTTTATGACTGAAGAATATTCCATTGTGTGGAATATTCACACACACACTGCATCTTCTTTATCCATTCATCTATTGATGGATGTGAGGTCTGCTTCCATAATTTAGCTATTGTAAATAATGCTGCAATAAACATACCAGTACATATCTTTTTGAATTAGTATTTTCATATTCTTTGGGTAAATATCCAATAGTAGAATTACCTGATCATATGGTAGTTCTATTTTTAATTTTTTAAGGAAACTCCATACTGTTTAACACAGTGGCTACACCAGTTTGCATTCCTACCAACCGTACCCATGTGTTCCTTTTGCTCTGCATTCTTGCCAACATTTTTTGTTACTTGTGTTTTTGATTTTAACCATTCTGGCAGGTATGCAGTAATATCTCATCATGGTTTTGATTTACATTTCCATGATGATGAGTGATGTTGAGCATCCTTTCAGGTGTCTGTTGGCCATCTGTATGTCTTTTTTGTAGAAATGTCTGTTTATGTCTTCTGCCCATTTTTAAATGGGTTATTTGTGGTTTTTTGATGTTGAGTTGTATAAGTTTTTAAAATATATTTTGGATACTAATCCTTTACTGGATATGTCACTGGCAAATATCTTCTCCCATTCAGTAGGTTGTCTTTTAGTTTTGTTGAGTGTTCCCTTCACTGTGCTGAAGCTTTTTGTTTTGATGTAGTCTCAATAGTTTATTTTTGCTTTTGTTTCTGTTGCCTCAGGAGACATATCTAAAAAGTGTTCCTGTGGCGGATGTCAAAAAAATTATGGCCTCTGCTGTCTTCTAGGACTTTTATGGTTTCAGGTCTCACAGTTAGGTCATTTAACCATTTTGAGTTTATTTTTGTGTGTGGTATAAGCAAGTTGTCCAGTTTCATCCTTTTTTTCATGTAGTTGTCCAGTTTTCCCTACACCATTTGTTGAAGAGACTATTTTTCCCATTGCATATTCTTGCCTCCTTTGTCATAGATTAATTGATCATATAATCATGGGTTTATTTCTGAGTTCTCTATTCTGTTCTCTTGACTTTTGTGTCTATTTTTGTGCCAGTACCCTATTGTTTTGATTCCTACAGCTTTGTAGTATAACTTGAAATCTGGAATTGTGATACCTCCAGATTTGTTTTCTTTTTCAACATTGCTTTGGCTCTTTGGGGTCTTTGGGCTCTTTGGTTCCCTACAAATTTTAGAACTGTTTGTTTTATTTCTATGACAAATGCTGTTGGTATTTTAATAAGAATTGGATTAAATCTGTAGATTGCTTTGGGTAGTATAGACATTTTAACAATATTCTTCCAATCCATGAGCATGGGATACCTTTCAATTTGTGTCACCTTCAATTTCTTTCATCAGTGTTTTATAATTTTCACAGTACAGGATTTTCATCTCCTTGTCTAAGTTTATTCCTAAGTATTTTATTTTTGATGCAATTGTAAATGAGACTGTGTTCTTAATTTCTCTTTCTGCTACTTCATTATTAGTGTATAGAAATGCAACATGTAGGGTGTCTCAGTGACTTAGTTGGTTAAGGGCTGACTCTCAATCTCAGCTCAGTTCTTGATCTCAGGGTAGTGAATTCAAGGTCAGCATGGAGCCTACTTAAAAAAAATAGTTAAAATAAAATGAATGAATGAATAAATAAATAAAATAAAATAAAATAGAAATGCAATGTGCTTCTGTATATTGATTTTTTATTCTGTGACCTTACTGTATTCATTTATCAATTCTAATAGTTTTTTTGGTGGAACCTTTGGGATTTTCTAGATCATGTCATCTGCAAATACTGACAGTTTTACTTCGTCCTTACCAATTTGGATGCCTTTTATTTCTTTTTGTGTGTGTCTGATTTCTATGGTTAGGACTTCTAGTACTGTGTGGCATAAAATTGGTGAGAATGAAAATCTTTGTCCTGTTCCTGACCTTAGAGCGAAAGCTCTGAGTTTTTCACCCTGAGTATGATGTTAGCTGTAGATTTTTCATATATAACTTTTATTATGTTGAGTTATGTTTCCTCCAGCCCCATTTTGTTGACAGTTTTTATCATGAATGGATGTTGAATCTTGTCAAATGCTTTTTTCTGCATCTTGAGATGATCTTATGATTTTTATCCTTCATTTTGATGACATGGTGTATGATGTTGATTGACTCATAAATATTGAATCATCCTTCCATCCCTGGAATAAATCCCACCTGAATGATGGTGAATGATCTTTTTATTGTATTGTATGCAGTTTGCTAACATCTTGTTGAGGATTTTTGCTTGTCTGTTCATTAGGAATATTGGCCTGTAGTTTTCTTTTTTTGTAGTGTCTTTCTCTAGATTTGGTATCAGGACAATACTGGGCTCATAGAATGTATTTGGAAACTTTCCTTTCTTTTCTATTTTTTGGAATATTTTGAAGAAAATAGGTAATAACTCTTCTTTAAATGTATGGTAGAATTCATTTGTGAATACATCTAGTCCTGGACTTTTTTTTTTTTCTGGTAGTTTTTTGTTTACTGATTGAATTTTGTTACTTCTAATTGTTCTGTTCAGATTTTCTACTTCTTCCTGGTTCGGTTTTGGGAGATTATATGTTCCTAGTAGTTTATCCATTTCTTCTAGGTTTTCTAGTTTGTTGGCATATAATTTTTCATAGTATTCTCTTATAATCCTTTGTATTTCTGTGGTATTAGTTGTTACTTCTCTCTCATTTCTGATTTTATCTGTTTGAGTTCTTTCTCTTTTTTTCTTAATGATCTGGCTTAGTGTTTCTCAATTCTGTTTATCATTTCAAAGAACCAGGTCTTGGTTTCACTGATTTTTTTCTTTGTTTTTTAATGTCTGCATCATTTATTTATGCTCTGATCTTTCTTCTCACTTTAGATGTTGTTTTGTTCTTCTATTCTAGTTCCTTTAGGCATAAGGCTAGATTGTTTAAGTTTTTTCTTGTTTCTTGAGGTAGACCTGTATTGCTATATTCTTCCCTCTTAAAACTGCTTTTGCTGGGTGCCATGATTTTGGACTGTTGTATTTTCATTGTCATTAGTCTCTATGTATTTTTTTAATTTCTTATTTTCTTGCATTATTGACCCATTCACTATTTAGTATCATGTTGTTTAGTCTCCATGTGTTTGTGTTTTTTTCCAGTTTTTTTTTCTTGTCATTTATTTCTACTTATACACTGTTGTGGTCAGAAAAGATGCATGGTATGATTTCAATCTTCTTAAATTTATTGAGATTTGTTCATAGCCTAATATGTGATCTCTTCTGGAGAATGTTCTGTATGCACTTGAATGTGTATTCTGGGGGCACCTGGGTGGCTCATTCGGTTAAACATCCAACTCTTGGTTTCACCTCAGGTCATGATCTCAGAATCATGAGATTGAGCCCCACATCAGGCTCTCTGTGTCTGCTTGAGATTCTTTCCCTCTCCCTCCCCTTTTGCCCCTACCCCCAATAAAATAAATAAGTAAATAAAATCTTTAAAGGAAAGAACGTGTATTCTGTTGATTTTGGAGGGAATGTTTGCATATATTTTTTATGGTCATCTGGTCCAAGGTTTCATTCAAAGACATTGCTTCCTTATTGATTTTCTAGCTGGATGATCTATCCATTGCAGTAAGTGGAGTGTTAATGTCCCCTACTATTATTATATTATTGCCGTTTCTCCCTTTTTATGTCTGTTAATATTTGCTTTATGAATTTAGGTGCTCCAGTGTTGGGTGCATAGATATATACAATTGTTATATTCTCTTGATGTATTGATCCCTTTATCATTATGTAATGCCCTTCTTCGTCTTTTGTTACAATCTTTGTTTTAAAGTCTATTTTATCTCATATAAGTATTGCTATCTAGGCTTTTTCTTCACTTCCATTTGCATGGTGAATATTTTTCCATCCCTTCACTTTCAGTCATGTGTGTCTTGAGGTCTGAGGTATATCTTCTGTAGGAAGCTAATAGATGGGTTTTTTTTTTTTTTTCATTCCACCACTTTATGTCCTTTAATTGGAGTTTATAAGCCATTTATACTTGATGTAATTATTGATAGCTGTGTATTTATTTCCCCTTTTTACATTTATTTTCTGGTTGTTTTTGTAATATTTTATCCCTTTCTTCTTTTGCTACCTTTGTGATCAGTGAGAATCTATAGTGGTTTTAGGGAATTTTCTTTCTCTTTATTTTTTGTGTATCAACCATAGGTTTTGGGTTTGTGGTTACCATGAAGTTATATATAACATCCTAAGTAAATAGCGGTCCATATTAATTTGATATCATTTAAATTCAAACACATTCCTAAAACAAACAAACAAACAAAAACAGGAAAATTCATCTTATTCTTTTTCCTCTTTTCTTCCCTTTTTACTCCCTTCTCCACATTTTATGTATATATTATCATATTTTACATAATTGTATTTATATTTTTCTTATGTCTAATTATGGCCATTTTTTTCCACTTAAAGAAGTCCCTTTGACATGTCTTATAAGACTGGTTTATTGCCACTATATAAGGCTTATATAGTGGCAATGAACTCCTTCATCTTTACTTTGTCTGGGAAACTCTTTATCTCTCTTCAAATCCAAATGATAACCTCACCAGATAGAGTATTCTTGATTATAGTTGTTTTTTTTTTCTTTCAGCACTATGAATATGTCATGCCACTCTCTTCTGGCTTCCAAAGTTTCTGCTGAGAAATCAGCTAGTAGTCTTACAGTTTTTCACTTGAGGCAATTTTTCTAAAATTTTTTGTTGTTTTAAAGATTCTCTTTATCTTTAACCTTTGACATTTTATTATGTGTCAGGGTATGGACCTCTTTGGGTTCATCTTGTTTGGAACTCTCTGTACTTCTTGAACTCAGATGTATATTTCCTTCCCTAGATTAGGGAAGTTTTCAGTTAGTTTTTCAAATAAGTTTACTACAGCTTTCTCTCTTCTTCTAGGGGCTTATAATGCAAAAGGTTTTTCACTTTATGTTATCCAACAGATCTCTTAATTTATCCTCATTAAAAAAAATTATTTTCTCTTTTTGCTCTTCAGCTTGTATGCTTTCCATTATCCTGTCTCCCAGATTACTGATACATTCTTCCGCATCTTCTAATCTACTAGTGATTCCCTCTAGTGTATTTGTTTTTTATTTCATTTATTGTAATCTTCAGCTCTGATTGGTTCTTTTTAATATTTTTTATCCCTTTATTGAAGGTCTCACTGAATTCTTCCATTTTTTTCTACACCCAGTATTTTTATGATCATTACTTTAAATTCTTTATCAGACATATTGCTTATCTCTGTTTCATTTAGTTCTTTTTCTGAGACTTTTTTCCTTGTTCTTTCTTTTGGAGCATATTTCTCTGTCTACCCATTTTGTATGACTTTCTGTTTGTCTCTGTGGATTAGGCAGAATGGCTACTCCTAAATTTGAAAGAATGTTCTTGTGTCAACTATGTGGATCATATGTGCTGGCTAGCTGGAGCTGTGTCTATATATGCTAGTTACTCTTTTAAATTGTGTTTTTTATACAAAGAATAAAGGGAAAAGAATAAAAGAAAAAAGAAAAAAATAATAGAAGAAAATGGGGGGGGGAACCCAAAAGAAAAAAGGGAAGGAAAAAAAAAGAAGAAAAGAAAAAGAACAAGAAGGAAAAGGGCTCCTGGCTGGCTCAGTCAATAAAGCATGTGACTCCTTTTTTTTCCTTTTTTATTGTTATGTTAATCACCATACATTACATCATTAGTTTTTGATGTAGTGTTCCATGAAGAGCATGTGATTCTTGATTGCAGGGTCATGAGTTCATGTGTAGCATAGAGTTTACTTAAAATAAAAAATAATTAATTAATTTAAAATTTAAAAAAACAAAACCAAAAAGAAAAAAAAACAAATCATACAAAATAAAAAATAATAGAATAAAGTAAAAATGTAAATAAACACACACACACACACACACACACACACACACACACACACATTCAATCATAGTTTGTTTTCTGTGCCCAGCACCACAGGGTGGCTGGTGTGGGCTGAGGACCCTGAGCTCACTGTGCGGTCTGGGCTTTTAAGGTGGAGGGGTAGAGAATATACCTGCAGTTCCTCAGCCCTTTTAACCTGCAGCTTTATTTCTTGTTCTAGTGTAGCTAGGACTGGTATGGGCTTGTGGATCCTGGATTTGCTGATGTGGCAAACTTTCTGTGCCAGTCTGAGCTGCCAGTTACATCAGGAACCACTAATTATGGCATAGACCTTGACCCAGTTTGGGCTTTTAAGGTGGAGGGGTAGAGAGTGTTTCCACAGCTCTTCTGCCCTTTTTAAGCTGTGGCTTCTTCTCTTGTGTCCCAGTGCAACTAGGGCTGCTGTGGTCTTATGGACCCTAGACTCAAGTTGAAAGCTCATGAGAGGACTGGACACACCCATTATGTTTTCCATACTCTGCTCCAGTCTAGGCTTTTGAGGTGGGGTGGAAATGTAAACCATGCCTCTGTCCCGGAGAGATTTCCCACAGCTCCTCCATCACTTGGCAGAGTTCTAGTATCCCCCTTTTTTAAATATATGAGTTTCTCTTTTAAACTGTGGCTTTTTTTCTGTTCCCAAGGACAGAAAGATCTGTTTCCTCTTCCTCAGTACTATTCCTCCACACTGCTGTTCACAATTTTGGGGGTGCGGCTTCCCTTTGTTGCCATGTCTGCCTCTCTTGCCATTCTTTTGTCATACTCTCTCTTTGGTTGTTCAGTAGCTGTTCAGTAAGCCCTTGGTTCTTAAGGAGGAATTTTCTATTAATAGTATAATTTGGTGTTCTATGGAGGAAGTGAGTTCAGTCTTCTGATGTAGCCATTTTGAACTGGGACCTCTATTTCATTTATTTCTTCTCTAATCTTTAGTATTTCTTTCCTTCTACTAATTTTGGGCTCAGTTAGTTCTTTTTCTAGTTCCTTAAGGTATAGAGTTGGGTTGTTTATTTGAGATCTTTCTTGTTTCTTAATGTGGGCATTTTTTGCTATAACTTCCCTCTGATAACTGCTCTGGCTGTATTCCATAAGTTTTGTTATGTTGTGTTTCCATTTTTTATTTGTCTTAAAATACTTTTTTTATTTCCCCTTTAATTTAATATTTGATCCATTGCTTTTTGGGGAGAGTGTTGTTTAATATCCATGTATTCGTAAAATTTCCAGTTTTTCTCCTGTTGTTGATTTCTAGTTTCATACTATTGTGATCAGAGAAGACACTTGGCATGATTTCAGTCTTCTTGAATTTGCTAAGACTTGTTTTGTGGCCTAACATATGGTCTATCCTAGAAATTGTTCCATGTGCACTTGAGAAGAATATATTCTGCTGGTGTTGGATAGAATATTCTGTATGTGGCTGCTAGGTCCATTTGGTTTATAACGTTATTCAAACTGCTGTTTCCTTTTTGATTCTCTGTCTGCATAACCTGTTCATTATTAAGAGTCGAGCATTAAAGCTCCTATTACTGTTTTACTGTTTATTTCTCCTTTTAGCTCTGTTACTTTTTGCTTCATACATTTAGGTGTTCCAATGTTGGGTGCATAAATATTTAAAATTGTCATATGTTCTTAATGGATTGATCCATTTTTCATTATACAATGAACTTCTTTGTCTCTTTTTACCATTTTTAGTTTAAAATCTATTTTGTCTGCTATAAGTATAGCTACTCCTGCTTTGTTTTGGTTAACATTTGCTTGAAATATCTTTTTCCATCTCTCCATTTCCACCTATGTGTGTCTTTAAAATTAAAGTGAATCTCATATAGGCAGCATATTGTGGGATCTTGTTTTTTTACCCCTTTAGTCATACTATGTCTTTAACTGGAAAATTTAATCCATTTATGTTTAAGGTAATTATTGTTACAAAAGGATTTATTATTGCCATCTTGTTGATTGTTCCCTGGATGTTTTATAGTTTAATTATTCCATGTTTCTTGTTCTGCTATCTTTTATGTTTTGATGTCTTTTGATAAGTATGCTTTGATTTATTTATCGTATTCTTTTGTGTGATTATTATAGGTTTTCTTCCTTGTAGTTACCACGAGGCATACAAAAAGTATCTTAAAATTATAACAACCTATTTTGAGCTATTAACAACCTTACTTCAGTAGTATTCCCAAACTATACTTTTAGTTGTCTCCCCCCAACACCAATTAGGTTATTGATGAGAGAGGTTTCATATTTTTTAAATTTTTTATTGTTATGTTAATCACCACACATTACATCATTAGTTTTTAATGTAGTGTTCCATGATTCATTGTTTGTGCATAATACCCAGTGCTCCATGCAGAACGTGCCCTCTTTAATACCCATCACCAAGCTAACCCACCCCCCAACCCCCCTTCCCTCTAGAAACCTCAGATTGTTTTTCAGAGTCCATCATCTCTCATGGTTCATCTCCCCCTCTGATTTCCCCCCCTTCATTCTTCCCCTCCTGCTTCTTCTTCTTTTTTTTTCTTAACATATGTTGCATTATTTGTTTCAGAGGTACAGATCTATGATTCAACAGTCTTGCACAATTCACAGCACTCACCATAGCACATACCCTCCCCAATGTCTATCACCCAGCCACCCCCTCCCTCCCACCCCCCACCACTCCAGCAACCCTCAGTGTGTTTCCTGAGATTAAGAATTCCTCATATCAGTGAGGTCCTATGATACATGTCTTTCTCTGATTGACTTATTTCACTCATAATAACACCCTCCAGTTCCATCCACATCATTGCAAATGGCAAAATCTCATTCCTTTTGATGTCTGCATAGTATTGCATTGTGTGTATATAACACATCTTCTTTATCCATTCATCTGTTGATGGACATCTTGGCTCTATCCAGTTTGGCTATTGTGGACATTGGTACTATAAACATTGGGGTGCATGTACCCCTTCGGATCCCTATATTTCTTTCTTTGGGGTAAATACACAGAAGTGCAATTGCTCGATCATATGGTAGCTCTATTTTCAACTTTTTTGAGGAACCTCCATACTGTTTTCCAGAGTGGCTGCACCAGCTTGCATTCCCACCAACAGTGTAGGAGGGTTCCCCTTTCTCCACATCCCCG
>NW_027397071.1:20430683-20542615 GCF_003265705.2 Callorhinus ursinus
TTCTTGAGAAAGGCTTGTATTGCTCTATACTTTCCTCTCAGGACTGCCTTTGCTGCATCCCAAAGATTTTGAACAGTTGTGTTTTCATTTTCCTTGGTTTCCATGAATTTTTTTAATTCTTTAATTTCCTGGTTGACCCATTCATTCTTTAGTAGGATGCTCTTTAGCCTCCATGTATTTGAGTTCTTTCTGACTTTCCTCTTGTGATTGAGTTCTAGTTTCAAAGCATTGTGGTCTGAAAATATGCAGGGAATAATCCCAATCTTTTGGTATCAGTTGAGACCTGATTTGTGTCCTAGGATGTGATCAATTCTGGAGAATGTTCCATGGGCCCTAGAGAAGAATGTGTATTCTATTGCTTTGGGATGGCATGTTCTGAATATGTCTGTGAAGTCCATTTGGTCCAGTGTTTCGTTTAAAGTCTTTATTTCCTTGTTGATCTTTTGCTTAGATGATCTGTCCATTTCAGTCAGGGGAGTGTTAAAGTCCCCCACTATTATTGTATTGTTGTCAATGTGTTTCTTTGCTTTTGTTATTAATTGCCTTATATAATTGGCTGCTCCCATGTTAGGGGCATAGATATTTACAATTGTTAGATCTTCTTGTTGGATAGACCCTTTAAGTAGGATATAGTGTCCTTCCTCATCTCTTATTACAGTCTTTGTTTTAAAATCTAATTTGTCTGATATAAGGATTGCCACCCCAGCTTTCTTTTGGTGTCCATTAGCATGGTAAATGGTTTTACACCCATTCACTTTCAATGTGAGGTTGTCTTTGGGTCTAAAATGAGTCTCTTGCAGACAGCATATCGATGGGTCTTGTTTTTTAATCCAATCTGATAGCCTGTGTCTTTTGATTGGGGCATTTAGTCCTTTTACATTCAGGGTAACTACTGAAAGATATGAATTTATGCCATTATATTGCCTGTAAAGTGACTGTTCCTGTATATTGTCTGTATTCCTTTCTGGTCTATGTAACTTTTAGGCTCTCTCTTTGCTTAGAGGACCCCTTTCAGTATTTCTTGTAGGGCTGGTTTCGTGTTTGCAAATTCCTTTAGTTTTTGTTTGTCCTGGAAGATTTTTATCTCTCCTTCTATTTTCAATGACAACCTAGCTGGATATAGTATTCTTGGCTGCATATTTTTCTCGTTTAGTGCTCTGAGTATATCATGCCAGTCCTTTCTGGCCTGCCAGGTCTCTGTGGATAGGTCTGTTGCCAGTCTAGTATTTCTACCATTATGGGTTACATATCTCTTCTCCCGAGGTGCTGTCAAGATTTTCTCTTCATCTCTGAGACTCGTAAGTTTTACTATTAGATTTCGGGGTGTTGACCTATTTTTATTGATTTTGAGAGGGGTTCTCTATGCCTTCTGGATTTTGATGCCTGTTTCCCTCCCCACATTAGGGAAGTTCTCTGCTATAATTTGCTCCAATATACCTTCTGCCCCTCTCTCTCTTTCTTCTTCTTCTGGGATACCAATTATTCTAATGTTGTTTCATCTTATCGTATTGCTTATGTCTCGAATTCTGCCCTCGTGATCCAGCAGTTGTTTATCTCTCTTTTTCTCAGCCTCTTTATTTTCTATCATTTGTTCTTCTATATCGCTGATTCTGCCTCATTTATCCTAGCAGTTAGTGCATTTTTGATTGCACCTCATCAATAGCCTTTTTGATTTTGACTTGGTTCGATTTTAGTTCTTTTATTTCTCCAGAAAGTGTGTCTCTAATAACTTCCATGCTTTTTTCAAGCCCAGCTAGTACCTTTAAAGTCGTGATTCTGAACTCTAGGTCCAACATCGCACTAATGTCCATATTGAGTAGGTCCCTGGGAGATGGTACTACCTCTTGTTCTTTTTGTAGAGGTGATTTTTTCATCTTGTCATTTTGTCCAGAGGAGATAAGATGAATGAGAGAACAAAATGCTAACAGGTTAACAACGTCCCCAGAAAATATACTCTAATCAAATCAGAAAATACCTGAAACCAGGAGAAAAGAAAGGGAAAGAAAGAAAAAAGAAAGAGAGAGAGAAAAAAAGAAAAAGAGAAAAACAAAGTAAAACAGAACAAAACAAAACAAAAAAAACCAGAATATGATCAAATACGATCAGGCTGGTGCATAGATCAGTGCCACACACTAGATTTTGGGTGTATTGTAGTCTGTTAGAAGAAAGTGCCTCCTTAAATTTTAAAGAATGAAAGACTTATCCATGTACAAAATAAGGGTTGATATGATGAAGGGATGGAATATGACTGTAAAGATGAAAATTATAAAAAATTTTTAAAAAGGAACTGATAAGATGTTTGAAATAAGAAAGAAGAGGATAAAAAAAAGGAAAGAAAGAAAAGAAAAAAAGGGGGGGAGAGAATGTGATCAGGCAGGAGACTAGAACAAAGCCATACACTAGAGATTTAGGGTATATTTTGATATGTTAGAAGAAACTGTATCTCAAAATTTTAATGAGAGAACAACTTATATATATATCTGCCAAAAATAAGGGTAACTACTGTGAAGGGATAGAATATGACTCTAAAAATGAAAAATAAAAATATTTTTTTTAAAAAGGGATTGATAAGATGTTGGTTGAAAAAGGGAAAAAGAAAAATTAAAAAAAAACAGTTAAAAAATTACCTTTGAAAGACTAATGAATCATGGTAAAAAAGCCATGAATTCTATGTGCAGTATTCTCCTAGCGCTGGAGTTCTGCCGTTCTCATTGATCGGTAAACTTGGTCTTGGCTTGCTGGCTGTTCGTGCTGATCTTCTGGGGGAGGGGCCTGTTGCCATGGTTCCCAAATGTCTTTTCCAGAAGCAGAAATGCCCCACACTTGCTGGTCCGGGCTAAGCAATCTGCTCGGTTTAGCTCTTGGGAGCTTTTTTTCCCTGCAAGGTCTCGGTACAGCTTTGGAGGATGACAGTGAAAATGGCGGCCTCCAAATCTCCACCCCAGAGGAGCTGAGAACTTGGGGCCCCGCTCCTCAGTGAGCCCCCAGAGAAAAGCAGTCACTCCCGTCGCCCCGGTCTCCAGCCGCACTCCGTGCTCACCCAGCCTGTGACCGAGCATTTCTATCTCTGGCACCTGACCCTGTGTGGAGTCTCCAAACCCAGCAGATCCCTGCGGTGCACTCCTGTGCTGCTCTTCCCAGGAGAGGAAGGGGAGTCTCCCCAGATCTGCTGTTTGTTGGGTCCCTGCTGCAGGAGCAGTGGCCCAACTGGGCTGCGGATCACAGTTTATGGCAACCCCGAGCTGAGAGCCTGTGTCTCGGCTCTGTCTGCAGCCAGCTTCCCCGCTCCTACACCTGGGAGCTCTGCTGCACTCAGGCATCCCCGGTCTTTCTGTGACCCCGAGGGTCCTGAGACCACACTGTCCCGGAGGATTCCATCCGCAACTTAGCCACTGGAACGACGTCCCTCCACGGAGCCGACTTCTAAAAGTTCCGATTTAGTGCTCCGCGGCTCTATCACTTGCCAGAAGCGGTCGACGGAGGCCCCCTCCCCCGCCGTCTCTCCTCCCGAATATCGCCTCGGATTCACTTCTCCGCACATCCTACCTTCCAGAAAGTGGTCGCATTTCTGTTCAGAGAGTTGTTGCTATTCTTTTCTTCGATCTCCTGTTGAGTTGTAGGTGTTAAGAATGGTTTGATACCGGGGCACCTGGGTGGCTCAGTCGTTAGGCAACTGCCTTCGGCTCAGGTCATGATCCCTGGGTCCTGGGATCGAGCCCCACGTCGGACTCCCTGCTCTGCGGGAAGCCTGCTTCTCCGTCTCCCAATCCCCCTGCTTGTGTTCCCTCTCTCGCTGTGTCTCTCTCTGTCAAATAAATAAAATCTTAAAAAAAAAAAAAAAGAATGGTTTGATCCCTATCCAGCTGAATTCCTGACACCAGATGAAATCCAGGTCTCCTACTCCTCCACCATCTTGCTCCGCAACCCCCCAGGTTTCATATTTTTTATATTGTGTAATCAATAACCCAGATTATTCTAGTTATGGTTATTTTTACTACCTTTATTTTTTAACTTTTGAACTTCATTTGTAAGTTAATTATGTGCCACTATTACCATATTACAGAACCTAGTTTGACTATATATTTACCATTACCAGTGAATTTTATGCTACTTTCTTGTGCTTTTATGATACTAATTAATGTTTTATTGAACTTCTCATTTTGTTCATGAATTGTTTTCTTAATTTTGTTTAGTAGTCTGTGTGTTCTTGGAGTTCACTGAACTACTTTAAGAGGAGTATTCTGAAATATTTGTCTAACAATTCATAGATCTCCATTTCTTTAGGGTCAGTTACTGGAGCTTTATTAATTTTCTTTGGTGGTGTCATGTTTACCTAATTTTTCATGATCCTTGATTCCTTACGTTTGTATCTTTGCATTTGTGTAAGCAGTTTTCTCTTGCAGACTTTACAGGTTTATTCTGGTAGAGATAGTTCTTCACCAGTCAGCTGTTTGGTTTTCTGGACATGTCTGCAGTAATGTCCTGGGCAGGTATGTCTTGATATCAGTGTGTTTTTGTTCAGGACCCCTGCCAGAAATCTGAGGTTAGGTGGCCTGCTGTGGGCTGAGAACAGTTGTATAGGACTGATGTCTTTGTTTCTTCCCCAGGCAAGGCTGCAGGATGTGCTCTGTGATGGTATGTGTCCTCTCATTGGAAATGCTAGATGGTCAGAACTAGGTACTATACTCGGTAGTAGATGATGCTATGAATTAGCTTCTCTGCCCTGGGTGTGTGTGTGTGGGATATCAGGATGGGCCTCAAGCCTGCACAGCTCATTGTTTTGAAATCTGAATCAGGCAAGACTGTGAACTGAATTTCCTGGCTATGTGGGTCCACTAGTTTTGCTCTGTAGTTGGGGAAAGCCACAGGGTGTGTTCTGTGTTCAAGTGCCACTATAAGCAGGGCCATTGGATAGACTACATATCTCCTCACATATTTTGGTTAGGTTTTCTGGTCAGGTGGGCTGAAAGCTAAACCAGCACTGGGCAGGGCTATGAATTAGTTTCCCTACCCAAGCAAAGCATGAGAACTAGCTACAAAGCCAGCAAGACTTATTGTTTTTGGTCTTAAATCAAGCTAGTTCCTTAGCCAAACAAGGCCACTGGCTTTGCTCTGCAGATGATCAGCCTTGCTTGCCATACTCTCCACTCAAGTATTATTGGACTACACATTTTCCAGCTGTTCAGCCCAAACATTTTGGGCAGGTGGAGCTGTGAACTACACTCAGTAATAGGCTGGGCTATCACTCACCTCCTCTACCCGTGCAGGGGCAAGTCCAGATGCAGGGACAGCAATGCTCTTTGTTTGAAGATCTGAATCAGCCATATCTGCAGTCTACCAACTTCCCTGATCAGCCTGTGCCACCATCTTGGCTCTGCAGATGAACAAACTACTGGTTGGGACTGCTAGTTGGGTGCAGGTAGGAACATGTTTTGCCAAGATCCAAATGCTGGCTGCGGCCAGTCCCTCTCCATTTCTCCTTCACAATCAGATTTCTATTGGCTGAGACATACAGTTTCCCCTGCAATCCCTGTGGGGCCAGACCAAAGTGGAGGTTCTCAAGAATGACTTACAATGCTGAGGGAGCTGAATGCCCACTTTGGGCTCTCTTTTTCCACTTTAGGAACTATAGGCAGGGGAGATTAGAGGATGCTGATAATGTACATGGGATGTAGTTATGGTAAATTCAAATACACAGAAAGAGAATGTTAAGAGATTAAGAGCCTGGTGTTATGTGACTCGTGGGAGGGAGCAGAACTGCAGGTTACTTCCCAGTCTTCACAGCTTCTCCACAGAGCAGAATCTATGTAGATTAGGGAATTAATCTCAGCACAAGGCTGGACCTGAGCGGTTTGAGTTTAATCCCATCACTTAATTGGTTCAGGGCATGTGAGCTAATTCCAACCAATAAGACAAATGGAAAGGTTTGCTAGAATCTTGAGAGGTAGTTTTCCTTTACTCTAAAAAGAGCCATCTTTCTCTTTTGCCCAATTTAGTTCCATTGCTACTGGCAGCCATCCAGCTGCCGTGCTGGGAAGGAGCTAAATCAATTTGAGTTAAGTTTTTATTACTTGCAGACAAAAGTAAACTAACAAAATTCCAAAGTACTTATACAAAATTCTTTATATTTCAGGTTATTACTAGGTTCTTATGGTAAAACAAAGGGCTTCTGAAAGAGAAAGCAATACTATAATAAAAGCATTATAGACAGACAAACTTGTGTGTTAGTTTTGACTCCAACATTTACAAACTCTGTGGCCTTGGGAAAGCTACTAAACATCTCTGAATGTCAGTTTCCTCATCTATAAGCTATCTACCCTATTTCAAATGAAGATAAATATGCTTAGCCAAAAATAAGGGATTCTTATTAAAGAAGTACACGGCAATATCAACAAGTTTTGCCACTAAATGCTTTCCCTAGAGACATTTATCTCTACTCATAATTCAGTCAGAAAGGCACAGAAACTTCTGTCAGGTGAAAATCTAAACACCATGCACTAATTTAAGTACATATCTAGCAGGACAGGATTTTGTGAAGGCACAAGGTGACTTTGAATAGAGTGCTGTAGTCACAATGCTCTCTAAATTACATAGTATGAAAAAGTAAAGGATATTTCAGACCAAATAAATCATGTTGGTGCATTTCAATACTGCTGTATAATTAACATTCAAGGGGACTTCATTAGGTGATTATGTTATCCCTGTGAAATATTACTTGGTTAAAAATATAATTCTGAAACAGTAATATATAACCTGAATGCTTTGGGCAGATGGAATTACTTTCCTCTAGGACCTCAAGTTACTTGGCAAACATTTATTCACTTCTGCTCTATTTCTGTAAGTCAGGTCAGGGTTTTTGTTTTATGGATGAAAAAACTAAGACCCACGGAGTATTTGAGAGACTCAATCATGACAGTCCTTCTTACTTCCAAAATGAAAAGGAGAAGATTATATAAAGTTATTTACATTTTTTTCAATCTACTATTCTATGCTTGATGCAAGTGTTATAGAACTACATAGGTACAAAAAGATACTTTTCTAAAATATCAGAGTTGAGATGCTATTATGGGCTGAATTGTGTCCCCCTAAAATTCAATGTTGAAGTCCTAACTCCTAGTCCTTCAGAATGTGACTCTATCTGAAGACAGGGTCTTTAAAAAGATAATTTAATTTTAACCTCATTTTTATGAGGTCATTAGGGTGGGCTCTAATCCAATATGACTGGTACCCTTATAAGAAGAGGAGATTAGGAAACAGACTTTACAGAGGGAAGATGTAAAACAGGGAGAAGATAAACATCTACAAGCCAAGGAGAGAGGCCAGCCAAGAAACCAACCCTGCTGACAACTTGATCTCAAACTTCTAGTTCCAGAACTATGAGGAAATAAGTTTCTGTTGTTTAAAACACATGGTCTGTGGGCGCCTGGGTGGCTCAGATGGTTAAGCGTCTGCCTTCAGCTCAGGTCATGATCCCAGGGTCCTGGGATCGAGTCCCGCATCGGGCTCCCTGCTCCTTGGGGGCCTGCTTCTCCCTCTGCCTCTCTCTCTCTCTCTCTCTCTCTCTCTCTCTCTGTCTCTCATGAGTAAATAAATAAAATCTTAAAAAATATATTAAAAAAAAAAAAACATGGTCTGTGGTACTTTGTTATGGCAGCCCTAGCACACTAACACTATGGGAGTTTGGATCCTAAGGCAGATAGAGTTGTATATTGAAAATTTTGCCTTCTCCTTAGATTCTTGTGTCTGAAGTCATAATTCCTAAGTCCTCACAACTGCTTTGACTCAAGCAGGAGTCTAACATATTGGGTTTCCTTTTTGGAGCTAAGCAAGACTTAAATGTCAGACCAACCACTTCAGACTCTAGTCAACTTCTGCCTTGGTGTTCTCAGCACCCAACTCAGCCTGCCCTCTGTGACTTGCAATTGTATGAAGTCTCTGGGATGTAGTTTCTACTATGGAACCTATCAGTAGTGAGCTAGATTGTAAGGGCAGATTGGTTTACTATTGGGTCTCAGTTTCTTTATCTGTACAATGAATGAGATAATTTTGATAACAGCTTAAGATATATTCTGGCTCTTATACTTCAGTTCTAAGACACAGATAATGATCTGTGGGGAAAGAAAAAAATAATGGCAAAATATGGTCCGGGACCCAAATCTAGCCACTGCCTCTTTTTATACAACTCATGAGCTAAGAGTAGTTTTACATTTTTAAATGGTATTTTAAAAAATCAAAAGAAAGAAGGAGGGAAGATGGTGAGTCTACAGAAACCCCAGGCAGCAGCTGTATCTGCATAACTAACTCTGAAAATGACCTGAAGACTGGCAGAGCAGACCTTTTATAGTTAGTCATAGAGAGAAAGCCACATCAGAAAGGATAAGAGAGGCAGAGATGTGGTTGGGAACCAAACCCCAGCATGACTAATTACAAACAGGAGGATCATCACAAGCACAGAAAAGCAAGAGGATCAGACCCCACACCAGGCACTCCCAGCACTGGGGACCCACACTGGGAAGATGAGTCCCCATAAAGTCTGGTTTTGAAAACCAGAGGGGCCTTAGTCTGGAAACTTTAAAAATCAACTGATTTAACTCCAGGAGAGCCTAAGGGAAATAGGAAAATGAGTCCCTCTTGTTAAGGAGCCAGCATACAAAATAATCTGGCCCAAGACACATCAGAGAAGCAGCAGTTTGAAAGACACCTGGAGGATATGTGAAGCAGATTTATTGACTAATCTTAGGATGTATGTTAGAAGGGCAGGGATGTGCAGAAGATTTCTTCAGGAACAAAGTGATGGCAGGTACCGTTTCTCTTTCCTTTCCCCAGCCTAGTTAACTGGATGCTCACAGGGGCTAGCACTAACACTCTTCATCTACCTTGTAAGCACAGTGGGCCTACCCCAGCATTCCCCTCTAGGCTCACACCATCCAACCACCCCACCTCAGCAGGTATACCTCAAAAGCAGCTCCTGCCCTGACACCCCGACAAGACAGGCCTCACTGGACCAGTGCCACTCCAAAGTGACTCTTTTCCTGTGGAAGGAGGACTATGACCCTCCACCCTAGCACACTCACAATTCCTGCACCCGGGCCTCTTAACTGGCTAGGCAGAAAGTAAATCCTGTCCTTTGGTGTGCCTGTAGCTATGGCAGAGAGGGAAGTACAGACAGCCAGGATGAGTGGTGGTCCTACCTACAAATGAGCCTGTGACAGCCACAGCCAAATGTCTCAAGAGTGTGGGGAACAAACTCTGCTGACTATGCCCAGAGTAGATAAAGCAGGTCATTGCAACCAGCTGGACTGAAAGAAATCAAAACTTAGCCACAGCAGGAAGCCCACCCCGCCCACACAGGGGATAACCCAGAGGACCTGGTTTTGGTGACCATGGAGAATTGTACTTTGGGGCACACACAACCTCTTCTACACAAGGTCACTATTTCAAGACCAGGAGATAGCATATCTAATGTATACAAACAAACACAGTGCACTAGACAAAATGAGGAGACAGAAAAAACCACAGAAAAAGAGCTAGATGCAACAAGGATAAGCAATATATGTGATAAAGATTTCAAAGCAGGGCACCTGGGTGGCTCAGTTGGCTTAGCATCTGACTCTTGATTTTGGTTCCAGTCATGATCTCAGGGTCATGAGATCAAGCCCCATGTCAGGCTCTGAGCTGGTTGTGGAGTCTGCTTAAGATTCTCCCCTTCCCTCTCCCTCTGACCTCCTCCCATCACGTGCTCTTTCTTTCTCTTAAAAAAAAATCAAACTAATGGTCATAAAGATACTCATGGAACTTGAGGTAAGAGTGAAAGAACTCAGGTACAACTGCACAAAGAGATAGAAAATATAAAAGAGAACCAGTCAGAGCTGAAAATACAATAACTGAAATGAAAAAAAAAAAACACTACAAGGAATAAAGAGCAGATAAGAAGATGCAAAAGATCGATCATTGATCTGGAAGACAGGGTAATGGAAAGCCACCAAGGTGAATAGTGGAAAAAAAAAAGAATAATTAAAACTGAGATTAGGTTAAGGGAGCTCTGTGACATCATTGAGTGTAACATTCACATTATAGGGGTCTCAGAAGAAGAAGAGAGAGAAAGGGATAGAAAACTTATCCAAAGAAATAATGGCTGAAAACTTCCCTAATCTGGGGAAGGAAACCAACATCCAGATCCAGGAAGCACAGAAAGTACTAAACAAGATGAACACAAGGAGGTCCACCAAGACACATAATGATCACAATGGCAAAGTGTAATGTTGAGGGGAATTTTAAAAACAGAGAGAAAAGAAAATAGTTACATACAATGGAAATCCCATAAAACTATCAGCTGATCTTTTTTTTTTTTAATATTTATTTGACAGAGACAGTGAGAGAGGGAACACAAGCAGGGGAAGTGGGAGAGGGAGAAGCTGGCTTCCCACCGAGCAGGGAGCCCGATGCAGGGCTCGATTCCAGGACCCCAGGATCACAACCCGAGCCAAAGGCAGACGCTTAATGGCTGAGCCACCAAGGCACCCCTATCAGCTGATCTTTCAACATAAAATTTTCATACCAAAGGGAGTGGCATGATATATTCAAAGTGCTGAAAGGGGAAAAAAACAAAAAAACCTACAACCAAGAATACTCTACCCAGCAAGGTTATCATTCAGAATTGAAGGGTAGGGTTTCCCAGACAAACAAAAAGTAAAGGAGTTCATCACTGCTAAACCAGCCTACCAGAAACGTTAAAGGGACTTCTTTAAGTGGAAAGAAAAAGTCCTAACTAGAAGTATGAAAGTTAGGAAGGGAAAAATTTTTGTAGGTAAAAGCAAACATATAGTAAAGGTAGTAGATTAACCATTTACAAAGCCCTTTTGGAGGTTAAAACACAAAAGTAGTAAAATCACTTATAATTAAAAAAATTAGTCAAGAGGTACACAAAATTAAAAAATGTAAAATATATACTGTATGACAGTATATCATATATACTATAATATGGAGGAGGAAAAATTTAGTACTTTTATATGTGTTTAAACTTAACCATCAACTTAATATAGACTGCTATACACATAAGATGTTATATATGAACTCAATGGTAACCACAAATCAAAAACCTATAATAGATACACAAGAAATAAAGAGAAAGGAATCTAAGAATAACACTTAAAGAAAGCCATCAAATCACAAAGGAAAAGAGCAAGAAAAGAAAGGAACAGAAAACTACAGAAACAACCAGAAAACAATTAACAAAATGGCAATAAGTACATACTTGTCAATAATTACTTTAAACATATATAGACTAAAGATGCCAATCAAAAAAGTTATGGTGACTAAATAGATAAACAAACAAACAAGACCCAAACATATGCTGCCTACAAAACATTCAAGACTAAAAGATACATACAGACTGAAAGTGAGGGGATGGAAAAACATATATTTTACAAGTGAAAGCAAAAAAAAAAAAGCCAGGGTGACAATGCTTATATCAGACAAAATAGATTTTAAAACAAAGACTGTAGCAGGAGACAAAGAAGGGCACTACATAATGAGAGAGGGATCAATCCAACAAAAGGAGATAACAGTTGTAATAGCTATGCACCCAACATAGAAGCATCTAAATATATAAAGCAAATATTAACAGATATAAAGGGAGAAATGAACAGTAATACAGTAATAGTAGGGGGCTTTAACACTCCACTCACATCAAGGGATAGGTCATCCAGACAGAAAAATCAATAAGGAAACAGTGGCTTTTAATGACATAGTAGACTAGATGGACTTAACAGATATATACAGAACATTTCATCTAAAAAGAGAAGAATACATATTCTTTTTCGAGTGCACGAGAAATATTTTCCAGGATAGATCAATAATAGGCCATAAAACAAGTCTCAAAAATTTAAGAAGATTGAAATCATATCAAGCACAAGGGTATGATACTAGAAATCAATTACAAGGAAAAACTGGAGAAAAAAAAAAAAACAACCCACAAACAGAGGAGGCTAATCAACATTGGTTAATGAAGAAATCAAAGAGGAAATGAAAAAATACATGGAGGCAAATGAAAATAAAAGGTCCAAAATCTTTGGATTTTGAACAGCAAAAGCAGTTCTAAGAGGGAATTTTATAGCAATATAGGCTTCTCTCAAGAAATGAGAAAAATCTCAAATAATCTAACCATACTACAAAAGGAATTGAGTAAGGAGAACAAAGCCAAAAGGAAGTAGAAGGAAGAAAATAATAAAGATTAGAGTGGAAATAAATACAAACCAAAAACAGAAAACAAACAAAAACACAATAGAACAGGTCAATGACACCAAGGGCTAATTCTTTGAAAAGATAAAATTGTTAAGCCTTTAGCAAGACTATTCGAGAAAAAAAAGCGAACTCAAATAAAATTAAAAACGGAGAAGTAACAATTGATACCACAGAAATGCAAAGAATTATAAGAGGGTATTATGAAAAATTATATGCCAACAAATTAGGCAATCTAGAAGAAATGGATAAGTTCCTAGAAACATACAATCTCCCAAAACTAAATCAGAAAGAAATAGAAAATTTGGACATACTTGTTACTAGTAACAAAAATTGAATCAGTAATAAAAACTCCCAACAAACATAAGTTCAGGATCAGATGGCTTCACAGGTGAATTCTATCAAACAATTAAAGAAGAGTTAATACCTATCCTTCTCAACCTATTCCAAAAAACAGAAAAGGAAAACTTCCAATACACTCTGAAGGCCTAGTGCCAAAACCAGATAGACACTACAAAAAAAGAAAACTTCATGCCATTATCTCTGGTGAACATAGATGCAAAAATCCTGAACAAAATATTAGCAAACTAAATTCACTGATACACTGAAAGGATCAATCACCACAATCAAGTGGGATTTATTCCAGGGATACAGGGGTGGTTCAACATTCACAAATCAATGTGATACATCACATTAACAAGAGGAAGGGTAAAAATCAGATGAATATTTGAGTAGATTCAGAAAAATTATTTGACAAAGTACAACATGTGTTCATGATAAAAACTTTCAACAAAGTGAGTTAAGAGGAAACATACCTCAATAATAAATGTCATATACGGAAAACTCACAGCTAGCATCATACTCAATGGTGAAAAACTGAGAGTTTTTCTTCTAAGATCAGGAACAAGACAAGGATGTCCACTCTCAGCACTTTTATTCAACATAGAACTGGAAATGTTAGCTGCAACTATCAGATAAGAAAAAGAAATAAAAGACATCCCAACTAGTAAGGAAGAAGTAAAACGGTTATTGTGTGCAGATGACATAATACTGTTTATAGAAAATCCTGAAGACTCCACCAAAAAAAAAAAAACTGTTAGAACTAATACACAAATACCGTGAAGCTGCAGCATTCAAAACTCATATAGAGAAATTTCTCACATTTCTATACCCTAATAAAAAAGTAGCAGGAAGAGAAATTAAGAAAACAATCCCATTTTCAATTGCACCAAAAATAATGAAATACCTAGAAATACAGTTAACCAAGGATGTGAAAGATCCATACTCTGAAAACTATAAGACCTTGAAGAAAGCAATTGAAGATGACACAAGCAAATGTAATGATATACCATGTTCATAGATTGGAAGATTTAATGTCCTTAAAAGATCCATACTACCCAAAGCAATCTAAAGATTCAGTAGGATCCCTATCAAAATACCAATAGCATTCTTTTTTACAGAACTGGAACAAAAAATCCTAAAACTTGTATTGAACCATAAAAGATCTCAAATAGTTAAAACAATCTTGAGAAAGAATAAATTTGGAGGTATCACAACTCCAGATTTAAAACTATACTACAAATCTATAGTAATCTCAATAGTATGGTACTGGCACAAAAATAGACACATAGATCAGTGGAATAGAATAGAGGGCCCAGAAATAAACCCATGCATATATAGCCAATTAATCTATGGCAAAGAAGGGAAGAATATAGGGAAAAGACTGTCTCTTCAATAAATGGTTTTGGGAAAACTGGACAGATACCTGCAAAAGAACGAAACTGAAAATTTCTTACATCATGCATAAAAATAAACTCAAAATGGATTAAAGACCTAAATGTGAGACCTAAAACCACAACACTCTTAGAAGAAAACACAGGCAATGATCTTGGACATCAGCCTTTGCAATGTATTTATGAATTTGTCCCTCAGGCAAGAGAAGCAAAAGCAAAAGTAAATATTGTAACTACACCAAAATAAAAGGCTTGTACACAGCAAGGAAAATTGTCAACAAAATGAAAAGGTAACCCACTGAATGGGAGAATATATTTGTAAATAATGTATCTGATAGGGGGTTAATAACAAAAATATATATATATAAAAAACAATTAATGCAATTCAACACCAAAAAACAATTCAATTAAAAAATGGGCAGAGGATCTAAATAGACATTTTTCCAAGAAGACATATAGATGGCCAACAGACATGAAAAGATGCTTAGCATCACTGGTCATCAGGAAAATACAAATCAAAACTGCAATGAGATATTGCCTCACCCCTGTCAGAATGGCTATATCAAAACAATAAGAAATAACAAATACTGTCAAGGTTGTGGAGAAGAAGGAACCATTCTGTACTGTTTATGGGAATGTATATTGGTGCAACCACTGTGAAATAGTATGGAAGTTCCTCAAAAAATTAATAATGGAAATACTATGTGATCAGGTAATTCCACTACTGGGTATTTACCCAAAGAAAACAAAAACAGTAATTTGAGGGGCACCTGGGTGTCTCAGTCTGTTAAGTGTCTGCCTTCAGCTCAGATTATGATCCCAGGGTGCTGGGATTGAGCCTGAGTCCAGCTCCCTGCTCAGCAGGGAGCCTGTTTCTCCCTCTCCCTCTCCCTCTTCCCCTGCTCATGCACGCACTCTCTCTGTCTCTCTCTCTCAAATAAATAAATAATCTTTTTAAAAAAAAAAATAATTTGAAAAAAATACATGCACTGTTTATTGCAGCATTATTTACAATAGCTAACATATGGAAGCTACCCAAATGTTTATTTGATAGATGAATGAATAAAGAAGCTGTGGTGTAAATATATGGATGGATTATTACTCAGCCATAAAAAAAGAACAAGACCTTGCCATTTGCCACAGCATTGATGGACCTAGAAGGTATTATTATGCTGAGTGAAATAAGTCAGACAGAGAAAGACAATATCATATGATTTCACTTATATGTGGAATCTAAAAAATAAAACAATAAACAAACAAAAGACAAAAGGACCCTTAAATACAGAGAAAAAACTGGTGGTAACCAGAGGGGAATTGGGTGGGTGGTGGGGAAAATATATGAAGGCTATTAAGAGGTACAAACTTCCATTTATAAAATAAATAAGTCACACGGATGAAAAGTGCAGCATATATATATATATACATATATATATACATATATATATGTATATATATATATAGTCAACATCGTGATAATCTTGTATGGTGACCAATGGTGACTATACTTATCTTGGTGAGCATTGAGTAATGTGTAGAATTGTCAAATCAA
This sequence comes from Callorhinus ursinus, assembly GCF_003265705.2. Taxonomy (NCBI): domain Eukaryota; kingdom Metazoa; phylum Chordata; class Mammalia; order Carnivora; family Otariidae; genus Callorhinus; species Callorhinus ursinus. The sequence continues at coordinate 20,446,206 of NW_027397071.1, forward strand.
GATGTTGTACACCTGAAACTAATATAATCTTGTATTTTAATTATACTTCAATCATAAATGGAAAATAGTAAAAGATGGATATTTGTTAACTGTACTGGAATTTAAAATTTTTAATTTTTTTTTAAATTAAAAAACATAAACAGTGGATCGGGATCACCACATCAAAAACTAATGATGTATTGTATGGTGACTAACATAACATAATAAAATTTTTTAAAAAATTAAAATTTAATTTGTATGATAATTTTGTCATCTCTTTTCCTATTAGAGTCAAAGATTTTAGCAGGGAAGAACTTACACCCAATAATATTACTAAACATATGAAAGATCCTAAGTCTTATGCTCTCTACAGGAATTTTTGGATATTTTTTTCCTTTCTGAAAAGTCAACAAGGCATTAAAGGAAATATAGTAGCAGAAGGACATTGACATGAGAAAACTTTTTTATAAATGTGTGTTTGCCTGGCATGAGAAGACAATTTGGCTTCTCCTAGGGAAACCCGTGCATCATTTTGAATAGCATTCAAATGACTATCTTTGCTAAATCTCCCCTCTCATTGCTGTCTTTGTTAAAGTTAGGGGACCAGGGAGTTCAAGGTGAGATTTTACCGACATGGTGCAAAGCAATTCTCTGTCCCCTCTTGTATTTTCAAAGATCACTTTATATTGTCTAAACAACTCAAAATAGCACTGCCCTTCTTTTCTCTCGTATTGCACCGTGAACTCCTATTCAATTTGTTATCCACCATCCTCCCCAAATCTCACTCAGCATGACAGCTTCCTGAGTAATACCCCCATAATTTGAATCTGTGCTGAGAGTTATTTTCTCTCAGGTGCATATATTATCTTGCATGTCTTTATATTAAACCTCATCTCACTTTTGTTCAACCAGTGATCTGAATTATCTATATCCTGCTGGGTTTGTAATATGTCATCGTTTTTATCTCCCCTACCTGCAAGCTTTGTGCTACTTGCAAATTTGGTCAATATCGCATTGACCTTCTACTCAAGGTCAATTGTAAAAAGGATTGGATGGCAATAGTGGGCTCAGGCTCATACCCTAGTGGAGCACACAGGACCCACATTCCCACTCCCATGCTACCCTTATGATAACCCCTCTTTGTATCCTCTTTGTAAACCTTTGCAGTTTATCCACCAACTCTTACTGTTCTCCAGACAATACTTCTCTAATCTCTCAGTGAGTTGTGTGTGATCAGGGGTCAAATGCCCTGGGAAAAGTAGAAAAGCATCAAAAATATTACAAGAACCAAAGTGAAACAGGCAAAGTGGAATATAACGTCCAAACTTTTTTTTTAACCTCTCAGTACAGGTATTATAAGGATGAACACCATTTAGGTCATTGCTAAAGGCTGCTTTACCCACCATTTCATGTGTTGGGTGTTTTAGCTCTACTCTTCTGCTTTTTAAATTCAGCATCTGTACTTTCTTCTCTTAGAGTCCATCATGGGAGTAACTTGAAGCTGAATGCTTATGTGTTACTCCTCGAATGTGTTTATCTGTTGTGTTCACCACTTTATCTCTGGTTTATTCCAAGTTCATTAAATTTTCAAATCCAATTCAAATGCTCTTTCTTTCCCTGTGTATTTGGACTCCAAAAATGGTAGCTACTACATGCAACTTGGAATTCCTTGAGTGGGATGCAGAGCTCTAGTCGGACCTCAGTGGCTGGAGGGGTTAAAGACAATGGGCTGTGATTAGGTGTTGCTGTGGCCTCAGTTCAATTCACCATCTTCATTCTTCTCCCCTGTCATAGGGACATTGGGTGTTTTTTGCCATGAAGTTGAATTTTGTAGTAATTTTTTTGAAGTGTATTTTTTTCTTTGTTTTATTCAGATAATTGACATATAGTGCTGTATAAGCTTAAGGTGTACAGGATAGTGAATAATTTACATATATTGTGAAATGATTACCACAGTTTAGTTAACATCCAGTAACTCCTATAGGTACAAAAAAGAAAAAAAAATTTTCCTTATGATAAGAACTTTTGGGATTTACTCTTTTAACAATTTTCCAATATACTATATGGCAGTGTTAGCTATCATCATCATGTTGTACATTAATCCCCAGGACTTATTTATTTTATAACTAGAAATTTGTACCTTTTGACTACTTTCTTCCAATTCCCCCAAGCTCCCATCCCCCATTTCTGGTAACCACAAATCTGATCTCTTTTTTTTGGGGTTTGGGCATTTTGGAGGGAGGTTGCTTTAGATTCCACACATAAGTGATATTATATCTCAGTGTCTCCCACTAACCTTGCAGTATTTTTCCTAATCTTCCTACTCTACCCCACTGTAATTGCCTATTAATCCCTGTTCTGATTCCCTGTGGTAAAAAATAGATGACACCACTCCACATAGTCACAACCCTAAGAAGCAGTAAAGACTCACTAAGAGTCTCTTAATTTCCATTTCTGTAGATATAGGGCCTTTTACAAAAACCATTTCTTTTCCCTTTCTCTCTTCTGGATCCCATTGAAGGTTTTAGGGGGTCATCCTTGGACAAAAGTTCCCTAACCTGTGGCTGCCCCGAGGCTATTCAGCTAATGAATATGTAGTAAGGGGTGAAGGGGGCTGGTAAAGAGGGAGGAGGAGAAGGAGGAGGAGGAGAGGGAGGGGAAGTTCTGCTGGATCAGAAAGAACATTTCATTTCATTCGTATCTGGCAATTAATTTACAGAACTTCTTTTTTATAGCCAAGTGCAGTATATATCAAGTCACCCTCTTGGTTGTCTCACACCTTCGGTGTGGGTCTGTTCTCCAATTAATTTTCTACCTCAGGCAGATAAAGACACCAGGTATCTGATCAGTGGTGCTGGCGTCACTTTCCTTGAGGCTGCCAAGCAATCACAGCCACTACCTCTCCAAGGAGTTTAGCATCCTGCACTATGGTCTGATGTCCCAGCAGGTACCTCAGGAGGTGGGGCAACCTGTTATGCAGAGCCAGGAGGGGTGCGTAGTACTAGCAGAGGAGGTGCTGTTCTCCTGCTCCCGCCTCCTGCGATCCACAGCCTTTCCTTCCCTTTCTCCTGTAGACATAAGAATTTTCCTTCCTGTCATCTTTTAAGAACCAGTGACATCTCCCACTGTGATGTAGCCCAGGATTTCCCAGAGGCTTCTCTAAACATTATTTTCAAATTTAACTAAATGCCACAAAAAATTTTGATGGGTGTCTAGATCCATGTGTGAATGGAGTAAAACTAAAAGTTATTGTACATTCTTAGGTTGGGATCAGAGCCAAAGCTTTCACTGGTCCAGGAGATAGGATATCCTTGATTTCATATTCTAGATAAGGATGTCTCATTTCTTTGTCAAGCAAATTTTCTTCTTCCCTGAAGTTCAAACTTTAGGAAACTGATGATTAACAAAAGTAATCTCTCCTTCCATTCTGTACTATTACTGCATGTATGTTATATACCATTCTACAACTATAGAGAGAGTAGAACATTAGATGGATGATAGAGGATAGACAGATAGATGATAGATTTTTTTTGTATATTTGCCAACTTCTCTATTAATTAGATCATAGATCATGGTTTGATTCATGAGTATATGAGTGTCTGCTTTGTGCCAGGCAATATGCAAAGGTGAGCCAGAAATGTTGGAATACAATCCACCAGTTACTGAGGGCTGTCAATAAATCAGGTGCTATACTATGTCTTTTATAAACATGTTATCATTAAACCTTATAATAACGTTTTGAGGAAGGATTTTTTATTTTTTTAAATGAAAGGAGCCCTCATTTTCTCAAGGAGAGTTATCAGAAGGTGATTCATTAAGAATATTGTCGGGGTGCCTGGGTGGCTCAGTCGTTAAGCGTCTGCCTTCGGCTCAGGTCATGGTCCCAGGGTCCTGGGATCGAGCCCCGCATCGGGCTCCCTGTTCTGCAGGAGGCCTGCTTTTCCCTCTCCCACTCCCCCTGCTTGTGTTCCCTCTCTTGCTGTGTCTCTCTCTGTCAAATAAATAAATAAAATCCTAAAGAAAAAAAAAGAATAGAATATTGTCAAAGCTGAGTCTTAAAGACTTGTATGCGCTGGCATCTCTGTCTACAAATTCTGATGTGCAGTACATTTGATTTTTTTTAAGAATTTAACTTAATTTCTGTCTTGCATATCCATTCTGCCAGATGGTGGACTCTTCATCTCTATCAGTTCGGGAATAAAGTTACCTTCTGGGAATGTTCGTAGTATCCAGGTATTAGAGAGGTGGGAGGGTAGCTGGTATCTACAGGGACATCCATTCTCTTACCTGCTCCAAAAGTCTAGTCCATGCACATCACACCCAGGTCATCCTTCACATCCAGTAAAAAGCCACATCCAATCTAGCAACTACCATTGGTGATGGTCTTCCCGCTGCTGCTGCTGCATTTTGGGAAACTATGGGTGCTAAAATCCTATGGCACTTTCCTTCATGTGATCATTCTGGGATACCACAGCTCCCTGGAGTGCGGGCTCCTGTGGGCTCCAGGGCTGAGACGGACCACACAACTGCTCCCTGCAGGGTGAGATATAGCCTCCTTTGCTTCAGGTGCACGCATACACACACACACCTCTCTCGGAGAGCTGCTTCCCCCGTCCATCTTTTCTTTTCCTGGGACCCTCCCAATTCGTCTCTGGTGACTTCATCCGTGATAGGGGGAAAAACTGCTTTTATGCTTTATTATTTTCTCAAATCCATGGCTTCTCTTCCCCTGAGGGCCTAAGGCTTTTAAAAACCAAAAGGCAGGAATGGACTTCTTTGTTTTTTATTTTCTGCTTTTCCTGAGACAATAATGCCTGAGAACTTACTCCTGAGAACAAATGCCCCAGCTGACTGAATAAGGAAGAGTCATGGAGTAAAATAGAAGAGAGAGGCTATATTCAATATTTTAAGAGTAAGAATTATTCAGGTAGACAAGGAAGGGATCCCAGGCTGATGGAACATAGTGTATAATTTGGGAGGCCCCCTGGGTGGCTCAGTCGGTTGAGCAGCCAACTCTTGATTTTGGCTCAGATCAAGATTTCAGGGTTGTGAGACAGAGCCCTGCATCAGGCTCCCAGCTCAGCAGGGAGTCTTCTTGAGATTCTTTCCCTCTGTCCCTGCCCCCATGCATGAATGTGCATGCATTCTCTCTCTCTCTCAGAATAAATAAATACATCTTTTTAAAAAAAGATCATCAGAAAGCACATTGCAGGTGGTTTAGAATAGATGAAGGGCACCTGTAAGGTGAGGGATGAGAGATGGGCTGGGAAGCAGTGGAGAGTTAAGGAGCAGTTCTTATTCTAATTCAAAGTGAGAGATACTTTCAAGGGCTTTTAAGAGAGGAGGTTATTATGGACTGAATGTCTGTGACACACCCTCCTCCGAAGTTCATATGTTGAAGCCCTAACCCCTATGCGATAGTATGAGGAGCTGGGGCCATTTGGAGGTAATTTGATTTAGATGAGATCCTGAGAGTGGAGGCCCATGATGGGATTAGTGCCCTTAGAAGAAAAAAAGAGCCATGTGAGGGCACAATAAGGAGGTAGCTGTCTGCAAGCCAGCAAGAGAGCTCTTACCGAACCTGACCACGCTGGCTGCCGATCTTAGACTTACAGCCTCCCCATCTGTTTAAGTCACTCAGTTTGCAGTATATGGTTATAGTAGCCTGAGCTGATGAATGAATTTGTGTTTTAGGAAGACTGTCCTGGCACCATGAGAACAGCAACCAGGGCTTAACCTCTTCTGGGTTTCCCACAATCTTAGTGCTGATGCACGGAGCAGGTGGTCTGTAACTACGCTGAACAGAGTATAGGGTTTCACAGATTAGAAACACTGCCAGTAACAGTCCTGTTATTTATGCTAACTTGATTCCTCAAAAGTAACTTGGGCCTGCAGGCTTCAGAGTGGCACAGCAGAAGGGAAACTTTGGTACTTACTCCTTTAAATTCTGTGTTATATTTATCTTCTTCACCAATGTCTGTGGAATTTTTTAGACTCTTATTTTAAATGGTGGTTATTATCTCCAATTTGACTTCTTCAAATTAAAGAAATTAAAATGTATCAAATATCTAATCAGAGTATGTTTTGTTTTAAACTGAATTTGAGTGCCTAAGTACTTAGATTAGTCAATGGGAGATTTCTCCCGTATCCAGCCCTAATTTTTAATTAAAAAACAAAACCATGATTAGTTGCTTACCACGTATTTTATTCAGAAAAGTTGTAGATAGAATTATAAAAGCATTACTGAGGAGGGATCCTATGTCCATGTATGGGGTAGAGTTGATATAAGCCTCAATTTTCATTTTTTTTCTTTTTCTTTCTCTTTGAGATTTGCTTTCATTATTCAACTTATAATACTCTTATCTGAAAGAGTCTGGGAAAATGGGCTGAATCAAACCGTTCTTCGTAGAAAGAGGGGTGATTTTTAAATTTCAGTGAACTGGACATTTATTGATAATAACTGGACATTATTCCCACTACAGCAGTGGGAAAGGAATAACTGATCTAGGCCACCAAACTCTGAAAGCACCTAGCAGAGGAGTCTGTGAATCAGGGTTGCCTTCCTTGGTGGCTGCCTATTTTGTATGATTTCAAAAAAGGGTAACTCATCTTACCTCCACATTAAAGCTTCAAACATTCTGAGTTTAGGGCAGGTACACAAAATTACAACTTTTGGATAGGAATACTTTTAACTGTACAGTTGAAATAAGGCAAAAAAAATGCAAATGATAAGCCTTTTCTGGAAAAACAAAGTACACTCAAATGTATACTACAGTGTTAATGAGTGATGTCAGATATTTTGATGAGGGCAGATTTCGATAGGAGGAAGAAAAGGGGAGCAAAGGCCTGGGGTAATTCAAGAAGAGAAAGTCCAAAGATAAGCGTGTTTGTTGTTTGTTTGCATAAATCTCAAAAACAATTAGGAAGACAAAGACTTTTTCACCAGGTGCTGGGACTGTGCTCAACCATTAGAAGCACAAAGGGAACTACATTCCTTCCCTGCCCCTGTGATATAATAGGCAAATTGGCTGCAGCCCTGTATTTAGCCCCATTCTCAGGCCTAGGGTCACAACTCACTTGTGGGGGTACAGTCAGTTATGACATGCTGTAATTTGTCACCTTTAATAAATACCAAGGTATTTGGACAATTAGATTTTTAATAAACATTAAACCAGAATCAAGATTATATCACCATAATAACATGATTTTCACTCACAACTCCATATGTCTTCTTGAATGGAAGAAAAAAAAAGACAGACCTAGAACTAGGCTGCCCAGAATTGGACTGCTCCCAGTCTGACCCTAGCCACACCCTATGATCTGGGTACGACCATGAGAGGGTGGTACATATATAAGGCTATCTGCAATATGAGTCAAAGCAGAAAAAATTGGAAAGCTACTGATCTAGTGTCACCAAAATCAAAAGCAATCTATACTGAGTCCATTTGTTTTTCTCAAGGCAGTCAGACCCAAATCTAGGTCAAACAGAGACCCTCAGGGGCCCATGTCCCCCCACCACTGACCTAGTTAATAAATGTGGAGGCAAAGCAAAAGGTGACATTATACTTAAGACTTGAAAGACCGCTTGGCTTTTCCTCTGGCTTTGATGAATTGCATAGATATTTTCCTTAATCAAGTTCCAGGGTCTGAAAAAAGCAACTTAAAGCAAACAGAGTCTGAAGACAGGCTAACAGATTAATGGAAAGGTTGAAGAGTTGAGAGAGGATAGCATGAGATAAAGTGAATAAATAACTAAAATGTAACTGCAGGGCTCTCTCTAATAGCCTCCTGGGCTTTAGGATGGCTCTCCGTTGATTGGGTACTAGGACACTGCAAATACATGGGAATTTAATTACACCTAAAGGAAGGGCTCTAAAAGGCTATGTTCTGAGAATTTTTAATGTTCTTGCAATATCTTTGAAATCATGGCTCTACAACCACATGTGGTATTCCCAAATACATTGGATACACAATGTCTACTGTGTTTTCATGATGTGTCAGCACGGTAGCCATATCAAAAAGGACATGGGGATGAGTTTGGCATAATTTAATTAGCAGAGTTGATTCACGTTAATTGCGCTTTCTTTTCTGAGTATTTGTAAGCATTTTTTAAAAGGTAAATCCAGTCTAGAACATTGCCCTGCATTGCCATTAAGCTCAATGCTTATAGTTTGAGCTGATACCTTGTAATTTCCCTTCCTGTATCTGAGTCATGGACCTAGCACAGTGTCCAGTGCAGAAGAGATTCTCAATAAATGTTGAATTGCTGTATTTTATAGAGTTGAGTGTGAGGGGAAAATGTCTGGGTGATTGTCCTAGTTATTCAGATTCTGATTCTAATTTCTCCATGACCTTGTCCAGGAGCATAAATGTTATCCTAGGTTACTGAGGATTTCTGACTCAGAGCACTGGGGCAAAGAATGGTCTCTTTTCCTCAAAGTCATTTATTCATGACATGCTTGGTAAGTATGTGCTGTCTGGATTCTTATTCATATATGAATAAAAATGGCTCAGAAATGGTGCATAGAAGGACCTCATAATCCCTAGCATTCTGTGTTATGGGCAGCAGAAATATTTGTTTGACCTTCTTCATCCTTCCTATAGCAGTCATTGTTTCTTCTAACGGTGTCCCAAAGTTTGCTGCTAAGGTTAGACAAATCTGCAAAATGAGGCTAGGTGTTGTCTCTAAGGATGCTTCCATTTCTAAAAGTCTACACATCCATAAGGAACTTGAAAATGTTTCTGTGGCTCAAGAAATGCTAAGACTTCCTGCTAATGGGAAGCTTCCCTGTTAGGGGCTGGCAATATGTCCGTTACTTTGAGTCTGCTGCTGTTTGTGAAACACACAGGCGAGCAGAATGTCATCTTCACTTGGATGACTAATAAGTGTCTCAAAGACAACACATCCAAAACCAAACTCCTTTCCTTCTGACGAGCCCAATACCCTTCCTGCATTCTCATCTCAATGACTGGTACCTTCACCACCAAGATACTCAAAAGAGAAAATCCAACAGCCATTCCTAATGTTTCCATCTCTCTCACTACCAACCCCACTTCTCTCCAAGGCAGTGAGCCATAAGATCCAGATTTTTTTATAACTATAATCTGTCCACTTGGATTACTGTCTCACCTGATAATTGTAAAAGCCTCCTAAGTACAATCTTATCTACAGTTTTCCTTTATCTTTCAAAACTCCGTTGGAGCATCACTTCCTCCAGGCAGGCTTCTTGAACACAGCAGTTTTATTTTGGTGCCTTTTATGGATCCATCCGTCAGGACACTTACCTCTGCATTGTGAGTGTGGGCTACCTATGTCTCCTGTGAGTTTGTTTAGTGTAGGCATTGTGGCTTTCTTAGTCCCAACATCTGTGAGAATATTTTCAGACCGAATGAATGAGATGTTTGTTGTTTTGAGATTCTTCTTCCTATAGGTTCTTGCTTGTAACTGAAATCTTTTCTGTTAGAAAAGCTCCCCTTCCTTTAACAAGAGTCTTTAGGCAATGCTAGAAAGCCAACCTGTGAGTGAACTTCTGGCATGCAAACCAGGGGCTGCCTACCTACCAAGCACACACCTGAATTTTCAGTGCCAGTGGCAAGACAGCAAAGAAGAGACTCCAGGCCATAAAGGGGGTCTTCCTTCGACAATGTTCACAAGAATTGCCTTAAAGAGGAAAGGAAGACTCCCCACGGTGCCTTTGCCAGGGTGGACAGGAGGGAGCAGGAAAGCAAAGATGCAGTATTAACCTGTGGGAATGCAAAGAAAAAGGTCTGGGGAAAATCTCTGGACAGGAAACAAGAATGCACACAGTTAGCCTCTATGCTTAGTGGAGACAATGAAGCCAGTCTCCAGCTTGGCTGGGGACTAGATAAAGAACTGGGTGAAGGAAGAAAGATAAGGCTGACCCCCATCCCAACACACACACACACACACACACACACACACACACACACACACGTGCATGCGCACTTACCTGGTATCTTGTGGCCACAAGTTATAGAGTTGTAGAGACCTCATCTATGAAAGCAGCAAGCGGAAATGACGCCTTTTTGAAAAAACTGAAACAAATCATGGCAGGAGCTGGGAGGCCCTAGTGGGCACCTGACCCCCAGAGAGTTACTGTTCTTGACTACAAATCCCTTTCAAACGTCATGCTGCTATTTCCAACTGCCATCAGATAAACATCCATTCCCTACCAGCCATGTGATCAGTATCTTCTGGCAAAGTTGATCCCCCTTGGGACAAATCTCTTTGATCAGAAATTTTGTTTTGTTTCAGCTCATGGAGACAGATCACAGTGAGACTTCTGAGAGTCAATAAGAAAATGCTAATAGATTTCCTCTCACTGGGGAGGCCCGTACCAGTGTTTTAATCATCTTGTGACTGCTTAATTAACATTTGTTGGCATTATTTCTGCTACTGTTAGCAAAATGTAAATATTTAAATGGCATGTATTTTTCATGGAGCAGGCGAACTAGCACAGAACTTGAGGCAGAGATCTGGCCTCATCTTAATCTCAACTCTCATAAAACACCTTCAGCTTTTGGCAAATGTCTTAATTTCCTAACTTATCTACCTCAGTTTCTTTATCCATGAAAGAGAGATAATGCAAACAGTTCTAGAGGTTATAAGGATTAGTCATTAACTATCCAGAAAAATTATTTGAAGACAAAAATGGGCAATGTAACACTCCTACCTGTGAGCAAAAGAATTCCACAGAGGGAGAACATGAACAAGTGGAATTATGTAAGGAAATTATTCTGCATACTTTGTGTTTATTGCATTCTAGCTGTTCAGGGTGCTACATATTGAGTATATGCATTCACAGACCAGGTGAGCAAAAGAATATTCAAGAGAATAAACCAGCTTACTCTAAAAATGAAGTTGTTCACTGACGAGATGTTTATTTCAAACTGTAGCTAATGCCCAAATGAATCTATTCAGTATATCCATATCCCAACATTTCTGCTTGAACTTCTAAATTCAAACTATTTACAAGTCAAGAAAACACAAATGACAAAAATTAGAATTCCAAGTGTCATGGAGCAAGCAGTCCTCGGGGAGAAACATTGTTCATGTTCAATCTATGAGAACAGACTATTTACTTACTTATTTAATCTTTGATAGTTATAGTACAATAACAAAATCAGCAAATTTATATTAGTCAAACATTGCCTTTTTTTTCATTTAGGCAACTGTTTTATATTTTTGTTGTTGGTTTTTCTTTTTATTGAAGAATGATTTTCACACATTGTTACATTAGTTTCAGGTGTACAAACATAGAGATTTGACAACTGTGTTATGCTATGCTCGTCATAGCATATACCTACCATTTGTCACCATACAATACCATTGACTATATTCCCTATGCTGTACCTTTCATCTATGTGACTTATTCATAATTGTAAGATTGTTCCTCCCTCCCCTTCATCCATTTTGCTCATCCCCACCCCAACCTCCTCCCCTCTAGCAACTACCAGTTTGTTCTCTGTATTGTGAGTCTCTTTCTGCTTTTTTTGTTTGCTGGGTTTTTTTAATTCCACATATAAGTGAAATCATATGTTTGACTGAATTTCCCTTAGCCTAATACCCTCTAGGTCCATCCATGTTGTCACAAATGGCAAGATCTCATTCTTTTTTATGGCTGAGTAATATTCCATTGTTTGTGTATGTGTGTATACCACATCTTCTTTATCTAGTCGTCTAATAACCGACACTTAGTTGTTTCAATATCTTGGCTATTATTAATAATGCTGCAATAAAACACAAGAGTGCATATGTCTTTTTGAATTAGTATTTTTGTTTTCTTTGGGTAAATACCAAGTGGTGGTAATATTGGACCATATGGTATTTCTATTTTTAAATTTTTTGAGGAAACTCCAAACAGTTTTTCACAGTGACTGTACCAATTTATATTCCTACCAAGAGTACACAAGGGTTCCTTTTTCTCACATCCTCACCAACACTTGTTACTTCACTGTTATTTTGATACTAGCCATTCTGACAGGTGTACGGTATCTCATTGTGGTTTTGATTTGCATTTCCCTCATGATTCGTGATGTTGAGCATCTTTTCATGTGTCTGTTGGTCACCTGCATGTCTTCTTTGGAAAAATGTCTATTCGGGTCCTCTGTCCATTTTTAATTAGATTGTTTGTTTCTTTGGCGTTGAGTTGGATAAGTTGTTTGCGTATTGTGGATATTGATCCTTTATCAAATATGTCATTTGCAAATATCTTCTCCCATTCAGTAGGTTATCTTTTCATTTTATTGACAATTTCCTTTGCTATACAAAAACTTTTGATTTTGGTATAGTTAACAGTAGTTTATTTTTTGTTTGTTTGTTTCCCTTGCCTGAGGAGACATATCTAGAAAAAATGTTGCTAAGGCCAATGCCAAAGAGATTATTGCCTATGTTTTCTTATAGGAGTTTTATGGGCTTCAGTTCTCACATTTAGGTGTTTAATCCATTTTGATTTTATTTTTGTGTTTGGCTTGATGAAGTGGCACAGATTCATTCTTTTGCATGTAGCTGTCCAGTTTTCCCAAAACCATTTATTGTGGAGACTTTAGTTTTCCCATTGTATATACTTGCCTCCTTTTGTCATAGATGAATTGACCATGTATACATGGGTTTATTTCTGGTCTTTCTATCCTGTTCCACTGATCTATGTGTCTGTTTTTGTGCTATGTGTTTTGATTATTATAGCTTCATAGTATAGTTTGAAATCTGGGATGTGATACCTCTGCTTTGTTCTTTAAGATTGCTTTGGCTATTCAGTCTTTTGTGGTTGCATATGAATTTTAGGACTATTTCTTCTACTTCTGTAGGGATTAGATTGGATTTGTAGATTGCTTTGGATAGTATGGTTGTATGAATCCTTCCAATCCATAAGCATGGTATGTCTTTCTATTATTAGTGCCATCTTCAATTTCTTTCATTAGTGTTTTACAGTTTTCAGAGTGCAGCTCTTTCACCAACTTGGTTAAGTTTATTCCTAGGTATTTTATTGTTTTTGGTGGAATTATAAATGAGATTGTTTTCTTAATTTCCCTTTCTGTTACTTCATATCATCTGCAAATACAGACAGTTTTACTTCTTCCTTATCAATTTGGATGCTTTTTGTTTCTTTTTCTTGTGTGATTGTTATGACTGGGACTTCTAATGCCATGATGAATAACAGTGGCTGCTGTAGACATCCTTGTCTTGTTCTTGATCTTTGAGGAAAAACTCTATTTTTCACCATTGATTATGATATTAGCTATGGGATTGTGATATAGGGACTAATATGTTGAGGTATGTTTCCTCTAAACCCACTTTGTTGAGAGTTTTTGTCATGAGTAGATGTTGAATTTTGTCAAATTCTTTTTCTGCATCTATTGAGATGATATGATTATTCTTCATTTTGTTTATGTGGTATCTCACATTGGTTGATTTGTGGATATTGAACTATCCTGTACCTCTGGAATAAATCCCTCTTGATAGTGGTAAATGACCCTTTTAATGTATTGTTGAGTGCAGTTTGCTCTTACTTTGTTGGGGATTTTTGGTTCTACGTTCATCAGGGATACTGACCCATAGTTTTCTTTTTTTGTAATATTTTTGTCTGGTTTTGCTATCTGGATAATACTGGCCTCATTGAACGTATTTGGAAGCTTTCTTTCCTCTTCTTTTTTTTTTTTTTTTAATAGTTTGAGGAGAATAGGTATGAACTCTTCTTTAAATGTTTGGGAGACTTTATCTGTGAGTTCATCTGGTCCCGGGCTTCTGTTTTTCGGGAATTTTTTTTTATTACTTTTTCAATTTCATTACTAGTAATTGGTCTATTCAGATGTTCTTCTTCTTCCTGGTTAAGTTTTGGAAGATTGTATGTTTCTAGGAATTTATCCATTTCTTCTAGGTTGTCCAATTTATTGGCATATAATTTTTCATAGGGGTCTCATATAAACCTTTGTGTTTCTGTGGTGGTGGTGATTACTTCTCCTCTTTCACTCCTGATTTTATTTATTTGAGTCTTCTCTCCTTTTGATGAGTCTGGCTAAAGGTTTATTAATTTTATTTGTCTTTTCAAAGAACTAGCTCTTGGTTTCATTGATCTTTTGTATTGTGCTTTTAGTCTCTATTTCATTTATTTCCACTCTAATCTTTATTATTTCCTTCTATCTATTAACTTTGGGCTTTGTTTGTTCTCTTTTTCTAGTTCCTTTAGGTGTAAGGTTAGATTTTTGTATTTGATATTTTCTTGTTTCTTGAGATAGGCTTGTATTGCTGTAAATTTATCTGTTTTGTTGTACCCCCAGATTTTGGGTCATTGTGTTTCATTTTTATTTGTCTCCATGTATTTTTTTTTAATTTCCTCTCTGATTTCTTAGTTGCCCCATTGGTGGTTTAGTAGCATTTGATTAGCCTCCACATGTTTGTTTTTCTTTCTGTTTTTGCCTTGTAGTTGATTTCCTGTTTTATACCGTTTCTGGTTAGAAAGGGTGCTTGATATGATTTCAGTCTTCTTAAATTTACTGAGACTTGTTTTGTCTCCTAACATGTGATCTATCCTGGAGAATATTCCATGTGCACTTGAAAAAGGATATTGGTTTTGGTGGAATATTATATATAATGTGGCCACTCTCTTCTGGCCTGCAAAGTTTCTGCTGAAAAGTTGGCTGATAGCCTTATGGGGTTTCCCTTGTGTATAGCTGTTTTCTTTTCTTTTGCTGCTTTTAAAATTCTTTTCATCTTTGACATTTTAATTATTTTGTGTCATGGTGTGGATCTCTTTAGGTTCATGTTGTTTGTAGCTCTCTGTGCTTCCTGAACCTAGATATCTGTTATTTTCCCCATATTAGGGAATTTTTCAGCTATTATTTTTTCAAGTAAGTTTTCTGCCCCTTTTTCTCTTTTCTCTTCTGGGATTCTTATAATGTGAATGTTTGTTTGCTTGATGTTGTCCAAGAAATCTCTTAATCTAGCCTCTTTTTTTAATTTTTTTCTTTTTGCTATTCAGCTGAGCACTTTCCATTACTCTGTCTTCTAGATCACTGATCCATTTTTCTGCATCCTCTAATCTATTGTCTATTCCCTCCAGTGTATTTTTCATTTCAGTTAATAACTGGTTATTATTTCAGTTAATATTCTTCAACTCTGGTTGCTTTTTTTTAATTTTTTTTTAAGATTTTATTTATTTATTTGAGAGAGAGAGAATGAGAGATAGAGAGCACGAAAGGGAAGAGGGTCAGAGGGAGAAGCAGACTCTCTGCTGAACAGGGGAGCATGATGTGGGACTCGATCCCGGGACTCCAGAATCATGACCTGAGCCGAAGGCAGTCGCTTAACCCACTGAGCCACACAGGCACCCTGGTTGCTTTTTTAAAAAAATATATTTTATATTCTATATCTCTGAAGTTCTCACTGAATTGATTCACTTTTCTCTCCAGTCTGGTGAGCATCTTTATGACCAATACTTTGAACTCTTTATCAGGTAGATTGCTGTTCCATTTAGTCCTTTTTCTCAAAGAGGAAATTAAAAAAAAATACATGGAGACACATAAAAATGAAAACACAACGGTCCAAAATCTGGGGGTTTTGTCTTATTCTTTCATTTTCAGAATATTCCTGTCTCATTTTGCTTGACTTTCTGGGTTTGCTTCTATGGATAAGGCTGGACAGCTACTTCTCCTAAACTTGAAGGAATGTTTTGTTTTGTTTTGTTTTTTAAGATTCTATTTATTTATCAGAGAGTGAGAGAGAGAGTACAAGCATGGGGAGAGGCAGGCAGAGGGAGAGGGAGAAGCAGGCTCCCCGCTGAGCAAGGAGCCCGATGCAGGACTGGATCCCAGGACCCTGGGATCATGACCTGAGCCAAAGGCAGCTGCTTAGCCAACTAAGCCACGCAGGTGTCCCAAAGGAATGGTTTTGTGTATGGTCATCCCCCATGTAGACTGTTTGTGCCTACTGGCTTTGGCTGGCAGTGACTGAACTCTCAGGGCATGCAGAGCTGGGCCAGAGTTGAACTGGATGTGGGCCAGGGTGATCCTGTGGCTCTTAGCACAAAGAGCACCCTGGCAGGACAGCTGAATCTGAACTAGGTGCAACTCTGGAGGTCCTGGGCTCTCCAGAAAGAGGGTACCCTGGCAAGACAGCTGAAGCTGAAGTGGGTGCAAGCCAGAGTATCTTAGGCACTTTGCACAGTGGGCATGTTGATGGCGCTACTGGAACCTAGGTAGGCTCAGGCCAAGGTGTCAGGGGCACTGTACAACAGGGTCCTTGACAAGTCATCTGGAGCCAAAGAGGTATGAGCCAGGAGAGTGCCCCCCAGGGTGGGGGTTCCCTTTGTTACCATGTCTCTCTCTCTCTTGCCATTCTTTATGTGGTCTATCTGTTGTTGTGCAGAAACTATTAGGCAGCCCTCAGTTCTTCAGGAGGAATTGCTTTATAAATAGGTGTAGATTTGGTGTGTCCATGGAGGAGGTGAGTTCAGTAACTTCCTATGTCACCATCTTGGACACTCCTTTCCCCAGTGTTTTTAAATTTCTTGACTTTACCTCATGGATATTGGTCCTCCTTCAGGGGATATTATCAGCCCTTATACCAAACTCAAACTTACAAAAACTACCTTTATTCTAAGTCCACTTGTATCCCCTCTTCCAGGTTAAACAAAGCAGTTTCCTCTATTATCTATTCTGTCGCCCTATGTCTTTTGATTTACATTCAAAGTATTTATTGATAGGTATGTACTTACTGACATTTTGTTACTTGTTTTACACTTGTTTTTGTAGTTCTCTGTTCTTTTCTTGCTCCCTTTTCTCATGGTGTGCTGATTAGATATATACTTGGATTTCTTTCTCTTTATTTTTTTGCATATTTGTTACTGGTTTTTGATTCATGGTTACCATTAGGTTTATATCATCTAATTCATAGAGAAGTCTATATTTAGTTGATTGTCACTTAAATTTGAACCCATTCTCCTCCCCTCACATTTTAGACATAAGGTTTCATACTTCACATCATTTTATTTTGTGAATCCCTTAACTGATGTTTATAGATATATTTAATTTTATTGCTTTTGTGTCTCCTACTTTTCTTCCTACTTACTGGTTTCATTTCCATTCAAAAATCCCCTTTAGGAGTACCTGGGTGTCTCAGTCAGTTAAGTGTCTGACTCTTGATCTCAGCTCAGGGCTTGATCTCAGGGTCATGAGTTCAGGTCCCACACTGGGTGCCACAGTCGGTGTGGCACCTACTTAAAAAGTCCCCATTAACATTTCTTGTAAGGCTGTTTTAGTGGTCATTAATTCCTTTAACTTTTGTTTGTCTGGGAAACTCTTTATCTCTCCTATTCTCAGTGATAACCTTGCTTGATAGAGTATTCTTGGTTGCAGAATGTTGGGATGGGGCATGTGTGCAGTTTTTTTTTTCTTTTAGCACTTTCAATATATCATACCATTCCCTTGTGGCCTACACTGTTTCTGCTGAAAAAAATCAGCTGATAACCTTATGGGGTTTCCCTTGTAGCTGCTTACTTTTCTCTTGCTGTTTTTAAAATTCTCTCTTTATCACTACTCTTTGCCCTTTTAATTACTATGTATCTTGGTGTGGACTTCCTTAGGTTGATTTTCTTGGGGGCTCTGTGCCTCCTGGATCTGGACTTCCATTTCCTTCCCACATTCAGGAAGTTTTCAACTATTATTTCTTTAAATACATTTTCTACCCCTTTTTTCTGTCTTCTCCTTCTGGGATTCCTTATAATGCAAATGACATTACACTTGATGCCATGGAGTTCCCTATTTTCATTTTGTTGTTGTTGTTGTTATTTTCCCCCCTCTCTTGTTCAGCTTGATTGCTTCCCATTACTCTGTCCTCTAGGTGGTTGATCCTTCTGCTTCCTCTAGTCTCCCATTTATTCCCTCTAATGTATTTTTAATTTAGTTATTGTGTTCTTCATCTCTGATTGGTTCTTTTTTATGTTTTCCCTTTGTTGAGGGTCTCATGGAGGTCCTGACCACCATTACTTTAAATATTCTAC
The DNA here is from genome assembly GCF_003265705.2 of Callorhinus ursinus. Taxonomy (NCBI): domain Eukaryota; kingdom Metazoa; phylum Chordata; class Mammalia; order Carnivora; family Otariidae; genus Callorhinus; species Callorhinus ursinus. Next base: position 20,464,202 of record NW_027397071.1, read on the forward strand.
CAGTTATATTACTTATCTCTGTTTTGTTTAGCTCTCTTACTATGATTTTGTCTTATTCTCTCCTTTGGGATATGTTCCTCTGTTTCCTCATTTAGTGTAACTCTCTGTATCATTTTCTATGTGTTTCATGGTGTTTCAGGGATGTCTTTTCTGTGTATTGTGTTCACCCTACTGTTGTGGCTGAGTGGTGTTTGCTTTTAGTCCAGTCATCTGTAATGCTCTCTTTGCCTGCTGTGGGCAGGATTTTGCCCGTGTTATTAGTGGGCCAGTCTGAGGCCACCTTGGGCTTCATTTGAGTCAGACCAGGCATTTGTCAGAGATAGAGTAGAACCAAACTACCAGGCAACTTCCCTATGTTGTTCCCTGAGAAGCTTTCACTGGCAGGCAGGACCTGTAGTCAGACCAGAAGTCTGCTCCCAGCCCACTGCTGGGGCCATAGTTGTGTTATTATCTTCCCCTCTCCCCAGAAGTGGTATTGACCCCTGTTAGGGCTGCTTGCACACTGACAGGCTTGTGGCTCCACTTGGGCTCTGGCCAGGGCACATTGGAGAGGGACGTCTGCAGGAGAATGTTGGGACGGGGCCTTTGTGTTAGCAAGGTTTTGCAGGTCTATTGTGTGAAGAGACCTGGAGTTGCTTTAGAAAATTACAGCAAGGCTGGAGAGGGCAGATCCACAGAAGAATGTGGGGGTGGGGGCATGTGTTAGCAAAGTTTGCAGAGGTCAGCTGTGGGAAGACACCTGGAGCTGAGGCCTGGCTGGAGGGGGCAGGTCCACAAGAGAATGTGAGGGCAAGGTGTGCTGTTAGCAAGTTAGGTGGAGAGTGTTGGCTCTGTGCTGGTTCTTGCAGTGTCAGTGTGTGTTGGCTGGGGAGCAGGGGAGGGAAATGGTGACTGCCAGCTCCATTGTTCCTGGAAAAATCTCCAAAGGATTTCTATTCATCTAGCATATGCTTCGAGATTAGTAAATAAATCTTTCCCTATACCCCAGGCATTTTTCAAACTGCTGTTTCTATTCTGTATCTATGTGGGACTGTTTGTTGTGGCATCTCTTTAAGTAGGGACTCAGTTTCCTCTCACTCTCCAGCTCTCCCAGAGCTGATCTTGCTGGTTTTTAAAGTTCCAGGGGTAGGCCCCACTGACTGTAATAACTCCACAAATTAGGCCCCTCTGGTTTCCAAACCCACATGTTATGGGTATTTGTCTTCCCCATGCAGGTTCCCCATGCCTGGGGTGCTTAGTTTGAGGCTCTGTTTCTCTCCCTTCTCTGTGCCTGTGGCATCCCTTCCTCCCGTGGACAGTCCCATGGTCTGTTTAGCTCCCAACCACATCTCTGCTCTTCCTACCCTCTTTGATATGGCCTCTTCCCTACATTTAGCTGTGGTGAGTCTGTTCTGCCAGTCTTTGGGTCTTTTTCTGGGTTATTTACACTGATATGGGTGTTATCTATGTGTATTCAAAGGATGAGGTAAGCTTAAGACCCTCTTACTCTGCCATTTTCCCTGGAAGTCCCCAGTGAATGATATTTTTAATATATTGTTAATTTGGTTTGCTAATATTTTATTGAGGATTTTTATATCCATGTTCATTAGAGATATTGGCCTATAGTTTTCCTCTTTTGTAGTGTATTCTTGTGGTTGTGGTATTATAGTAATGCTCACAGAAGGTATTTGGAAGTTTTCCTTCCATTCTATTTTTTGCAATAGTTTTAAGAGAATAGGTATTAACTCTTCTCTAAATATTTGTTAGAAAGCACCTGTGAAGCCATCTAGTCCTGGACTTTTGTATGTTGGAAGTTTTTTTTTAATTTTTATTTTATTTATTTATTTATTTATTTATTTATTTATATTTATTTTAATAGAGAGGAAGAGCAGAGGAAGGAGCAGAGGGAGAGAGACAAGCAAGACTCTGTGACTGAGCACAGAGCCTGACACAGAGTTTAATCCTATGACCCTGAGATCATGACCTGAGCAGAAATTGAGAGTCAGACACTTAACTGAGCCACCCAGGCACACCTGGAAGTTTTTTAAATTACTGATTCAATTTCATTACTAGTAATACGTCTGTTCCAATATTTTATTTATTCCTAATTCAGTTTTGGGAGATTGTATGTTTCTAGGAATTTATCTACTTCTCTGTTGTCTAGTTTGTTGCCATATACTTTTTCATAATACTCTCTTATAATCTTTTATATTTCTGTAGCGTCAGTTATTATTCTCCTTTGTGATTTCTGATTTTGAGTCCTTCTTGTTTTCTTGATGAGTCTGGCTAAAGGTTTATTAATTTTATCTTTTCAAACAAGTAGCTCATGTTTTCATTGATCTTTTCTATTGTGTTTTAGTTTCCATTTTACTTATTTGTGCTCTAATTTTTATTATTTATTTTCTTCTAGTTTTAGGCATTGTCTTTTTCTTTTTTTGTTTTGTTTTTAGCACCTGTATGTGTAAAGTTAGGTTGTTTATTTGAGATTTTTCTTGTTTTTGAGATAGGACTATATTTCTAGAAACTTCCCTCTTAGAATTGCTTTTGCTGCATCCTAAAGATTTGGACCATTGTATATTTATTTTCATTTGTCTCCAGGTATTTTTTTTTTTTTACTTTCTCTTGATTTTTTTTTTTTAAGATTTTATTTATTTGTCAGAGAGAGAGAGTGAGAAAGAGAGAGCACAAGCAGGGGGAGTGGCAGACAGAGGGAGAAGCAGGCTCCCCGCTGAGCAAGGAGCCGGTTGTGGGACTCAATCCCAGGACGCTGGCATCATGACATGAGCCAAAGGCAGATGATTAACTGACTGAGCCACCCAGGTGTCCCACTTCCTCTTGATTTCTTGATTGACTCATTGGTAGTTTCGTAGCATGGTGCTTGTGTTCTTTCCAGATTTTTCCTTGTAATTGATTTCTAGTTTTATACCATTGTGGTGAGAAAAAAAATACTTAAGATCATTTCAGTCTTCTTAAATTTATTAACACTTGTTTTGTGTCCTAATATATGGTCTATCCAGGAGAATATTCCATATGCACTTGAATGTGTATTCTGCTCTTATTGGATGGAATGTTCTTTATATATCTGTTAGGTGGATCTGGTCTAGTGTGTCATTCAAAGCCATTGTTTCTTTGTTGATTTTCTGTCTGGATGATCAATCCATTGATGTAAGTGGGGTGTTAAAGTCCCCTACTATTATTGTATTACTGTCCATTTCCTTCTTTGTGTCTGCTAATATTTACTTTATGTATTCAGATGGTCCTATGTTGGGGGTATAGACATTTATAATTGTTATATCCTCTTGTTGGATTGATCCCTTTATCATTATGTAATGCCCTTCTTTGTCTATTGTTACGATCTTTGTTTTAAAGTCTACTTTGTTCAATATAAATACTGCTACACTGACTTTTTCTTTCTCTCTCTCTCTCTTTTTTTTTTTTTTTGCTTCCATTTGCATGGTATGTTTTTCCATCCCTTCACTTTCAGTCTATATGTGTCTTTAGGTCTAAAATGAGTCTCTTGTAAGCAACATATAGATGGGTCTTGCTTTTTGATCCATTCAATCACCATATTCTTTTGACTGGAGCATTTAGTTCATTTATATTTAAAGTAATTATTGATAGGTATGTCCTTATTGCCACTTGTTAATTATTTTCTGTTTGTTTTTGTAGTTCTTCTCTATTCTTTCTTCCCTTGTGTTTTTCTCATTTGATGGGTGTTTTAAGTGTTGTGCTTATATTCCTTTCTCTTTATTTTTTGTGTATCAGAGGTTTTTGATTTGGGGTTACCATTAGGTTCATATATAAATCTGATGTGTATAGCAGTCTATGTTAAGTTGATGGTCAGTTATGTTCAAACACATTCTAAAGGCAGTAAATTTTTACTCCCTCTTCCACATTTTACGCAGATATATCATGTTTTACACCTTTTTATTTTGCGTATTCTTTGACTAATTTTTATAGGTTATAAATGATTATAAATGAATTTACTTTGGGATTTAACCCCCCATTCTGGCTTTCCAAGTGATTAATCTACTTTTAATATAGGTCTTCTATTAACTGATTTTTTTTTCATAATTTTCTTACTTCCATCTATGGCCTTTTCTTTCCACTTAAAGAATTCCCTTTACATTTCTTGTAGGCTGGTTTAGTGGTGATGAACTCCTTTTTAATTTTTGTTTGTCTCAGAAACTTTACCTCTCCAGCTATTCTCAACGACAATCTTTTTGGGTAGACTATTCTTGGTGCTAGGGGTTTTTTTTCTTCTCCTCACTTTGAATCTATCATGCCCCTCCCTCTGGCCTGCAAAGTTTATGCTGAAAGATTACTTGATAGCCTTATGGGGTTCCCCTTGTACATAGCTGTTTTCCTTTCTCTGGCTGCTTTTAAAATTCTCTCATTATTTTTACCATTTTAAGTATCATGTGTCATATTGTGGACCTCCTTTCAATCATCTTGTTAGGGGCTCTCTGTGCTTCATGGATTAAGATGTCAGTCTCCTACCCAGTTTAGGAAAGTTTTTAGCTATTATTTTTTCAAATAAATTTTCTGCCCTCTTCTATCTCACTTCTCCTTGACCCCCTATAATGTGAATATATTACACTTGAGGATATCACAGAGATCCCTTACCATATTATAATTTTTTATTCTTTTATTGTTTCCTTTCTGCTTGGTTGCTTTCCATTCCCTGTTATCCAAATCACTGATCCATTCTTCCACATTCTCTAATCTGCTGTTGATTCCTCCGGTATATTTTTCATTTCAGTTATGGAATTTTCAGCTGTAAATGGTTCTTTTTAGTATTTTCTCTTTATTAAAGATCTTACTGAGATCATCCACTCTTCTCTCAAGTCCAGTGAGTATTTTTATGAGTATTACTTTGAATTCTTCATCAAGTACTTTGCTTATCTCCATTTCATTTAACTCTTTTACTGTGATTTTGTGTTGTTATTTTATTTGGGACACATTTTTCTGTCTCTTCATTTTATCTAGCTGTCTGGATTTCTTTCTATATATCAGGTAGGTCTGCCATGTCACCTGGTCTTTTATTGTTTTTAAGATTTTATTTATTTGAGAGGGAGAGACACAGCGAGAGAGGGAACACAAGCAGGGGGAGTGGGAGAGGGAGAAGCAGGCTCCCCACTCAGCAGGGAACCAGATGTGAGGCTTGATTCCAGGATGCTGAGATCATGACCTGAGCCGAAGGCAGACACTTAACGACTGAGCCATCCAGGCGCTCCATCTCCTGGTCTTAAAAGCAGTGGTTTTGTGTAGAAGAGGTCCTGTGGTGCCCTGTAGCACAATCCTCTCTGGTCTTTAGGATCAGGATCTCCAGGGGAGTCTCCTGTATGAGCTGAAGTACCCTACCGTGTAGTTGAGCCATGTTGCCTTCAGCCTAGCTGGCTGCAATGACCTACTTTACCTGCTATGGGTGCAGGGGACATGGTTTTGTCTTCACACTGTTGAAAGGCCTGTCTGAGACCACAAGCGTGTTTGTTGGTGGACATGGTCAGTCGTCAGCCTTGGTGTCTGCAATTACCCTCTCTGCCACAGCTTCAGGCACACCAAAAGGCAGGTATTGGTCTCTGCACAGCCAGCTAAAATACTGGGCTGCTGGAACTGCAGGTGCAATGGTGTATGTGGTTGTCTTCACCCACCCTAGAGCAGGAGTCACCTTGGAGTGGTGCTGGTCCCTTCAGCAGCTGCCTGCCGGGTGTAGCAGGGCAGGAGTTGCTTTGGAGGAGTACCTGCTGAGGCAGACAAGTTGTATGGGGTGGGTCCTTAGGGAAACTTTGAGGTGGGGCACATGGTAGTAGTAAGCTAGGTAAGAGTGTTAGTGCTTGCTCGCATAAGCATCTGGTATCTAGCTGAGGGAGTTGAAGAGAAATGGCATCCACCATCACTTTTGTTCCCAGAGAAATCTCCTAAAGAACTCTGCTTTTTAAGATTTTATTTATTTATTTAACAGAGAGAGACTCAGCGAGAGAGGGAACACAAGCAGGGGGAGTGGGAGGGGGAGAGCAGGCTTCCCGCTGAGCAGGGAGCCCTATGCGGGGCTCGATCCCAGGACCCTGGGATCATGACCTGAGTCAAAGGCAGACGCTTAACGAATGAGCCACCCAGGCGCCCCACCAGCACATATTCTAAGATGACCCAGTAAATCTCCTTCACTTATACCTCAGATGTTTTCCAAACTGCTGCTTCTGTGCAGTGTCTTAGGCTGAATTATCATGCTGGCTCTTTAAGGGTGGGAATTCAGTTTCCTTTTGCCCTCTGGCTCTCCTAGTGTTAGGTCTGCTGATTTTTAGGGTCCTCAAAGGTAAGCCCTACTGGTTTCAAAGCCAGATGATATGAGAACTTCTCATCTCTGTGTAGGTCCTCAGTGCTGGGATGCCTGATTGGGGTCTGATCCTCTCATTCCTCATGCTTGTGGTGTCCCTCCCTTTTGTGGTTATTCCTGCCAGAAGTTTAGTTCCCAGCCACATCTCTGCCTGCATTCTTTTTTTTTTTTTTTTTTTTTTTTTTTATTGTGGGCTTCTCGCTATGATTCTGTGAAAGGTCTGTTCTGCCAGTCTTCAGGTTATTTTCAGAGTTAGTTATATAGATGTATCTGTTATCTCAGTGTGTCTGTGGGACAAGGTGAACTAAGTATCCTCCTTTCTGCCATCTCCTTTCCTCCTTGCTTGTGGAAATTTTGTATACAATAGAAAATGATATACAGTTGATATTTTAATTTTTATAAAGATTTTGGTTGCATAGGATGACGTAAGTGTAATAAAAAAAGAATAGAAATGTTTGGGGGGAAAGAGAAAGAAAATTCAAAGTTAAGGAGTAAAAGGAAATGCATAAAATTTTGAATGTCAAAGAAAAAGTTTTATAAATAGGTTTTAGATGGAAGATGGTGTTTATCAACCAAGTAGGGGTTTAAATTCCATTAGTTTTATTTAAAAGTTACACAGGTTTTTTTCTTCTTAAAAAAACCATTGATAATATTCTGGAAATTAAATCATGTAATTATTCAAACTTATAACAAAAAATCTTGATGTCAATTTAAGCTATACTTAGGAGTTCATGCTTTTTCAAAGTTGTTTTAAATAATGAAGACCACAGTTATATACAATAAGATCTTTTATAGTAAGGGCTATATAATTCTTGTTTCTATACTCTACCTCTAGGATTTAATGTAAGCCTAAGACATAGCACAAGTTTCATAAAGTTTTTAGAATTAAGGAAAATTATTTTTACAGAAAATCTCCTGTAAAAAGGGGCAGAAAATAGCATTTGGTAGAAAAAAGTTCATAGCATTAAAAAAATCGTAACAGATATAAAGGTAGAATTTCCTTTGGGAAAGCACCTTTTCACTATTCTTTGTTTATTATGCTGAGGACTCCAGGGATTGAGCAAGAGATTCAGTCTTGGCCAATCAAAGCATCAAATCCCCATTTCCTGTGATTGTTTCAGACGTAGGCACACAACCTCAATTTGCCCCAAAATTCTATACCCTGGTCATAATGATTAGCTCATGAATTGGCAAGTGACACAAGCTGATCCTATCAGGCTAACTACTGATACTTGAGGAATTACCAGGAAGTGAAATTCCTAGTCTGCAAAACTGGGCTAAGAGTATACACTTAGTAGGATGTTAGCAGATTAAATGCAATGATATGTATAAAGTAAATTTTGCAATTAGAAGGTCATTAATGGCCATTAATCATTTAGTAAGAGAAGTTTCTATGGAATGTTGGTGGCAGAAGTCAGACTGCAGTTGACTAAAAAAAAAAGAATAGATCATGTGAAATAGTGGGTATAGACTACACCTGCAAACAGTGTGAATATAAAAGGGGGATTAAATCAGAAGAAAACATCAGATCAAAGAAGGTGTGTGTATGTGTGTGTATTAGTGATTATTTTACACAATTTGCATGTGTTTATAGGCTAAGACAGAATCCAAAGGCACAACTTAGAGGTAGAGAAAAGAGAGTAATTCATAGAGGAGTTTCTAAAAGGGCATGAAGAAGGACATTGAGAGGAATTATTCTTGATTAGGATGGACTCATTCTCTGAGACTGAAGAGTATATGTGATTGTTGTCAGGAGGAGGTTGAGTGTTTTCACTTGACAACTTGTATTTTGATTATAAAATTGTGTTAGGAAGTGGATGGGGTATCACAGGATCATTTTTTTTCCTTCTAATTCAATAAGCATTTTTATTTAAAAAATATTTTTTAATTTAAACTTTATTGAAGTATAATTTAAAAATTGTAAGATATTTAAAGTGTACATTGTGATTTGATATATTTACACATTGTGACAGGATTGTCCCCACCTAATTAATACATCCATCACCTCACATTTTTCTTTTTCTTTTTTTCCTCCTCCCCTTCTCCTCCTCCTCCTGGTGAGAACATTTAAGTTCTATTTCCTTTGCAAATTTCAATTATACAATACAATGTTATCAACTAACCATATTTTACATTAGATGGTCAGACCTTATTCATCTTGCAGCTGAAATTTTGTATCCTTTTACCATACACAAATTTATATGTATGCCTAAGTAGAATGACAGATACTTAGGTTGTTTTTGTATCTTGGCTATTGTGAATAATGCTGAACATGAGAATGCAGATATCTCTTCAATATCTTATTTTTGTTTTCTTTGGATATATACCCAGAAGTGAAATTGCTGGATCATATTTAATAATTTAATAATTATTTATTGTATTATTTTATATATTATTTATATGTATATTTATTATATGTAAATATTATTGCTGGGTCACATTAAATAATCTGAGGAACCTCCATACTGTTTTCCACAGTTGTTGTACCAATTTACATTTCCATCAACAATGCACTAGTTTTCCCTTTTCTTCACATTCTCATCAACATTTATTATCTCTTGTCTTTTTGATGATCAAAGGTGAGGTGATATTTCAGTATGGTTTTGATTTGTATTTCCCTGATGAGTAGTGATGTTTAGCACATTTTCATGTACCTGTTGGCCATTTGTATGTCTTCTTTAGAAAAATACCTATTCAGTTCTGCCCAGTGTTTAATTGGATTGTTTGGGTTTTTTGTTATTGAATTGTAGGAGTTCTTTATACATTTTGGGTATTAACCCCTTACCAGATATATGATTGGCAAATATTTTCTCCCATTTTGTATGTTGCCTTTTCATTTTGTTGATGGTTTCCTTTGCTATTCATAAACTTTTTTAAAAAAAATTTTGTTATGTTAATCACCATACATTACATCATAGTTTTTGATGTAGTGTTCCATGATTTGTGCATAACATCCAGTGCTCCACGCAGAACGTGCCCTCTTTGATACCCATCACCAGGCTAACCCATCCCCCAAACCCCTCCCCTCTAGAACCCTCAGTTTGTTTTTCAGAGTCCATAGTCTCTCATGGTTCGTCTCCCCCTCTGATTTCCCCCCCTTCATTCTTCCCCTCCTGCTATCTTCTTCTTCTTTTTTTTCTTAACATATATTGCATTATTTGTTTCAGAGGTACAGATCTGTGATTCAACAATCTTGCACAATTCATAAACTTTTAATTTTGATGTAGTTGTACTTGTTGATTTTTGCTTTTATTGTCTTTGCTGGAATCAAATCCAGCACAATTATGTGTTCAGATCTTAAATTTATGTCTTTAATTGAATTGTGTATGGTGTAAGATAGGGATCTAGTTTCATTCTTTGGCCTGTGGCTGTTGAGTTTTCCCAGCACCATTTATTGAAGAAACTATCTTTCCCCATTGTATATTCCTGGCTCCTTTGTCATCAATTAATTAGCTATATTTATATGAGTTTATTTCTAGGCTTTTTTTTCTGATCCATTGATCTATGTGTCTGGTTTTTATGCCAATGCCACACTGTGTTGATTACTATAGTTTGTAATATAGTTTGAAATTAAGATGTGTGATTCTTCCAGCTTTGTTCTTTCTCAAGATTGCTTTGGTTATTCAGGGTTCTTTATGGTACCACACAAATTTCAGAATTGTTTTTTCTGTTTCTGTAAAAAATGCCATGGGAATTTTGATAGGGATTGCATTGGATCTATAGATTGCTTTGGGTAGTATGGACATTTTAATAATACTAATTCTTTCAATCCATAAGCATGATAGCTCTCCATTTATTTGTGTTATTATCAATTTCTTTCATTGATGTCTTATACTTTTCAGTGTACAAGTTTCTTACCTCATTGGCTAAATTTATATTTATTCCTAAGTACTTTATTATTATTTTTTCTTTTTAAAGGTTTTATTTTTAAATAATCTCTACACCCGATGTGGAGTTTGAACTTACAACCAAGATCAAGAGTTGCATGCTCTACCAACTGAGCCAGCCAGGTGCCCCATGTACTTTATTTTTTTGATACAATTGTAAATGGAATTTTTTTTTAAATCTCTCTTTCTCATAGTTCATTGTTACCCTATAGAAACATAACTGATTTTTGTACATTGATTTTTCTATCCTTTACTGAATTTATTATTTCTAACAGGTTTTTGGGAGGAGCCTTTGGGTTTTCTATATAAAATATCATGCCATCTGTAGATAGAGACAGTTTTACTTCTTCCTTTCCAATGTGAATGCCTTCTGTTTCTTTTTCTTGCCTAATTGCCTTGGCTAGGACTTCCAATATGATGTTGAATAAAATTGGTGAGAATGGGCATCCTTGTCTAGTTCCTAATCTTAGAAGAAAGCTTTCAGCTTTTCACCATTGAGTATTAACTGTGTGTTTGTCTTATATGGCCTTTTTATATTTAAGTATGTTCCCTATATACCCAATTTGTTGAAAGTTATATATCGTTGTTGGATATTGAATTTTGTCAAATACTTTTCCTGCATCTATTGAAATGATAAATTTTTATCCTTCATTTTATTAACATTGTGTGTTATATTGATTGATTTGCAAATGTTGAACCATTTTTCCATCCCTGGGATAAATCCTACTTGATCATGGTGCATGATTCTTTTAATGTATTGTTGAATATAGTTTGCTAATATTTTGTTGAAGATTTTTGCATATATATTCATCAGGGATATTGGCCTGTAATTTTCTTTTCTTGTAATGTCCTGTCAGGTTTTGGTATTAGGTAATGCTGGCCTCATAAAATGAGCTTGGAAGTATTCCTCATCTTGTATTTTTCAGAAGAGTTTGAAATCCAAATGGAAAATTGATAAAGGAGAAAAGATACTTCATACAGAAATTTCTAAAAGGGCAGGTAAAAAAACATGGAGAGTAACTACTCTTGAATAGGATGGACTTCTTTGAGGCTGTAGAGAAGGACATATGTGTTGATTATGTAAGCAGGGAATTGAGAGTTTTCAGTTGATTTCTATTTTGATTATAAAGTTGGGGTAGGGAATGGGTAAGGATATCACAGGATCACTTATTGAGTGAACTAGCACATGTATGTATGTAGTAGGGTTGTGTATGCATATGTTTATTAAGTGGGGGGCTTGAGTAGCTTGTGTTGAGGACAAGGGGAGCTGGAGTTCATCAAGGTCAGTTAAAATGACTGTTAGAGCGATCACTGAGGACCAAGTGAGTCTAGAAAGCCCAATTTTGTGAAGGCCTCAATCTAATAGTTGTGAGCCTGTCTTCAGCTTTAGATCCTAAGCCCCGCTATGTGAATAGAGAAATCTGATTAATAAGACTTCATTAACAGTGTAGGAAAACACATACTACTAAACAACTGATGTTTACAGTAAGTTTTGGAGATACTTGCCATTTAGATTCTGTCTACTTTTTAAAGAATCCCATCTCTCTAAAGCATGATAGTAGTGTTTCAAGGAGCTCACCATCATCATTTTGTATTTAACATATTCTATGCCTCTGATGATATTAAGTCATGGATGTTAGATCTTAAAAGTCCTATAGACATTTTTTAGGCCAATCATGATTTTCAAGATAAAAGCATCAGTGCTCAGAGTCCTTAAGGTAGTTAAAGGTAGAGCCTATTTTAGGAACTCAATTCTTCCAATCTAAATCAGTGTTTCTCCCATGGTACTGTACAGGTTTTCTTCTACTCACTTAATCTTTTTAGTGCTTTTTTTCCTAGAGATAAAATCTCCAAATAATTACAAACATTATTTGTTGTCAATGTTTTTAAAACTATGCAGCATTCCTATGTTTCCAAGATAGAATATTTTAGTTTCTTGGCAACTGCATTAATTAATTATAGTAATTCTATTTATAAGAAATTTTACCTCCTAAATGGTTAAATGATTTATTCAAAGTCAGACTTAAATCAGTGGCAATACTGGGTCACCCTCCAGGATTTTTAAACGTATTTTTATATATTAAGTTTCAGTTTTATATCTAAGAATTTTTCACGGCACCTGTGTGGCTCAGTAGGCTAAGCATCTGACTTTGGCTCAGGTTGTGATCCTGGGTCTTGAGATTGAGCCATGCGTGGGACTTCTGGCTCCTTGGGGAGTCTGCTTCTCTGTCTTCCTCTGCCCCTCCCCCTGCTTGTGCTCTCTCTCTCTCTTTCTCTAATAAACATTTTCTAGATGGAAAAAAATATAACTGAATTAAATAAATGTAGTAAATTAGAGGCCACAAAGTCTTCAGTTTATATAAACAGACTTCAGTATAAAATTAAAAGTCTAAATAAATTTTTAGTTAGGAAGTATTTATTTACTTTTAAGTTCAATTAATCATTTTTGAACTATTTCTTATTTAATCAGTTGAAAGAAGGAAGAGACTTTAGTTTAATACAATTATCTACAAGGGAAAAATGCCCTGCATTTTTACTCTAGCTAAAATCCTTCCAGTTTGTCCTTTCTTTCCCACTGATCTTAGAAATCATATGTTCATTTTAAATTCTGTTATTTCAAACTAGTAGTCTTTTTAGGCCTCACAAATTTTTGCAACATCAAATATAAATGTAATGGAACTAAACTATACTTCATAAGGAAAGGTTTAGAAATTGACAAAAGAACTTGCACATGCCTTTAGGTACAAAAACATTTAGGTGAACAAACAGAAATCCTATTTTATTTTCAATATTTTGGTAAACATCTGATTTTTGAAACGTTAGATTCCTCCATTTAAGAAAAGTACTTTAAAAGTAATAGATACCAGCACACAAATTGTTTATTTAATTATGCTTTTTTAAAAGTAGTTTCCACCTAAGAAATTAACAGAAATGAAGAGACTTTGTATACACAAAAGGGTTTTTTTTTTAAACAAAACAGTATATAAGATTTTGAGTTACCAGTGAACAGTTTTAAAAGAGCTATGCATTTGTTCTTATTTTAATAAGTGATTTGTCCTAACATTTTAATGGATATATCAAGTATTAGACTTGACATCAGTAAATCATGGTTGTTATAATAATCACAACTGCCAATATAACTTCACAGTCAAGTTAATTCCAAACTGGAAAACATTTTTATACTGCACATAATATTATCTCTTACCACTGTTAAATAAATGACTGAAAATCATCCATAATCATGGATTTTTGAGTTAATATGTATTGTGTTCAAATCTTTTATTATCACTACACAACTAAAATGTGTGATATGTAGGATATGGCAAACTTCCTGATGTATCTACAGTTAAATAAATGAAGATACACTTGTGATAAAAGTTGCAATACACAGAGTACTTACCCTCAGAGAATTTTAAATTGAAATTTATATTAAAAAATAAATATAATAGGCAATAAAACTTCTGTGAATGACTGATAGGCATTTCCCAAGAGTTATATGAATAAATTTGAACCCCAGAGTTAAAGCAGGATTTTAACACTGAGTGATTTCCTATGATAAAATAGGTTTCCTGAGATTTAACCTGAGAATAAATGAAATTTCTAGCAGCTTCATTATAGCAATAAGACAACTTTAAGACAGTGCTTCTTGAAATTATAATCATGTTTGTGAATTTCAAATAAAGCTCATGTTGAAAATGCCTCAAGGTCATGATTATATCTTTTCCTTTAAAGCAGTTTTAAAGATTGGATGAAAACCTGAAAGTCTGTAATCTGAATGCTGTTTTGATGCCATAGTATATATTTTAAAATATAATACCCTGGGAAAAACAAAATGCTGAGTAGGACAACTGCAAAGTCTCCAAACATTTTTTAAATCAGATCACTAATAATAACAACTAAGTACTGCAAGTAGTCAATAACTGTAAGAAATGTACAGTTACTATCCCTCCTTACTGGTTTGAAAAGTATGGAGTAACTAATGGTGTGAAATGCTTATTACAAACTTGACAGTTAAACAGATATGTATTAAGAACCGGCACAAAAATGATAAACTGAACCATAGAAAAGACATTTTGAAGCAATTACTAATCAGGAAAAGATTCTAATAAATCAATCAGCATTAAGGTTGCTCTTCATCAGCTAGATTCATGGTATTGCAAATTATTTACATTTTTAAATGGCTCACCTGGCTTAGCAATGATATTCAAATAATTTCCATAATGTCTCCTGACAAGGACATCTTAGAAAATTGCTTATTTAACTCTGAGATTCTAATGGAACAAGGAGAGTGTGGGGAAAAAAAATGAAAGAAGGAGAAAACCCCACTAAACCAGATAAGAGGAAAATATAAAGGAAAAAAATGCCAAATCTAAATGAATAAAATTTTAAGTGTCAGCAAATATAGTTTCAGCCTATCTACCTAGAATGTAGGTATAGATATAGAATTGTTTAATTTCCTTATGATAGTATATCTATAAGTTATTTATATCACTACAGAGTAAGCACTGATAGTCTAAGCCCTTTTTCATACACTTGGTACAAACCACATAGTACATATAGGCCTGTTTATATTTTGTGACCTTTCTGATTAGTATATATTTAGGTCTCAAAGCAGAACAATAGAAGTAACAATACATCATTAACCTTACTTCCCCCCCCAAAATATTAACTTTTCTGTTCTTGAAAAGCCTCTAAGGTGAAACTGTGTCTGGCATTAGATAGTAAATTCCATGGAGCATTCAAATTTTTCCCTGTGGTGGAATTTCATTATATTATACACTTTGCCAGAAATTACTTTTCAAATTACTCTCTGTGCTGAATTAAAGAGAGAGTGCATAAGCAAAGAAAGACAAGTGCTTCCAAGGTAAGAGAGCAAAAGAGAGGGGGAAAAGTTCTTGAGCAAATACTCACACTATCTTCTTCTGCTGGGCTCTTAGAAGCATATGAAATTGGACTCAATCCCAGCCCTCCATGGGCACACGATTTATTTGGACAGAGAGGACCAATAGAACAGATAAAAATAAAAATCTCTTCCAACTCTTTATAGATGATCTTAGCCACTCCTATTGCTTAAACTGTTATATATAGTGTATGGCCAAAAGATTTCCAGGGTATAATCTCAACTTCTACCTCTTTTCTATGCTTCATATATGCTTTTACAACCTAAATGGGTATTTTGAAAGTTCTTTTAACTGATGGTATAAAACCACACTACAAGAGCTAATTCTTTTCCTACTTTGTTAATACAAATAATAGCATAACACTCTGATTGTCAACTCTTCCTTTTCCTTCACATCCTTTCATTTAATTGGTTCCCCAACCCATTTCTGGAAATCTCTTCAAATTCTTTCCATTTCCACTGCCTAACTTCACAGCATGATGTTTGTCCTACACTGTTCCAAGAGTTTTCCCAACTGATCTCAATTACTCCAGGCTCTCTTCATTGAAATCCATCCTCATCATTCCTACTGGCATCTAATACAAATCTAATCACATAGAGCCCCTTTAAAAATTATTTTTAATTTAAAAAATTTATTGAAATATAGTTGACACATAATGTTATATTAGTTTTAGATGTACAACATAGTGATTCTACAGCTCTATATGTTAAGATATTCTTACCACAAGTGTGGGTACCATTTGTCACCATACAATGCTATTACAATACCATTGACTATATTTCCTATGCTGTATCTTCTATCTCCATGACTTCCTCATTCCATGACTGGAACCTGGTATTTCCCACTCCTGTCACCAATTTTGCCCATCCCCCTCCCTTCTGGCACCATTAGTTCTCTGTATTTATGTGTCTGTTTCTGCATTTTTTTGTTCCTTTTTTTTTTGTTAGATTTCACATAAAAGTAAAATCATATGGTATTTGTCTTTCTCTGTATGATTCATTTCACTTAGCATAATACCCTCTGGGTCCATCCATGTTGACACAAATGGCAAGATCTCATTCTTTTTTTTTTTTTTATGTTTGAAAAATTTTTCTTTGTGTGTGTGTGTGTGTATCTCACATCTTCTTTATTCATTCATCTCTCTGTGGATACCTGTGTTGCTTCCATATCTTGGGTAATATAAATAATGCTGCAGTAAACATAGCGCTGCATATATCTTTTCATAATAGTGTTTGTATTTCTTTGATTAAATATCCAGTAGTGGAATTGCTGGATCATATATTTCTATGTTTATTTTTTGGGCACACCTCCATACTGTTTTCT
Organism: Callorhinus ursinus; assembly: GCF_003265705.2. Classification (NCBI taxonomy): domain Eukaryota; kingdom Metazoa; phylum Chordata; class Mammalia; order Carnivora; family Otariidae; genus Callorhinus; species Callorhinus ursinus. The sequence goes on from NW_027397071.1 coordinate 20,480,629, forward strand.
ACACTGTCTGCACCAGTTTGCATTCCCACCAGAGATGCATGATGGGAATTCCTTTCTCTCCACATTTTCAACACTTGTTATTTCTTGTCTTTTTGATACCAGCCATTCTGACAGGTGTAAGATGATATCTCATTATGCTTTTGATTTGCATTTCCCTGATGATTAGTGATGTTGACATCTTTTTATGTGTGTGTTGGCCAACTGTATGTCTTCTGAAGAAAAATGTCTATTCAGGTCTCTGCCTTTTTTCAATTGAATTATTGGGGGCTTTGGGGGGTTGAGTTGTATGAATTCTTTATACATTTTGGATATTAATCCCTTATCACATATATCATTTACAAATATCTTCTGCATTCAGCAGGTGGCCTTTTCGTTTTGTTGATGGTTTCCTTTAATCAAAAGCTTTTTATTTTGGTATAGTCTTAATACTTTATTTTAGTTTTTATTTCCCTTGCCTAAGGAGACATCTAGAAAAATGTTGTTAAGGCTGATGTCAGAGAGATTACTACCCATGTTTTCCCTTAGGAGTTTTATGGTTTCAGATTTCACTTTTAGTCTTTAATCCATTTTGAGTTTATTTTTGCGTATGGTGTATGGTGTATTTTTGCATGTTGCTGCCCAGTTTTTCCAGTACCATTTGTTCAAAAGACTATCTTTTGCCCATTGTATATTCTCGCCTCATTTGTTGTAATTGACAGTATATGCATCAGTTTATTTTTGGGCTCTCTATTCTGTTCTATTGATCTATGTGTTTGTTTTTGTGTATCATACTGTTTTGATTAGTACAGCTTTGTAGTATATCTTGAATTCTGAGATTGTGATACCTCAGCTTTGTTCTTTTCAAGCTTGCATTTGGCTATTTGAGGTCTTTTGTGGTTCCATACAAATTTTAGGGTTAATTTTTTGGTTTTGTGCAAAATGCTATTGGGGGGTGCCTGGATGGCTCAGTGACTTGGGTGGCCAACTCTTGATTTTGGCTCAGGTCATGCATGATCTTAGGGCTATGGGATCAATCCCTGTGTCAGGCTCTGCACTGGGTGTGGAGACTGCTTGGGATTCTCTTTCTCTCTCCCTCTGCCCCTTCCCACCATGCACATGCTCTCTCTTTCTAAAAAAAAAAAAAATGCTATTGGTATTTTGAAAGGGATTGCATTAAATCTGTAGATTGCTTTGGGTGATGTGTACATTTTTATAATAAGAATACTTCCAATCCAAGAGCATGGTGTATCTTTCCATTTGTTAGTGTTTTTGATTTCTTTCATCAATGTTTTATAGTTTTCAGAGTACAGGTCTTTCACCTTTTGATTAAGTTTATTCCTAGATACTTTATTCTTTTTGGTGCAATTGTAAATGAGATTGTTTTCTGATTTTTTCTTTATGCTAGCTACCTTGTGATTAGTGTATAGAAAAACAACAGATTTCTGAATATTAATTTTGTATCTGGCAACTGTACTGAATTTATTTATTCTATCAGGTTTTTTGGTGGAGTCTTTAGGGCTTTCTATGTATATTATCATGTCATCTGCATATAGTGACAGTTTTACTTTTTCCTTGTCAAGTTTAATGATATTTATTTGTTTTTCTTGTCTGACTGCTGTGGCTAGGACTTCAAGTACTACATAGAATAAAAGTGGTGAGAGTGGACATCTTTGTCTTTTTCCTGACCTTTGAAGAAAAACTCTACCTTTCACCTTTGATGATGATATAAGCTGTGAGTTCATCATTTATGGACTTTATTATGTTGAGGTGCTTTCCCTCTAAAACCACTTTGTTGAAACTTTTTATTATGAATGGATGTTGAATTTTGTGAAAAGTCTTTTCTGCGTCTATTGAGATGATCATCTCATTTTTATCCTTCATTTTGTTTAATGTATTATGTTGATTAATGTGCACTTATTGGACTGTCCTTGCATCCTCAGAATAAATCTCACTTGTGTGAATGATCCTTTTAATGTATTGTTGAATGTGGTTTGTTTATATTTTGTTGCAGATCCCTGAATCTAGTTTATCAGGGATATTGGCTTGTAGTTTTCTTTTTTTGTACTATCTTTGTCTGGGTTTGGTATTACGGTAATTCTGTCCTTATAGAATATATATGGAAATTTTCCTTCCTCTTCAGTTTTTTTGGCCTTTTTGGTTTGTTTGAATACTTTGATGAGAGTAAGTATTAAATCTTCTTTAAATGTTTGGTAGAATTCACTTGGTCTTAGAATTTTGTTTTTTTGTGTGGATTATTTTATTACTGACTCAATTCTGTTACTAGTAATCATTCTGCTCAGATTTTCTATTTCTTCCTGATTCAGTTTTGGAGAATTGTATGTTCCAAGGAATTTATCCATTTCTTCTGGGTTGTCCAATTAGTTGGCATATACTTTTTCATAGTAATGTCTTATAATCCTTTGTATTTCTGTGGTATTGATTTTTACTTCTCTTCCTTTCTGATTTTACTTATTTATGTTCTTTTTTTTTTCTTGATATGTCTGACTAAAGTTTTATCAATCTTTTTTTCAGAGACACAGATCTTGGTTTCATTAATCTTTTCTATTTTTTTGTTCTCTATATCATTTATTTCTGCTCTGATATTCACTATTTCCTTACTTATATTAACTTTGGGTTTTCTTTGTTTTTCTTTTTCTAGTTCCCTTATGTGTAAGATTAGATTGTTTATCAAGATTTTTCTTGTTTCTTGAGGTGGGACTGTACTGCTATAAATTTCCCTCCTAGAACTGATTTTGCTATGTCCCAAGATTTTGGACCATTGTGTTTTCATTTTCATTTGTCTCCGTGTATTTTTTTTTTAATTTTTTGATTTATTGGCTGACCCATTGGTTGTTTAGCAGCATGTTGTGCGTTTTTTTCAGGTTTTTTTTTTCTTATAATTAATTTGTAGGTTTATATCATTGTGTCAAAAAGATACTTGAAATGATTTCTATCTTCTTAAATTTGTTGAGACTGTCATTGCAGTGCAGTCTAACGTGTGATCTGTCCTGGAGAATGTTCCATTTACACTTGATAATAACATGTATTCTATTACTTTTGGATGGAAAGTTCTGTATATTTCTGTTAGATCCACTTGACCAGTGCATCATTCAAAGACACTGTTTCCTTATTGATTTTTTTGTCTGCATGATTTATCCATTGATGTAAGTGGGGTTTTAAAATCCTCTACTATTACTCTCCATTTCTCCACTTATGTCTATTAGATTTGCTTTATGTATTTAGGTGCTCCAGGGTTGGGTGCATACATATATACAGTTGTTTTATCTTCTTGAAGGGATCCCTTTATCATTTTGTAATGCCATTATTTGTCTCTTTTTACAGTCTTTGTTTTAAAGTTTATTTTGTCTGACACAACTATTGCAACTCTGGGTTTTTGTTTTGTGTTTTTTTTTTGGTTTTTGTTTTTTTGCTTCCATTTACATGGAATATCTTTTTCTGTCCCTTCAATTTCAGTCTGTATGTGTCTTTTCTGTTTTTTATTTAAAATCAATTAATTAACATAATTTATTATTGGTTTCAGAGGTAGAGGTCAGTGATTCATCAGTCTTATATAATACACAGTGTTCATTACATCATGTGCCCTCTTTAATGTCCATCACCCTGTTACCCCTTCCCCCCCCAACCCCCCTTCAGCAACCCTCACTTTGTTTCCTATGATTAAGAGTCTCTTACGGTTTGTTAGAACATTACAACAGGACAAATGTGTACCAAAAATGAAGTTATGTTTTGTGAATCCTCAGTATTTGATAGAGGCAAAGTTGGAAATATGTGTATATAGGCTAAAGGAAATAGAAAAAGGGAATTGACCTTGATCCTTAAAATGATTAAACGATGTTGCAAAGGACTCAGAGTTGAACTAATATTTAAAAGTATACAGTTTTGTTCAACTATACTCAGTAAATTGAGCAAAGAATTTAGATTTTGATATCGATTTGACTTGAGATTTGCTGGGCAGGTATGATATAAATGGGCAAGTATAAGGGAAATGAAGATTGTAGTGAGGTGTTTCAGATGAGGTATAAGAACTGGAAGAATCGAAGGACACAGGCTCTTTCCAAAAATCACATATAGTGGTATTAAGAAATTAAAAGTTGTAATTTGTTGGGGCACCTGTGTGGCTCAGTTGGTTAAGCATCTGACTCTTGATTTCGGCTCACATCATGATCTCAGGGTCATGGGACTGAGCCCCGCATCGAGCTCTGTGCTCAGCAGAGTCTGCTTGAGATCCTTGCTCCCTCTTTCTCTCCCTCAAATAAGTAAAATCTTTAAAAAACCAAAAGTTGTAATTTGTGGATCCAATAGGTATTTATTAAACACTTAATATGTGCCAAATACTGTTTTTAGCACAGGGAAACAGCAGATTTTTTAAAAGACAAAAGTCCCCAAGATATTTCTCAAAGTTCAAATTTTCAGAGGTAAAGTAGTTCTGGAGGATTAAAAAATCAGAGAGATGTGCCATGGAAGAGATGGCTTAAGTTTTGTGGTCTGGGTCACTGGAGTTTAGGAAAGCAAGAAACTCTAAGGAGACTAGATTCCATATCATGGACAGGAAATCAATTAGGACATTGTCAGCACTTGGGTGATAAGAAAAAAATGGAGTGGTAATGTTTACTTGAAAGTAGAAGATAGAAGCAGTAATTGAGAGAAAAGAGCATGCCCTAACTTCTGATCCTGTGGGATACATGTAAAATGAGAAGAACCAGGTTTTAATTAAGGAAGTGGGAAAAGCATTGTATGAACTCTCTGAGGGCTTTGTTGACCATGGAGTGAGGAGTGAGGTTTCCACAGCCCAGTGAAAAGAGAAAGCACAGAAAAATATGAGGATGATGGGGTGCCTGGGTGGCTCAGTCGTTAAGCATCTGCCTTTGGCTCAGGTCATGATCCCAGGGTCCTGGGATCGAGCCCTGCATGGGGCTCCCTGCTCAGCGGGAAGCCTGCTTCTCCTTCTCCCACTCCCCCTGCTTGTGTTCCCTCTCTCACTGTCAAATACATAAATAAAATCTTTTTTTAAAAAGATTTTTATTTATCTTTTTGACAGAGAGAGAATGAGAGATAGAGAGAGCACGAGAGGGAAGAGGGTCCGAGGGAGAAGCCGACTCCCCGCTGGGCAGGGAGCCCGATGCGGGACTTGATCCCGGGACTCCAGGATCATGACCTCAGCCGAAGGCAGTCGCCCAACCAACTGAGCCACCCAGGTGCCCATAAATAAAATCTTTAAAAAAAAAGAAAAGTAGGATGAATATACAGCAGACCTTACACTTTGGGCAGTGTTCAAGGGATGGACTTAGCTGACTAAAATATTTCAAAAATGACTCAAGTAGGTACAACAGGTTGAGTCCGGGTTCTAGAGACAGATTTCATAAGGTAGATTTCAGCTTTACCACTTATATGTAAACTGACTTTGGGAATTATATAAAATGCTTTGTGTAGAGCTTGCACAGAGCAATTCTTAAGTATGAGGTATTATTAATATGCTGAAGCCCAAGGAAGTTGTTGGAAGTTAAATGAAACCAGTCACAGGCCTGTTTTATAAATTGGTATAGGTTGAGGCCCTAGGAAATGAAGGTCTGATGAGTGGACATTGAAGCCAGACCCAGATTAAGTCCCTGGTGGAAATGGAGGCCAGTGTTTTGAGAAACTCAGACAGGACTTGAGGCCTCATGACATTGAGTCAATAAAAATAGAAAAGCCAGCTTAAAGACTCAGTAGCAAAGAATCCCATCACTTGGACCCTGATTAAAAGACTCCCACTGAAAAGTGAGCCATTTTTTGTATATTTGCCCCATCACATGGCTCTGAAACTTAGAGCCTGAGGTAGGCAGGGCAATAAGACAGGCTTAAAGGTAAATGTGTTTAAACAAAACTGTTCATATTTATGAAGGCATATGATAAAATGTGATCACTAATGGTCTATGGGCTGAGATGATAGTGGATTAGTGTTTAAAACATGGGCTCAGGCTTTGCCATTTACTATGTGACTTTGGTAGTAACATTGATTAATCCTCATTTTCTCTAATACGGAAATAATTGCTTCACACTGTTACAAGAGGAATCAGATGTACAAATGCATATAAAGTACAGAATATAAAAGTGTTACTAGAAAATATTTTTTTAAATTCTAGCTATTATTTACTACAGGACTAGAACTAAATAAGACCTACTGGACATCAGATTTGTGTTTTCTGTCACCACTGCTCCACCATGTGTGTTATTTCCTAAAATTCCCCATTATCTGAAAAGGAAAAACAGATGTTGTCATACTCATCCTGTGGGAAAGAAGATGGAGGGCAGCTGAGAGAAAGTTCTGGCTCTCGAGTGCAAAGAGCCATTTAGATCTTATGATAAAAATGTACAAGATTTACATCCAAAGGACAGAAAAAATGTTAAGTAATGTAAAATTGTGTCAGGGATAAGAGTTATACAGATAAATGACCAAGATGGATAGATTCAATAAAGATCTTTTCTTCATCTCTCTTTGGCTGAAGAGCTACCATACGGATAATTTGCTTTTAGTTAAGGTTGTATAGACAAATTAAAGGAATTTGTCTTCTTTTGGCACTATGAATCTAACAAAGTTAAATTAGGTCCATGGTTGACTCTGATCATGTCTTTATCACAGCAAATTAGGTTCTTAAAGAATACATAATACTTCCTCCCTCCCCGAAGGAAGAAAGGGCAAGAAAAGGGTTCACCTTAATTTCAGATCTCCATGCACGAAGTGTTGATTGTTGAATATAGATATAAAAGAGGGACACATCTAACAGTTTGTGTTCTTTTAGAAATTGTTACATGTTATATGACTTGGCTGCTTCTGTGTCTTTAAAAGCTAAATGATTTCCTATCATTTGCTTCAACGAATCTATAAGGAAGTATATACTTCAGCTCTCCAACCCCATAAGACAACATTCTAACTATTCTAGGAAAAAAAAAATTCTTGTGTGCTAGTATATAATCCTTGAACCCATGCTCAGATTTAGAATTTAATAAAAATAGGTAGTAAATAAAAACAAAATTTGGATGGATTTTGCCAGTTATTTTATACTTATTTATACTTATTAGGCCACCTTAGACCAAGATGGTCTGAAATTTATGCAGTAAATATATTAAAGAATGAATGAGAGTTCTTTGATTTCCTTAGGTGAAACAGTATTAAACTTACTTACAACTAAATTATACCTATTCAAGAACAATTAAGTATGTGTCAAAAATGTGAGTCTTTTGGAGTTCCTAAACTGGAATTTGCCCTGGACATCAATTCTATACATCATCCCAGTTAAGAATGGTTAATAAAAACAGAGACACAGAAAGAGACTATACTTGAGGGAGAGAGAGTATATTAGTAAGAAACCTCTATAGAGTTCTAGGTTAAGTATGATAATTCAGTGATCAGAAAGAAAGCAAATGCTAACACAACTATTTTTGGACATTCTGTTTATCTATTATGAAGTTCAATATTTCCATAGAGATCTTGTTTTCTTGATTTCAAATAATTTTCACTAAACTCAATTACATATGGCTTGATAAGCCAAGGTAGATAGCAAATTTAGAGACACGGGTGGTAAAGTATGTTGAATTTTCAATCATTAAACTGGTTATGAGTGTGGTTTTAAACTAAAGAATATGTTGCAAGTATAACTGTACTTAAACTAGCTAAAAGACAAATTATGGTTAATATACTTCTATCTTTTCTATCTTATTAGCAAATAACATTTAGACTTGCTTTGAGACTTCCTTTTTAATGGTTAAAATGTTTTTATAAAGGGATATTTGTTCATATACACCAACTCTTTTGACTCAACAAAATTGGCATTTCAGATTTAAAACTTCTATATTACTTAAGAGTATGATGCACAACCTAAAATGGTCCTTAAAGCATGATGGTGGCTAAAATGGCTTTGAAATTTCATTTTAAATCTTATGTTTTAACTTACAGGCTTTATGTTTTGCATTTTTTATTTATTTTTATTTATTTATTTATTTGAGAGAAAGAATGAGAGAGAGAGAGAGAGAGAGCACATGAGAGGGGGGAGGGTCAGAGGGAGGAGCAGACTCCCTGCTGAGCAGGGAGCCTGATGCGGGACTTGATCCCGGGACTCCAGGATCATGACCTGAGCCGAAGGCAGTCGCTTAACCAACTAAGCCACCCAGGCGCTCGTATGTTTTGCATTCTTCCAATGATATATCCATGTTTGTTTTAATGGGAAAAGTTTTAATTACCATTTTAAAAAAGACAATTCAAAAACATACAGCATTTCATGGTTTTGTCTAATCCTTATCATATAATCAGAGAAGCATGGTCATGGGGTTTAGATTGTCAGGATAATGCATTAGGGTGCCTTCCTTTTAATGGCATTTGACAAAAAATACTTTTGGAAGTCTTAACTTTGTATTCTTTAAAATAATTTAATATCGAATTTTGAGATTCTTGGATAGGTTTAAATAAATTTAATTTTTGTGATTTTTTTTTTTTAGAATTAGAAAAAATTCGTATTTAGAGGGATATTTTCTAATAAGCAGGGTAAGTTTACCAGTATTGCCATATCATCCATGTTACCTCTTAAGTCCATTTTACCAATAACTTTAAAAACCACTGATTTTAGAGTCCAAATTCTTTAGCATGGCCCATAATCTGACCTCTTCCTATCAAAACACATTTTCTCTACTGCTTCTCTGTCTCATAATCTACAACGTAGCCATGTTAACTTTTAGTTTCTCTAGGGTGCCATCATCTTGACTCAGGTATCTCTCTATTTTTCAAATGCACTATTTTTGTCTTCAACAGTTCCCTTCCTCATTCCTCCTTCCAGCCCAGCTCTAAAGTATAACTACCTCCAAGAATCCTTACCTGACAAAGGTTAAGTATGATCTAATAGCACCCAGTAGTTTCTCCATAAAATGTATCAAACTATCTAAGTGCTTGTATACTTACCTCACAGCAGACTGAAAACCCCATGATAAGAAAGGACTGTGTTTTATGTGCCATTTCACAGCATCTAAGGTGGTACATGGTTAGCAGGTAGTACTTGTTGAAAGATTGAATTCTCAAGAGGTTAAAATGTTACAGTATAAAATCCTTTTAAAATTGATTTATATTTCTAGTTGGTAGAAACCATAGTTTTAGGGGCTAGTATTTCATTTGAAAGCACAATACTTGGATTTTTTTATATTGACAATCTTTAAAACTGGAATCTACCCCTTCAAGGGGTAGTTCTGAGTTAATTTTAAAGACAAATTATTAAATTCAACTATTTAAAAAATAAAAGTGGTAAGGGAATAAATTAACCACAAGTAACTTATGTACATTCTGTTATTATTCACCATGGCATTAAGTAAAAAGAGCATGGGCTTTGAGGTTAAAAAATATCTCCATTAGTTCAGAAAAATTTTTATAATCACCCCACCTTAAAATTGGACCAAAAGGCAATTTTTCTACCACTACAGACATTCCCAAAGCTATTATTTCTACAGGTGTTGATATTTTATGCAGTGCTTGCATAAATTATCTTGGTTGAAACTAAAAATAACCCCGTAAAACAGAAAGGATATGGATGAGAAAAGGGGCTCAGAAAACTAACTGGCCTTGCTCCAGCTACCATGATCAGTAAAATGGTGATACCCAACATCAAATTCTGTTTTCTGATGTCATGTCCAATATTTTGCCAATAACTGTCTTGTCATAATGTGAATCAGACTAGAAGCTCCTTGAAAGTAGACAGTTCTAACATAGCATAAACATTTCCAGAAACCTCCACATATGCAAAATCACTAAATAAAAACCACAGGGCTTAAAATGGGGAAAAAATGGGGTTGGGGCACAACATTAAACAACTTCATCAGGAACATAAAAGTAAAAACAGTAAAAAATGGCAGCACAGTTGTTAATATATATATATAAATACTGCTATAAATATGACTTCATCTTGAAAAAGATCTTAGGTTGCTTTTGTAGAAGTGGGTATAGGAAGTGGTGTTGGAGCTTGTTAGTTATTGTAAAGTGTTGGTTGAATTACCTCAAACTGGACCAAAAGTTAACACCAGATGTGGATTAAGTGTGGCACCTAATACCTGTGGAGAACTGAAGTAGCTAACGGATGTCTGAGGAGTATACATGAGCACCCTTTGTGTAAATTTCTACGTATTTCTACACAGCTGGTTTAGCTGGGTACGGTTTTTTGCTTTTACCAATGTTTCCCATGATGAAATTGCACATCAGTAAATGTGAAACTCACGTAATGCTTAAATTCCCTAATATTTATCAAATATGTTGGAAAAGGCTTGCCTTTTCCACGTGTTATAAAGCTGTACAGTGGTTCTTTTTCCTTGAATTCCCTACAATGCACGTAGCAAGTGTCCAATAAATGCTTTTAATAAAGAGGTCTAATATTTACTGAAAAAAAAAAACCCTTCATCCCCAAGCAAGGGAAAAGAAAAACTATCAATGGAATGAAATTGTATTTCACATAAATCCCCCAGAGTGCACATTTGAGGTACGTGTTTTCTGTTTTACAGATGGGAAAGTTAAGGCTTGTAAAGGTTTCACAGCTGCTAGGTACAATAAGGCTTGAATACAGTTTAGTCTAGCATCAATGCCTATGCTTTTTTCCAGGAAAAAAAAAAAAAACAGTATCTTATAAAATTCCAAACTTAGGGAAGAGATAACTATTGTAATATTATTTCCCCCTGGAGCTCTTTCACTTACATCTTTAGAAAATATTATTCCTTTGAACATATATGCTTTACTTTCTTGGAATCATGACTAAATGAATTGAAATCACCTTTTAGAAGTTTTTAAGTCTTCCGAAAGGAGCTCTTTAACCACAATTCTTTGACAGATTCCCCTCCAATAGAACTGAACATAGTGATAAATACATGAATGCTTCAGGTTTCTGGAAGACTTCTAGTGATCTGAACCGTCTGGAATTGTTACAACCCCCAAATTTAAAAAGCTAAATAAAAGGATTTTTAAGCTGAACCAGACAAAAACAGGGAAACATCTGAATATTATATACAACACACTATCATTTGTCAGTTCATTAACCAGAAGTAAAAAGGGATAATATAATCGGTTGGTTATGGTTATAAAAACCAAAGTCACAGGAGCAAGAAATTTAATTGCAAAGAAGAAAAGAGGATGGATGAAAAATGAATAGTGTAAATGACAGCTAAAGCAGCAAGGTTTAGGGACAGCAATAGAGTTGGTAAGCAGGAAAAATTCAAGACAGGACACTGGAGGAAACTGCTAGTCACAAGAACATTAAGAACTATGCTAAGAATATGTTAAGAGTCCCTAAAGGCATGCTATGGCAAAGCTAAATCTGTATCTACACAGCTCTAACTGTATCTGCAATATTACTCAGCGAAGCTTAGGTATTTCAACTATGAAACTGCTATCCAGTTGGAGTTGGGAAATGGACTGAAGAAGCATTCAGTGAATAGAAAAGCTGCCTATTTACTAAAACAACCCAAGGGCATAATTTTATTATACCATACTTTGAGTCAGCACTTAGAAGAGTGTTAATTTCTAATCGTTTAAAATCAATTCACATGGAATTTCTTTCCCTGTCAAGCTAAATTTGATGTTTAGAAATAAAAAAAATTGATTTCTATTAATAGCTATTTACCTATTGTACACTAAATTAGTTTTAATTTGATAACAGCAGCGCTGTATTTCCTTTAATTGGGAGAACACACTGGAGGACTGGACTGGGAACCCAAGGACCTGTATTCTAATTACAGATCAGTTACTAGAAATATGTCGTGAAACTATTCATTTGACTTCCTTAGAAGTTTGTATTTAAAACGAGGTTAAAACTATAACATATATATAGGGTCCTTTTTAATTCTACAGTTATTCCTTAATGTTATTAACAGTACTTACCTAACTTAAAATTACTAATAGTCACATTAGGAAAAAAATTTGATTTTCATGAAACTGAAAAAAGTATATTCTACTAGAATGCTTCTCAAACTTTAATGTCCAAATGGATCTCACCTGCCCACCTTGTCAAAATGTATTCAGCAGGTCAGAGACAGGGCCAGAGATTGAGTTTCTAATAAGCTCCCAAGTGATACTAATTGCTGATCTGGGGGCTGCATTTTTAGTAGCAAGCTTCTAGGATCTGAAGAAATTGTAATGTTGACAGGTGAGGCTAGCCCAGACGTTATTATAGAATAGTGACTATGACCAGGAATGCAAGGAAAATATACCAGAAAGTCTGATGATGAAACATATTTGGGATTTGTGTTAATATGGGAGGTTAGAAATGGGTAAAGGAACAAGAAAAGTTGGTAAATGAAGTTGAACGATGGGGGTTATAGTCTTCTGTTGTATGTTTGAAATGTTTCATAATAAAAAGTAACATGCCTTCACTAAAAAATCTTATACAACACTAACACCAATTAAAGGGATGAAAACAACATGCCAAGCACCTTTCCACTGAAATGGGAGAGAGGGAAGTCGCAAGAAGGGTGGATTTTATGGGTAGCTAGAAAGGATATATTTGTATTTAAGAATCTTACACATTAATTTCAGCTTTTAAGATACTGTCAACAGTTCCTTGCTTACTTTTTACATCTTCACATTAGGAGGAACTTAATACTCCAACAACTTATTCAATATTTATTTTTAAAAAAGTGATTTAAAAACCTTAAAATTGGTTAAATGTCATGAGATTTGATGAGGGGAGTATGGATGTCCAAATATCTCAATCTTAAAAAATAACTGTGCTGGACAACAAAATATACCATCCAACCATCATGAATATTATAGGGTATACGTGCAGAGAAAATTTAGGCTACAGAATACAGACCAAGAGCAACCGCTGAATTAAAACATAATTCAAATAATGTTTACCTCTGGGGAAGGGATGGTGTAGGGATTAGAACAAGTACACAGGGATGTCAATTCAATCTAAGTTTTATTTAAGTCATATATTAAAATTATATAAAGTATGGAAAGTGTTACGTGTGGAAGAATCAAGTGCTAAGTGCATAGGTGTTCAATTTGCTCTGTAATTCTTCTGCATATCTGAACAATTCTTTTTGTCCTTAATGTGAATAATCTGACATTTCAACATGTGTAATATTTTAATTTGTAAAACCTAAAGTGAAAAAAAAACTTAAACGGAGTGTATTTTAGAAAAATATAAAATTATGATTTTTGATAATTAGTACAAATTCTAATACTGTTGCTTAAAATTAAGATTTTCTAGAAACAGCTACAATAGAAACCTACATACCCTCATGTTCACTAAACAATATTGTACCTTTTCCTGAACATGTTTTCAGATTTATGTTCCATTTTAAAATACTGCATCAGTGAGGAAACTTAGTTTGAAGTCCTGTGCTAGTCATGAGAATCTTTTCTTTTCATAGCCTTCAAAGTCTTTAAGTGTTGGAATTACCTCCAAGTTTCACAGCAACCTTTAAAGTTATATATATAAAAAAAACTCATTAAGTGGAGCCTAAAATTAAATATGTATCTATGTTCAATTACTGGGTTATCAAATAGTTCAAACAGAAAATATAAGACTAATAAATCCAGTCTCCTTTCATTTGGCTTTGGGATGCATTATATACTTGCATTCTCCATCTTTAAATGTCACTTAAAAAAACTTAAAAAAAAATTTAGACCATTAAAAAAATACTTCCTTGTAGCAAAAAAAAAAAGGCAGTAGGATAAAATTTAGTGTGGATTAAGTTTACTACAAGCTAATCTGGCAGTCCTAGAACTTTGACACTGTTACATTTTCTCCTACATAGCAGTTTACCACACAGCATTTCTGCATTTACTCTATTTGAGCTTCACAAGAATTCTGTGAGGTGGGCAGAGCAGAATTTATTGCCTCCATTTTATAGATGAAGGCTACTGAGGCTTAGAAAAGTGACTTGTCCTTTGCCTAGAAACTATATGGTGATCCAAATAGAACTACAGGAACAAATTAAAAGTCCGAGTTAATATATTCCTAACATAATGAAGAGAATGATTTGTTACCCTTCATGGTTAAGCCAAGGTATTCTTAGTGGCTTTCAAATGACATTTCTAAACATTTCTAATGTTATTTATGTCATTTCTCATGCTAAACATAACATTCAATATAAATACATATGAATCCATTCCTTAAGTAGGTGCTTTGAAACCCATTTCCAAATAAATCTTAGTATCAAAAAAACAGGTTTTCTAGTGCAGTCATAAAAAGTATTCAAGGTAAGGCTTCTATTAACAAGCAGCTAAGCTGTTAAGAACACTTCACTGTTCGCTAGTTCATTGTAAAAGACTGAGGCATAGAGTGGAAATAATGATGACAATGCTGACAGTATTTTCACCTAGTACTTCAGCAACTTACATAGGACAAGGACTGGGTTAAGGTACCAAATTTTAAATATTCTACAATGTCAAAATTACCACTTTATGGACATGGTGCTTTGGAAGGAAGGCTGTGTATCATAGTGTACTCTAAGAGACTGAAGAATCTGCCACTCCTTGGGCAGGAAGAACTTTGGTGTCTGGTAATCCTCCATCAGAGGTATTGTGAACTTTCCCCAGCTCAGCGACTGAAGCAATCCAGTTCCTATGCACATTTCAGGACCCTCCTTTCTTTTTCGGACCCAAAGCCAGCCACAAAGAATAACTTGAAAGGTGGCTAAGTACTTACTTTCAGGTGTTTCAACCACCACCCAATACTGAGAAAAAAAGTTCACTTAGAAGAAATTTTGTTCAATTCCTATTCACTAGCCATGGTATTGGTTTTTTACATACTTTAGGCCCATCTGCTGTTGCTTTGAGTGCTTCTCTAGTACAATCCCATTTTAAGAAGAAAAAATATGAGATCACCTATCTTCCAAAGAACCCCAATGTTGCTGACTCAAATGTAAGCAATTGTTTGTTTTATTTACTACATTCTTCTTTCTTGGAGGCAAATGAATTGTGGTATTAATATGGCACATTTAAAGTTATCTTACTCCATTTGTTTTTTATTCTCCTAATGTATGAGTTTTGCATAATTCTTAGTTATTTCATAACAAAACAAACCTACAGAATATGTATTAACTCTAAAGTTACTTGAAACCAATATATTTTTAAAAAGTGACCAAAAATATTATGAGTAACACAAAGAGCACCCTAACTGAACTCTTTTTAAAAAAAAAAAAGAAAGTTGTAACATCACAAATTACCCTTAAGTTTTAAAATAACCTGAACGTATTATCTTCCCACCCATGGCAAAAACAGACCAAATGTTACTGTTTCTTCCCAGTAACATCTAGTACTCTTTGTTAAAACTCACAAGGTAATCTAAGATTAGTAGGAAATCTTTAGCAGACACAAAAGATGAAAGATGAAACTGCAGCAAGAGAGCATGGCAAATCCAAAAGATCTATTAGTGCATAAATCTACTAAAAAAAACAACAACAACAAAAGAGATAGAAAGAATTAACAAGATACAATAAAAGTTATGTCTTTAAAGCAGTAGATTATAACAGGGTGGGAAATGTTTAATATGTGTCCTCCTGAAAAGCAGTTACTATCTTTTAAATTAAGAAAAAAAAAAAAACCAGCTGGTATATTTTCACAGCATCTAGATTTATTTATGGTATAAAGCCATAGAATTGTAATATTATTACTCCTTTCCCACCCTGGCAGAGAATAAACATGAATTCAGAAGCACAGTGGAGTGAAAAACAAAGAGGAGGAGAGAGAAAAGGCAGCAGAGAAAGACAGAAAAGGTGAATACAGAGCTACAGAAGTGTTTATTGAGCATGCTACAGAGGTAAGCAGAGTACACACAAAAGGAAATTAAACAACCATCAAACCTCCCAACTTTGTTAGAAAATTAATTTTTAATTGTGCCACTTTCAAACTATACTGAATTTTACATTTCTAAAGATGTAAAAACTCAACTAATAGAAAATATACATGACCATTCTGTCTACATAGATAACAGAATCTATGAATCTTGAAACTAAGTACATCAATTTCAAAAAGTATTGGTCATTTAAACAGAATCAACAATTCAGATTGACAAGAACTGTTCAAATTAATTTGACCTGTAGATTCTGAGCCATGTTTTTATTAAAGTCAGATCTATTCCTAAATACAAAATATTTTGAAGATTTATTAAAACTGAATATTACAATGCAAGGTAAATTAAGACTAAAGGCACATAAACTTTGGTCCCACCTGGTTGTCAGTTTTAGAAAACTGCCACAAAATTAATCTTCCTGCAAATTTTCGCAGTACACGTTCTTTATCTTTGAAAAATACATGCACCAGTTCCTGAACTAGCTAGACCAGTCTGCACATGCTCAGAAATCCACAACCATATTCCAAATCTTAATTACAAACTAAGGATGGCAATATATATTTAAATGCACGTAAGTCATGTCAACTTCAAAAACATCTACGAAAAATATTCAGCCACAAACAAGACATTACTTAGTGCTGACATTTATATGATACGTCCCACAAGAGTGTGTACAAAAAGGTTAAGATTCCACAATGCTTTCCACATAGGGCTCAAACTTACAGAAACCACTTTGTTGTCTTAAGAAATTAATACTCTGCATCTTGTTAATTTTAACTAATGCCTACATTCATAACTGAATCTAGACCAGAATTGTGAGATACAAAAGGCCAATGTTTTTTTAAAGCAAGAAAGCCTAAGGTAGTAAAAACTAAAAAATGCTGCTTTACTTCAGTATGTCTTATTTGATTAAATAGAAAGAAATGTGACAAGCCAATAATTCTAAATAAGTTCCAAGCAGGAGAAACAAAAACTTAACCTTTTTACACACCCCTGCCTAAACATATTGAATTCCCATATAACAATGTGCCCTAGACAACCAATTCCTTTTTCCTAGTAAATGCACAATAGCAACACTAGTTTTCCTTTTTAAGGCACGTATGTCAACTAAGTTGAAAAAGGAAAGTATAATTAAACTAAAATTATAAACATACAATAAAAATGGCCTCCCTATAGAACAGATGAAATACAGCAGTTAACAACTCTGCCTTTATGTATGCCATTTCATTTTATAACCAAGGAATGGTAACAGCATGAAAAAAAAAAAAAGAAACAACAAAAAAAAATCAAACTCTGGTCCCCACTTTTCTGAACAGTCAATAGGTGATGACACCAAACAATGTGATACACCCTCAATCTTCATCTCCCCCTTTTTAAATTGTTGACTTGGAGAAAGACACTCTCAGATGATGGTTTTCACCAAGGTTATAATTATGAAGATCAATCAAGGCCTGGATAGCTTCTTCCACTGTTGCCATCTGAAGGAGAGCCATTTTGTGATCTCTTCTGAAACAAAATTATGAAATTAGATACTTCATAAAAATTAGAAAGGGCTTAAATACTTGAATTTTTACCCATAAACAAAAAGGATAAAAACTATGAAGACAACTCTTAACTTCTATGAAGTCACTAATTTAAAAACAAGAAAGCTTGCTTACTGAAAAAACTTAAATGCTTTCACAGTGCCCCCAGTGTTAGCAAACAGTGTTCGTAGATCCTCTTCTGCTACTGAAGGACTAGGAAAATTGGATGGAAAAAAAAAGTAAAGATTAATAATAAATTTTAGGTTTTATTCTTAAAATGTGTACCCTTAAACTCCAACTTTGATACTTACGGGATATTGGATAGGTGAAGGGTTGCAGAAGGAGGAAAAATGTTCTGAAAATTTTTGGATCCAGGTTTCTTAAAACGATGCAATGGGGAATTACCAAAATCCTTTGTTAGCCCTTGATCATCAAGTCCCTCTCGAGGTAGTTGTACAGTCTGATGTTTAGAAAGAGTAACACGAATAATTTTGCCATACATTTTCTGTCCATTAAGATGATTCATGGCTGTAAAAAGAAAAAATGCCTATTAAGAATATTAACTAAAGTCCAAGGCAAAAAGAATTTTTAGAATGGCAGAAATAACGGAATTCTATGATTTTTCAATAAATCAGTAAGTTTTCAACAGCCACTGGTGACAAGATTAAATTTATTTGCATTAGACAAGCATTCTGGCAAAAAAGCCAGTTTCTTTCATAGGATGAAAATCCTGATTATGAATCTCTCTCTTCCTTGCCAATCCTGCTAAGTCATACACTTAGTTGCAGAAACTAGTACTCATCTGTAACTTTTTCTCCCTTCTGCCCCACAACCTAATTGCCAAGTCCTAGAATGCTCTTCTTCCTAATTATTCCTCAATTCATCTCTCCATTCTCTCCTTTTCACTGTCACAATGTTTTGATCTGCATAACTCAGTCTCTTAATTTATCTTCCTGTTGGATTTTTTCTACTTTTCTCCAACCCATTCTATTACACATAGCTGCTGGATGAACTCTATAAATTGTAAATCTGATGTCATTACCTGCTTAAAATCTTAAGGTCAGACTAGGAAAGGTACAAGCCATGTTAAGGAATGAAATCTCCCCAGCCTCTTTGAAAATATTTCTTGATGATGTACAATACCAACTACTTTGTTAGTGCTGATAATCAAGTGTAAGACAAGAACCATCCTACCCCTCATGGAAGTTATAGTTTTTTTAGTACTGTATTTCCTTGCACTTTAAGCTCCAGCTATACAAAACCTATCTCCTTGACATGCTAGTTTTTCTTACTTTTAGCCCTGTGCCCATGCTATTCTATCTGCAACAATTTCCCAACTCATTCATTATTCCTCCTAGCCTTTCTCATCATCGTTCTTCTCTGGAAAGGTTCAGAACCTCACTAAATATTCATCCTTTACTTCTTTTTAAATTCATCACAATTTATTTTAATTATCTAAATCCTCCTTCCGACCGCAAAGTACATGAAGGTAGGAACCACTGTCTCTATCCCAGCACAAAGCACAGTGCTTAAACACAGAACATTACTTCTTGAGGTAGCAGTCGGGTTATTTTTAAGCTAAATGAACTGATCTGAGATTACAGAAGAGTTCTCTACGTTTTAGGTTTTACTCACTAGTCACAACTTAAGACCATTTCAGAAGTCATATATACTTTAAACTGAAGGTCTGATTTAACTACTTAAAGTATTAGAGTATTAAAAGCAGAGAGATAAAGGCAATATGGAAGAGCAGGGAAACAAGAACAAAATCCTTACTCTCAAAATGTTTTTAATTTGATTAGTATACTGCAGTACACAGTCTGACATCGGAGATACACAGAATTTGTTAATTCTGTGCATCTTGTCATACGTACTTGTATAGAACCAGTTAAATATAAAGCAGGTCTGAAAAAGAAAGTGTTAAGGGACCATTCAGAGAAGAATCAAAACTATGTTCTTTTTTCACTTAAAGCTTCCTTAATCTTTAAAAACAAATTTACTCTTCCCGACTGTTTTTACTGTAGTGTTATGTATTTGTTAATGTTTTTTTCTTAGATTTTCAATGGAGACTAACAAAAAAATCATCTCTTAGTCCTGAATTCACTAGTTCCACTGCATTTCACATATACTTCTAAATTTTCACTTATAAAATCAATTCAATTATTCATAGAGATGGTACATTTTTATAATAAAACTTACTTGAATTACAAAACATTTTTAAAGTTCTATCATTCTATTTCTTATGATAAAGTACTACTAGCTCATACAAATGTGTTATAAGAAGTGAATTTGGGGGAATAAAGTGGTATAAAGCAGATGAAGGCTGTTATAAAGAAAACTATCTTAGTTCAGTTTTGGAAAAGTTATGAAACGACTGCACAAACAGCTCAGTTTTGATATACCGAAGGGCAGAAATAAGAAAACAATAAAGTCCTAGGCATAGTAGCTGTACCAAGAGGAGATGGATGATAGAATAATGGGATTAAAATAAACCAAAATAATCGAAGAGCTAACTCTGGAAGTTGTCAGCTGACTTGACAAAAGAATCTGAAGTAATCTCAAGAGGATGAGGGCTGAAGATGAGGGGTCTTAATGGTTTTTATTTAAAAAAAAAAAAAAGCTCATCAAAAACTGAGGCACACAATTGAACAAAAAGATTATTTGAATTACTAATTTAAGATGAATCAAGTTTAAATAACAGGACTCTATCTTGAAATCAGTTATAAGAAATATAGTGTAAATAGGCAAAGCAATCAATGATAAAAGAGGAAAAGGCCAGTGCTGCACAGTGGAAATGGCACTTTTGGTTAAATATAATTTACTTTTCCCTTAATCTCTGTAGAAGACATTAATAAATGACGGAAAGTCAAAAGATGATAAAAAAAAAATTTACAGGTTTTTATACAGGAGGAGTTTATAAAAATGTGTAACTGGAGCTATCAACAATTATCCCCTTAAAAATTCCAAGTATTATTTGTGTTGCCTCTCATTTTTTAAAAAATGAATCTCAACATCCATTTGTCTATTTTATTAATTTGTTCAAAGACCCAGCTTCTAGCTTTTTTTTTCTCTCAACTGTCTTCTATACCAATGATTTCTAGTCTTTATTATCATCATCATCTCCTTTCCTTGGGTTTATACCAACATTCATAAAGTTAACCTCCTGTCAAAACACTTTCACTGTACTACACGTATCTACTTCGTATAGTACTTTCATTATCATTTTAGTTTTGGGAAATTCTAAATGTATCTTTTTGTTCTTAACTCTAAATAGTGCAACAGAGAATAGGGTCTATAGGATACTTACTCTTTACTGAAGCCTGTTTTCATAAATGTTCCCACACGTACTTAAAAAACAATGTGTTAAATGCATAATTCTATACATGTGTAATTGTTAAGGTAATTTAGTCACACCATTTGTATCTTTGTTGATATTCTTTTTGTCTGCCTGACATAATTCAGAAAGGTGTGTTGAAATCTCTTCCTATAAGAGATTTGTTCAGGTCTCCCTCTAGTTCTATTAATTTATGATTTACATATTTTGAGGCTATTTCATTAGGGGGTACACACACATAAAACTGTTTTATCTTCCTGGTGATTTATCTGTTTTATATCCCTTTTACTTTCAACCTTTCCACATCCTTGTGCTTTATACATTTTCTTGTAACGAACTTTTTAAAAACAGATCTAATAACCTGTCTTTTCACTAATGCATTTATTCCTTTACATTTGCTATTGTTATTCCTGGTGCACAGGGACTTAGATTCTATCATAATTTTTAAATTTATTGTTTCCCCATTATACTCCATACTATTTGCTATTTCCCTCCTTGGGGGGACAGAGGGAGAGATCTCTTGAAATCTCTTTTGTGAGACCAGCAAGACTCAAAGTGTGATTGACAGTTCTTCATTATTCATTGTAGTTCCACTGTGAAAGCCAATATATACACATACTTAAAAACTACTCAAGTATCCTAACAGTTATAGGATTTCCACTCATTTTACAGAACACTTTGATAGATGTAATTTAGTAGATAAAGGTCTGTTATGAAGAACTAAGTTTACTTTTGAGATGGCAGCTATATAATAAAAAAAAAGTTTAATATGAAGGAACTACTACTTCGGTATTTTGTTAAAATTCTGTTAAAGTTCATTTAAGGATAACATACACAAATTATTCTTAAGACATCCAATTTAAGAAAATACTAAAATAGGCATGGTAGAATGTTTATTAAAGAAAATCTTCATGTTCACAAATTTTAAAACTGTGGTCTCAAATGATTTAACATGCCCTCTAAGGCTTGCAACAATCTCCTTCACATTTAAACACTACTATCTCTTAATTCTCTGTATTTCCCCCATACTACTTTCCTAAGCATAAAAAAAATCTACCTATATCATGAAGCAATGAGTATTTCCAAATAGAGTCCTATGAAAACCAAAAGAACAGTGACCAGAAATAAAGCATATTAAATTTTAAAAATTAATCAGTATTTTTTTCAATATTAAAGGCATTAATTGTGTGAGTACATATTTTTATGGTCATCTACTTCAAAAAAGCAAAATCTAGCAATGAGAAATAAATTTACTATTAAATATAGTTTAAAAACTAAATCATGTCAAAGCTTTATTAGAAAGATCTTACAAAAAACAGAAGTAAAAGATTTACAAATGTAAGTACTGTTATGCATTGAACTGTATTCTCCCAAAAGTCATATATTAAAGCTCTAATCCTACAATATGACCATCTGGAGACAGGGACTTTTAAGGAGATAATGAACGTTGGATGAGGCCCTCATCCAATTAGACTAGTGTCCTTGTAAGAGGAAGAGAAACCCAGAGAGCTCAGAAGAAAGTCCATGTGAGGACACATGGAGAAGTTAGCCATCTGCAAGCCAGGAAGAAAAAGCCCTTATCAGAAAGTCAATCTGCTGGCACCTGAGAAAATAAATTTCTGTTGTTTAAGCCACTCAATCTGTGGTATTTTAAAAGCCCAAGCAAACTAATGCAACTATAGTAAAAATTAAAATGCCACTTATTTAAAATAGGCCTTATATAAAAAATATCCAGAAGAGTTTGGTTTAATTCTACCTCAGGTACTTCTCAACTATGATGCCTGTATATCCTTTTTATGAAGGGTAATGCCATCCACAGCTCACAGAGTGATGAGAAAAAAATGAAACATTTGAGAAAGCTTTAATGCTTTGTAAAATGCTACTTACAATGTACATAGAAAAATGGCCATGACTACCCCTACCCGAGCACAGAAGTATACACAGCAGAAGAAAACATTTACTAGGCATCTAGGACATGATTAGCACTTTTATAAATCTTTCATTGAAGATGGGTATCTCCATTTTAAAAAGTGGAGAGTCTGATGTATAGTTTTATATGTTGTCTGAGCTACCATGATAGCTGGTAAGAAACAATGAAATTCAAACTTACTTCTATCTGCTACCAAAGGCCAAATATATCACATTGTTCAAGTTTATGAGTTTTACTGGCTGTTAACAGCAAAACTGACAGCCCTTACCTCAAAATTAACAATGTGAAAGCCAATGTGAGGCATCATCACCCTGAATCTGAATAAAGAGAATTATAAGCTAAGAACATGATGATATTTACAGTCTTACCACATTGTGAATATGCAGTTGTATTCTGGATTTATGTGATCTGACATTGTATATAAAGTCAAATGATACATTAATTAAAATATCTACCTAAGTAAGAATATATGTGTGATCAAGTACATTTTAAGATTCCAAAAGGGATTAACAATGGTGTATGTGGCACAAGTTTTTCATTTTGTAAAAGCCTGGTATCTCTAAAATACATTTTCCATGTGACTCTTTCTGTTACTAAGTTTAGACAAATACTTAGAATAATTAAAATTAGGATTCCTTAGACTATATGAACAGTTAACTTCTATTATAGAGAGTAACCAGAAAAGAAAAACACTAAAGATCTTTAATATAAACGCGATCATTATTATGTGAAACTTACTGAAATTTTGGAGCCCAAACCGTTTTCCATGAGATTGTACTTGAGGATTGGTAAGAGGACAGCAGAATATGCAAACATGTTCATCATGTATAAATACATTAAAATATGAAAATTAACATGACATTTTGAGCCTGGCTATAAAAAAAATGTTTTCTTACTGCCATAAAGGGGTTTGTTTTTATTAACAGATTCAGATTTAAAGATATATAGCTAACATACAGTTTAATCTTACCAAGTTGTGATTGGTTTCCATCAGCCATCTGTATCAGAGCACTGTCTTTCTTATTGTACAAAATCTTCACACGCTGCACATCTCCATAAACACCTTTTTTGGAGCCACAGAGAGGTAATCCAAAAATGGAATTAATTTTACATGCAAGTCAGCTGAAGATTATCTTTCTGACATATTAATGAAACATTCAGACATCAACATGATCACTCATTCAAACTCATCATTCTCACAAATGAATAAAGAAGATCAAGATTTTGAACAGTGAATTTTGAAAAGAATAATTTTTGATAAACCCTCAAAGCTATGTGAATGATATTAAATTAAAGACCATGCAAAATAAATCAGCATGCATTAAAACAAATTTTGTGTCTATGGAGAGTTTTAAATAGCAAAGAAAAATAGCAAAAGATTTACTATTCAACTTTAAGCCAAAGTGCTAGCTACAAATAAGAATTAAGGTGAAACAAAAATCAAATCAATAATAAAAGTATAGTGCTAACAATAACATACCGAAGAGGGTAAACAGACTTTGGGGCGTAACCATCTTTAGAAGGAGAGAAGAGCAAGCAGCGTAAGACAAGAAGAGAGAAGAGTCGAGGAAGAGCGGAGATGAACAGATCATCCATAACGAAGGGTGGTTCCCGCAGAATGGTGAGGTGGTCATGGATCATGGTTCAAGGCGGTTAATTGGGGCAAGTTGGTCCGAGGAACATTTGTTCAAGCACAGAAGCATGAACATAGGGAATGGAGACAGGGAATGAAGACAAGGACAAGGAAAATAAAGGATAAGACAGGGAAGGGAATGGGCATTTGGGAAAAGACAAGGAAAGGGAAGGTGAACACACAGGGGAAAAGGATGAAATGGGGAAGGGAAACAGCAATGCAGAAGAAAAAAATAAGGAATTGGGGAACAAAAAAAAAATAAAATATAGGTCAGTACATAGGAAATGCAGGAATTTGGTCAGAAAATGGTTGGTTTATGTACTGTACAAGAAAAACTGAGTAAAATGTAGTCATCCAAGACAAATATGGGTAAAGTACATCTATATCAAAGAGTAAATTACAGCATTTCATCTCAACATAGGGAAGGAAAGCATGCACAGGAATTTTAAACTTTGAACTTTAACTGCATAAGCATGGCTGGTTATGAAATGCAGGCAAAATTCTTAAAAGAAAAACAAAGGCACTCTGATTCAAACATTTTAGCATGCAGAACTGTGAATGACAATAGTATTAAATGATAAAATAAGCTTAATGTTCGTATTAACAGAGGCCAATTAAAAATGAAACAAATATTCAAATTAGACATTGTAAACTGATACACTGAGCTTCCCACATTTCATACCAGCTTTCATAGCAATCAAAATAAAATATACCAGACATAAAATGTACAACTAAAGAAAATAACTCAGCAATAAATTTTATTTAACAAGGGGGGGAGGGGATAAAGTTGAAAAATATTTTTAGAAGACAATGACTAATAACTGCAAAGAAAAAATTACTAAGAAAGACTGGAAGAGTGCCTCGTCAAGATCTTTGGAAGAACCTTCAAAGAAAAATGTATTAGAGTAGTTCACATAAAATAAGATTTAAAAAAATGCAATGACACATAAGCATGAAATGAACAAGCAAATAATTAGAAAAGGCAAAGAACAAAATTGTTTTACAATTAAATCTGCAAATTAGACCACATTTGCCTTTGAGAACAACAAAAAGAAAAAGCCATACTTTAGTACTTCACCATATTTTTCTTAGGAAAAATAGGTAGTTAGGTTAAAAATAATAATAATAATAATATATAAAGAGATATGACTAAGGAAATATTACCTAAACAAGTACATAGATTTTATTCAGAAGTAGAAACATACAGAAAATACTTTGACTAATGAATGTACATAAAAAGAAAGGCAAGTGCAAAATGAAATAAACATGAAAAACTTTCACAAATGAAATGGAGTTAAAGAATAAACATTAGAAAATTATTTTACTAACCTCTTCATTTAAATTGCTAACCAACAGGACTGTATTGCCACCAGCTGAGACTCCAGGCATACCCACTCGGCCAGCAGCAGCTGCAGCAGCTGCTGCAGCAGCATTTGGAATAGCCAAAGGACTCAGAGCTCCTGGAACAGCTGCAACAGGAAGCCCTAATTTTAAAATAAAGCATATTTTACGAAACACACACAAGTCGTTTACAAAAACCAATTTAAGCACGATGGCTGCATGGCTTAGGGCTGACCACTCCAAATGGTTCCTGAAAGTTAATTTTTATAACATTTAGAAAAATGGTTTGCTGATAATGTAGCAATTAGAGAAAATTAACTGGTTTCAATGAAATCATTAAATATTAGGGCTAAGGTACATACCTGTAGTATGCTAAAAAATTAAATATATAATATTCCATTTCCTATGGAAAAGCAAACAAAGCATAAAGAATATATTTCTAGGTCAGAAACTTGAAAAATTCACTTCCATGGTTTATAGCAAGAAGGCACATCTAAAATAAATATCTTCAACAATAACTCAACACATTGTTATACAAGTGCTATCTTCTTCATAAACTCATACTTGAAAGCAGACAATTACAGTTTATGAAACAAATATAGTAAGTTCTTCAGTTCTTGGAGAACTATCACCCGGAACACATCATTATTTAATTCATTCATTCAAATGACCTAAAGAAAATCTTACCAAAGTTTATTTGCCTTAATTTCACACTCAAGTAGTCATAATGAACACAACAAATTTCTCAAACACATTTCCCCAGTAGAAAGACTGAGAAAATGTCACTGTTAACACGCAAGCTTTCTCTTTCAGTCTTTTCCTACCTTTTGCTTACCAGTTTTACCACTTCCTTATTTCAATTGTTCTATTTTCCAGTCTTACTATTGTTCTATCATGTTTAAGATACGCCAGTCATTTATTCTAGAGAGAATTTTGTCTCACCATTTAAGAATAAACTCAAAATCCTTCCCTCCCTTCAATTCTTCCATGCCAGTTTATATCTCAATAAATACTAGTTCACTAATGAATTGTATTTTTCTCCTTCCCATGAAAAAGGAAACATCCAACCTACATGAAGTTAATTCATGACATACCTGGAGAGAAATGGCCCTTAGTATTGTTGTCCCGTTAAGTTCATATTTTATTTCTTCTTTTCTCTTTCCACCAGCCTTCTTGTGTATGTCATAAGGATGTGATGTTGCCTTTGGTTTCAGATCTCTTAATATTTTAGCCAAGTTTTTTTTTTTTTATCTTTTTACTTTATAGAAACTGATTTCATTGACAGTCTGAAGGGTTAAGAGTCACAATTCTTATTATCTGCAGTTTGACTTAATAAATATTTTCCAATTTTTTTTTTAAAGATTTTATTTTTTGACAGAGAGAGAGACAGCAAGAGAGGGAACACAAGCAAGGGAGAGTGGGAGAGGGAGAAGCAGGCTTCCTGCCGAGTAGGGAGCCCTATGCGGGGGCTCAATCCCAGGGCCCTGGGATTATGACCTGAGCTGAAGGCAGACGCTTAACGACTGAACCACCCAGGCGCCCCTCCCTCCAATTTCTTTTTCTCTCTTCTCTCTGAGCAGTTCAACAGTGGAATAATATTTTTTTCAATCTTTTTGTGGATGAGCTTTAGTGCTTTTTGCCCACTTTTCCAGATTCCCTTTTTCTTATTTCTCCATTTTCTTTTTTAGATTTTATTCTTTGTTATGGAAAATATCCAACATTAAAAAAAAAAAGAGAGAGAGAAAGAGACTAGAATAACAAACCCCACACACCCATCACACGGGTTTAACAAGTATTAACTCATGGCACTCATGGCCAATCTTGTTCCATCCGCTCATCCATTTTATGTATTATTTTTCATCCTTTTTTATTTTAAAAGTAAAACCCAGAAACAAGTATCTAATTTTAAAATAAAAACTTCTCATGTCTTTAGTAGTCTTTGATGCCTTTTTGGATCCACTAGTGTGGTGGACCTTTGCAAACTATTCTACAGCATTTCAAACTTCCCCACATTAAATACTGTAGCTCTCATTATACTTTATAGGTTGTTTCCATTAAATATTCAATGGGTATCTTAATTTGCTGCCAATGAAAATGACCTCTCCCCCTCCTCCTTTAATTATCATTCCTTGAAAGTATTTTTCAGGTAGTTGTGGCTCAGTGTACATAGCATTCAACTAAAGTTGATAACACAATTTATTCAATAATTGGTGGCAGAAACTCCAGATGTAGCCATTACATTGTCAAATCATTCCCTTGTTTCCCTGCCTTAATTTGCTGCTCTTCCGTGGAAAAAGTGCTTAAAATTCTGTTAAGTTTCTTGGTCTTAATGGGTTCCAGTCGGTGGCCCAAAACAAACACCAACAACACATGGCATGCAGAAGAAAAAAGTTCAGTATCAATCCTCAAATTCCTTTAAGAATAAAAGATTTTTTTTTAATCCATCAAAGAAAGACATTTGAGCCTCAGCTCTTGTCCACAATGAAAAATTAAACGTTTAATTTCTGGTTTCATTTCCAATTCTACCAAACAATTTTCAGGGCCCACTAAACCAAAATAATTTAACTGAACAACTAATTATAATTAGATACCAAAATTAATCTAAACAATTTCCTAAATCCCTAGCATTTTCCCTGTCCATCTCTTGACTCTTACCGCCATCCTCTGTTTATTAAAATACTATTTAATAGAATTGTCTTGAACTTTGTATCCCCACACTGAAAAAGTTCTCAATCTTTTTGGTCTCAGGACCCCTTTACAAAGTAAACTCAGAAATTACTGAGGACCACAAAGACCTTTTGTTTATTTGGATTATGTCAACTGATATTCAAAATACCAGAAATAAAAACCAAGAACTGTTTTAAAAAGAACAAGAACACATCCCATATTCTATTAGCCTTCAGAGTAATGTATGCTAGGTTAGAGTAAGAGTAAAAGACAAATAATATTTTAGTATTGTCATGAATATAGTTTTGACTTTGTTAGAGACCAAGAAATCTCTAGGTATTTTGTGAACCACTGCCATGTATACTTGAGTATATTTTGTACACATGAGGTTAAGAAATGGTAAGGAATTAAAAAAAATACATTTATTCATTTCAAAGAAAATGCTATAAGAGAGTATGGGTATATTAAATAAAAAGAAAAGAAAAAAGAATGTTAGACATGCAGATAGATTACACACTACTGACACTTCCAGAATTAAGCTCTAAGTCATCTATTACTCATCTTTCCCTGTTGACATTTCAAGGAAAATTATTAATTCATGAAATATAAAATACCAATCTACCTAAATTTGATGTATCAATCTAAACACGACAGTCTAAGCTTAATACTTCATTTTTGCAGAAAAGCTTCTTTTGAAATACATCTCTACAATGTCAATATACAATTCAACAATCTCATGAAAACTTCACCAAAATATTCAAAGGTGATAGAAAATTTGTTCTAAGAAACTTTAAATATTCAAGACAACTGTTTTCGAAATACATTTCTTGTTGAAATCTGGGTTTTACAATGAAGGTAGGTAACTTGGTGGCACAAAATTATTTAAAACATCAAGACTTACGGAAAAATGATCACTGAGAATTAAAAGAAAACTGAAATTAATTTAAAATAGTAACTGAAAATTAAAAGTCCAGGCTGGAGTCTTAGTGTGACAGATCGGCAGACTTTTTTTTTTTTTTTTTTAAATGCCAGGAAATGTCACCTTTTATTAACAACACTGCACTTTAAGTAACAATAAGACTGCAAATTTTCTAGTGAGAAAATGGGTTCAAAGGAGATGCAATTTACCTCCTAGTATGGAGGTAAGGGGAAGCTTAGCAAAAAGTGGAATGTAAGCTGTGAGATCCCCACTGTCTACTTCATGTCTCCCCACTTTTCGATTTATTATCACTTATCCATTTATAATCTGGGCCACTGTGCTAGTGTGTCAGGTTATATATATATTTTTTAATTTTATTATGTTATGTTAATCACCATACATTACATCATTAGTTTTTGATGTAGTGTTCCATGATTCATTGTTTGCATATAACACCCAGTGCTCCATTCAGTATGTGCCCTCTTTAATACCCATCACCAGGCTAACCCATCCCCCCACCCCTCCAACACCCTCAGTTTGTTTCTCAGAGTCCATAGTCTCTCATGGTTCGTCTCCCCCTCCAATTTCCCCCCCTTCATTCTACCAAGTCATTTTTATTCATTTTAGGAAGCCCAGAGTATGGTGTAAGAGTACTTTAAGAGATTAGGGCAGTCACTGTACTTGATGCCACTAGCATGTACTTTTCTTCCACTATTTCCTCCCCGCCGCCCCTCCCCTCCCCAGACTGATAACTTAGAAAAGCTATTTAAGCCATCTTTACACAGTTCTAAATCCCTGGAATTAGTCTTGAGTTTTTACTGGACTTTTAAAGCCTCTAATGAAAAGATTCTACAATTTCTCTCAGTATGCTCTTCTCTGAAAAATTACTGTCAATCAAGAAAAAAAAATTTAGGTTTAATCTAAATGTCTTCTACAATAAAAACAACATACAAAATATTTCATGATGCACTATTTATACCACAATGATAAATTCTGAAAAATTCTGTATTTTTCATATTAACTCCTAGCTGTAAGTCAATAAATTTACCATCTTCCCTTTGTAAAAATTGTATAAAACATGTTATATACATTGGCTCCAGCAAAATATTTTTAGCTGTAATTTTAATGATTTACATCTTTAGCTAAGGCAGCAGGTATGCTGGAAAAAAATTATTAATGCATGTTGATGATGAGAGATCAAAAATACCTGCTCTACTTCCAGGAGTGTTAGAACAAAATAATGTGGAAGAGCTTCATAAACTGCCATACAAAGGTATCACAGGGATACTTTCCATGTGAAATGATCTTCATCAGGTGGGCCACCCAGACATTTTGAGTGACTCGGCAATTTTAAATTGCTCATGTTCGTTCTGACACATTATTATTGCTAACCCTTACTCCACTGAAATGGATGAACACACAGCCATGTACAGGATACAAAGTCCAGTGGGATGAAGGGATATAACTTACTTATCTAGCCCTCTTCCCTTAAGGTCACATAGACATCCTTAATCTTGTTCAGAAGAATTAAACTTTTTGTTAACTTACTTTAAATCATTTACAAAGTTATCTATGATTTTTAATAAAATTTATGTTTTAGATTTACAGAAAAACTGAAGATTCTACAGCTCCTATATAACCTGGGCACTTCTTTTTCCCTCTATCATTAACATCTTACATTACTATAGTTGCTGCAATTAATCAGTATTAACTGAAGTCCATACTTTGCCAGACTTCCTTGGTATGCCTCTAATATCCTTTATTGTTCCAGGATCCCATATTACATTTAGTCATGTCTCCTTAGGCTCCTGTTGACTATGACAATTTTATCTATGATTTTTAAAGGTACAGAATTTGTTTTATCCCTTCATTTCCCAACCTAAAACTTCTTTACTCTGGTTCAAGACATCCGGTAGTTGTCTCACATACTACTGAATAGAGGATAGGGGGTGGGACTTTGAGGCCCTTTCTAATTCAGCAAGTATAGGGTCTTGGGTGGGGAGGGCAGTTTTTTACATTTTATTTCCTGATTTGAAACTGAAACTTTCAATTTTGACAAGAATGACAAATGCTATTCTTTCCTGAAACAATCCATTCCTCCTCTTCTACCACCTTCCTTTCAATTCCTTATTTTGCCTGCTGGAATTCTCTTTTCTATCATTAACAACTACATTTTTATTCAATGTGTTCCTTAGAGAAACTTTTTAA
Source organism: Callorhinus ursinus (assembly GCF_003265705.2). Taxonomy (NCBI): domain Eukaryota; kingdom Metazoa; phylum Chordata; class Mammalia; order Carnivora; family Otariidae; genus Callorhinus; species Callorhinus ursinus. Next base: position 20,511,984 of record NW_027397071.1, read on the forward strand.
TTAAAAGCTTGCTTTATCCTAATGAAACTTTTCTTATAACCCTCTCAAAAAGTCATTTTTATCTCCCTAAACCCTTCCCCAAAGGAAGGAAAAAGGATGCATTATTCATCATTTCTACCCTACCATCCAATGTTGCTTTCATACTGCAGTTCTACCACCATCAATTAAGACAGATTCTGCATCCAATCATTTCTCATCAAAACAACCATCAGGTCACTGGAACATTTCATCTCATCACAGAAAGACTTTAGCACCTGGCTTTATTTCCTCCTCCTCTCCCAGCCCATCATCATCTTGTGATACATTAAACACCCTTGGTTCACAATTTTTTTAAAAACTTCTTTGACAATTTTTACTACATCAATCCATTTTAGCAACTTCTCTTACTACATCTTTGATTTTTCTCTTTTCCCAATATTTAAAATCCCCTTTCCTGACTTCATTCTTCCATCTTTCTCAATTCTCGTACTCCATACAATTACTGAACCCACTTTTGGCCTCTATGTTGAGTAGCTCCCTTTCTATTTTTCCTTGGCTTGACTTTACAATGTAGCCTAAGTGTTTTTTTTGATGTTCTTCAATGCCAGACATGGATAAATCCAATCTTGTATTTTGGCTAAGCTTTCATCTGGGTAAGTAATAGAGTGAAAACATTCCAATTTTAGTATATGTGCTGCTGTAGTGAGCACTAGAGTGAAAACATACATACACACCCCAAAACTGATTCCATAAACATTCTGGTATTTAACATTAGCTGATATCCAAGTCTATCTGCAAGGGTTCTGTACAAACCCATCAGACCTAAGCCCCACATCCTACTCTCAATCTTGGTATGTTCAGCAAGTCTAAGAATGAGATCAGAATTTCCTCAAATTTTTCAACCAACTTCAAAAGTACTCCCTTTCATCTGTTTTCTCCTTTTCCCTTTCTTCATAAAAACATAAAATGGTGAGAAGAAAGAATATGGACTATGTAACTGATGACTTCAGTTCTGGTCCCAGCTCTGCCCCTACATTCCTCCCCCCCATATTTCTATGTGAGCTTGATAATAATCCCTTCTAGTTCTCACAATGATCCTAAGCAAGCAAGTACTTTTTTATTTTTTTAGGCTCCAGCATTTTCACTATACTCTAGATCCAATCCTCTACAATCAATTCTAGGACTTAAGCTAGCCTTAAAAACAAATACTAGGGGTGCGTGGGTGGCACAGTTGGGTTAAGCGTCCAACTCTTGGTTTCAGTTCAGGTCGTGATCTCAGAGTCTTGAGATCAAGCCATGTGTCAGGCTCCACACTCAACAAGGAGTCTGCTTGAGATTCTCTCTCCTTCTTCTTCTCCCCCTCCGACTCATGCTCTCTAAAATAAGTAAATCTTCAAAAAAACCCCACAAAAAATACTAGTTAATATGAAATGAGCATTCATTGTATGCCAAGCACTATACAAACTGCACTTATTAACATATTTAATCCTCACAATGGCCTTGTAACACTGTCATTACATCCATTACAAATGTGGAGGCCAAGACAGTGAAGCTGACACAGATTTTGAACTCAGGACATCTGGATTTGGAGCCCGTATGATTATGCATAGTTCCTCAATGCAAACATTTTTCCTCCGGCCCTGTTTTACTTAACTACCCTTCCATTTCTCTTTCCTTTTTTTATAGCACACTTCTTCAAAGAGTAATAAATGCTTTCTTATCATATTTATATCCTTAATCCATTATTTTTATTTATACCCACCCTCATGAATAACCTTATGGGAACTACTGAACTGAATAGGAACTTCTAATTTTAATCCTATTTAATCCCTCAATTTCTTGCTTAATTTTTCCCACAATATAAATGTGCACTGCTTAAGTTTCAATTTTAATTTCAAGTCATTAATCCTCTCGCCCTCTTATATCTGAAGAATCTTAAGCCAAGCTTTTAAAATATCACATTGTTCTCCCAATTCACAAGCTCATGGAACTATTGTCCAAGTGGTAGGCAGAATTTCCTACTGTCTAGTGGACTTCTCCCCAAGTTTAATTCTTCATAAGTACTCGTATCAATAAGATGCCAAGTACTATTACTTTTTTTTATTATGTTACTCACCATACATTACATCATTAGTTTTTGATGTAGCGTTCCATGAAGTACTATTACTTTTATGTTTAATTTTTCCCATATTTGTTTCTCTTCATTCTCATTTCATGTCCCCGGTTTAGAGTCACAACTATATCTTATTTAGTCAGTCTTCAATATGGCTTGTTAATAAGTGAATGCTTGTCACTCCCTAAACATGATATATACTTTATCACATCTGCTCATGCTGTTTTTTATTCTTATTCATATCCAAATCAAATGGCCTTTGGCCCATAAAACCCTCCAATTTCTCCTTCAGATAATGAGTCTCATTAGACATTTCATTATGTTCTAATATGACACCAACTCTATTACAGATTTCACTTTGCCTCACATTAGAGCTACTCAGATGTTTGCTGCCTCCACCAGACTGTAAACCAGATTACACAACAGAAACCTTCTGAATCCCTGAAGTGCCTAGCACAGTGCTAAAATGAACGCTGAATAATTCAATGAATGAATTAACAAGGATGCCACTGAGGTGAGGCAGAATCCATTCAGAGGTATGAAATGCTCATGCCAATTACTTAACAAGGTTATCAGAAATATCTAGAAAATGAGGCATAGAGAGGAAAGGCAGACTCAGAGAGTAACACCATTAAATTAAAATCAAGATCAACAGGAAAAAAAGTATAGAAGCTAAAAGGGAAGCGAAATAATGAAGTTAGAAAGAACTCAGGGGGAAAAAGATCGAGAGAAGAATTGAAATGAGATTTCCTATATGTTACCTATTGTTTTCTTGGTGTATCTTTAGAGGAACTAGTGAAAATCTACCTAATTTTCACCTGCTTTAGATAGAGGCACATTTTATACTGTGGTCACACACACAGTTATTATTCTATCAATTACAGAAGCAGCAGTAACATACTGGCTTTTCTTTGTTTCAGCCATACTATATATATATATATATAAAACTGTCAACTCTTAAAAACCAACACTTTTTCAAAATAAAATCTACAGTCTGATTTAATTTAAACCTACCTTTTATATCCAAAGGCTAGCGTTGGTTACTACTGAATTCAGGCTGTTTAGCCTGAAAAATATGAACAGTAACACTAGAATAAATTCAAATCTCTGACAGACTGTCTTGAAAATAAAGGTAAATAAAATTTCTTAAAACTATACCTGAGAACAATATAATGGGTGAACCTAACAGATTATTTCAAGCAAAGGCTATGTGATCATCCATTAAGAACTTTACATGAAGATTTTATCCTGGATAGTTAAAAGGCAGTCTACGAATAACATTGTAGCCCTACAGGAATAAGCTTATCCTATTTGAGAATGCTGGGGAATAAGTAAATATGCACTGACATGGTAACCTTATTTCTTCTAATGTTCATATCACACCTGTGGCCCATTATACTTCCAAAGTATGCAACTACCACCAACATTTCCCTTACCAAGAAAACAAAAATAATTCAACACACAGTCATTCAAATATTATTTAAATAGGACTCAAAGAGTTAAACTATCTAAAGGTTATTGCTTCAAGTTAATTTATGATTTAGAAGTTAAAATTTTATCCATTGACAGGTATTTTAAATGAACAATTCTATCTCAGCTCATTACTTCTTTTCTAAAATAACATTTTAAAGACTGAGAAATTAATATTTTAAAAATTCAGCCATAGCAAAATGGAGGATAGTTCAATAATCCAAAGAACTCATCTAAGAATGCACTCGTAGAGAAGTTTCAACTTAACTTCTATAGTTTCTTACTTCTTACATGTTAAAACAGATATGAAATGAGAAAGCCAAAGTTATGGGACAGCGAGTTAGTACAGGTATTTTCATGTGACTTCTGACCAAAAATATGATACATTGAACATGATAAAATACTTTTCTAATTATATGGCTTTTAAAAAAATTTTTAATGTTAAGGCATTCAGTGATACACTCTAAAAATCTATGTAGCTTAATATTTCTAGGAAGTATTTCTAGAATGTTTGTGTATTTGTAATTGTTTTAGTTTTTGTTGGACGATGACTTGCAAATGCGTCTGTAGTAGATGAATTATTCAGTCTGATTTTACGACCATAATTTTCTTTGCTATAATGCAGTCTTATAATGAGATATTATAGATTAGGGCTTTGCTAAAATTAAGATTTTAGTTTTTAAGTTTTAATGTACATTTTGTGAAAATGTAAAAATACAAACTCAGTTTACTATATTTTGGTGTGTTATATATATATATCTATTTTGGATTCAATTTTGAAGGGACACATGAACAATAATTTTGATTTTTCAATCATATAATAACCAGGTTAAACACTGAATGGGCTTGGCAACAAAAAAACAATCTGTCTTGGCAACAGAAAACACCTTAGTATATGGGGGAAAAAAGGAATTAGTATATGGGGGAAAATTAAAATTATAGGACTTACATATTTACTACATGTATGACACTGTTCTATTATTAACTCCACAGGGGAAAAGAAGACAGGCTAAAAGGCCCAGCTAATCTATAGTATATTTTATTCAATTGTTTGTTAGGAGCATGAACTTTGGAGCCAGACTGACAGAATGCCTATCTCAGCCACTCACTAATTACAGGAATATGAGCACACTGCTAATCTTTTTGTGTCCCAGTTACTAAATCTATGAAGTGGGGGACAATAAGAATAATTTCATTTAGGGATAATGTGAGGATAACTCACAAGGGCTAAGAATGATGTGGGCACTTAATACATATTCAAGAAATGGCCAGTGATTAGTATCCATATGCATCAGACAACCTTTTGGTTCCAGGCATTGAGACAATTTCATTCTAAGCCATAGTATTTCATGTGTTTTTGCTACACGATATATGAAGAACTGTAGCAATTATGGTGGCACCTAAGCAACTCCTTTTAAACTAGCAATTTTCTAAATATTTATTCCTATCACAGGAATTACCCCAAAAGATCTAGGCATTTTGATAGTGGAGCCAAATTTTTATAGGGAAAACAAATAGTGGTAGAAAAAAACAGCTAACCCCTTCTACCTATACCAATCATCTACAAGACCCCACCTTTTAGAAACTGGTATAAAGTATACTTAAGACTCATTTCGACCACCATTTCTTTTTAGAAAAGTCTACTTAATGGCCTACATATCACAATAATTAACTGAAAGTAGCCTTATAAATTCATGAAAATACCAGGTGGTAATTTTGTTCTTCCTAAGCTCTGTGGCTATTGAATGGTTCAGTAGAAAAACAAGTAAGAATTTCCAAAAGGCATTCACCTTGGAGGATACTAAAACACCCTAATTTATTAAATAATATCTAAAAGACAATGAATATCTTATTTTCTAAAAACACACATGGGAAAACATAGGCATCATTTAAATATAAGAAAACATATGAATACTGCTCTATTAGCTCACTGCTACATACTAATTTCCAATTAGTCTAGCTTTGCAGTTTCCCCCCTCATCACTCTACTGTAATAGCACATATAAAATACCCATGTTTCACAAAAGATGTTTGTTTTCATTGCACATCCTATAGAATCATATTTAAAAACTATAAACAGACTACACATACACATGGATACAAGGAAAACATCACCTAAGGGATTTTAATCCTTTGAGAAAACTCACACTCATATCTGTGGATCATTTTTTTTTCTCTCACAATTAACTACAAGAGAGAAGTGTATATTCTAGTGGTATTTAGTAAGGAAATACTAATGCTTCCTGGTTATTTTAGGGGGATGAATTCCTTCTCGAGAGAAACAGATCTAAATTTTAATTAACTCTGTTTAGTCCCTTATCCACCACCCATTCCCTTTTTTGAACCACTAAGACCAAAATAAAAAATATTACATTAATAAACAAAACAGCTCATTTCTGGACTAAAGTCACTATCTCAAGTCACTCTGGGGCTATCAGAACCTGGAGGCAACCTACAGTTTCTAGAGTTTAAAGCAGTACTGGGAAGAAGCTAGGCTGTACACCCATTCATACACTGGTTTAAAAATTAGTGAAAAATCAAAAGCTGGGCATCAATTTCTTCCGCCAAAAACAAACAAATGCAAGAATTTAACTGTCCTGTACAAACCATATTACAAGATAAACAGCCCTAGTTGATGAAGGAAAACTCTATAAAGATTTTCAACTAATTAATATAGAGAAATGTGAATTAAGGGAGAAAGGCAACATTCACAACCCCCAAATGAAATAAATTAACGCACCAATCTTTGGTGGATACTACTCAAGCTATTAGAGAAATATAATGGAAGGCTCAGAATGTCACCTCCTGAACCACAATCTATCTTAAAGCATCACTAAACATGGGATAACCAGATGTTTTATGCTTCCAATTGAGATACAGTATCAAACACAAGAACACCTATAAAGTATTCTTGCTTGAAAAATATAAATAAATACCACAACCTAAATCTAATCAAGCTTTTGGAGCTAACTTCTGGTTTACATAAAAAAATGCAAGGAACAAGTTGACACTACAAAGAAACAGCCACACCAATCAAGACTGTAGGACTTTTTCTCAAAATAACTAGGTTTCTTCATTAAGTCAGAGGAACTGAGGGTGAAGATGAAGGCAGAGAACTATCACAGATTAATAGTGGCTTAGGAGAAATAACAACCAAATGCCATGTATGGCCCTTGAGAGGATCCTATTCTGAACAAATCAACTCTTAAAATACATTTTTTGAGATGACTGGGGAAATTTGAAGATGGATTGGGTATTCAATGACATTAAGAAATTACTGTCAAACTTGATGGGTATGATAATCATATTATGGTTTGATAAGAAAATGTCATTATTGTAAAGATATTATGATAATGTTTGAGATGACATGACATGATGTCAAGGATTTGCTTCAAAATACAATAGAAAAAATGAGCAGATAAAACAAGTGTAGAAACTACTAAATCAAGATGATGCAAATGTGGAATTCACTACATTGCTATATGATGACTGAACTCTTTGACAGTAAAAAGTTTTTTAAAATTACCATGTGAATAAGCCATTCAAAAGTAACAAAACAAGATTCAGAAATCACTTAAAAATAACTTTAAAAGAATATTTTAAAGCTTACTTGTTAATTTTATGTATCACAAACACAGAAGAAAACAAATTCAATTTAACAGCTAAACAATGTTCTATCAGAACAATTATACCAAGATATATTTATTTGGCATGAATAAACAAAGTATAAAATACTGTTTAACAAGCTATAAAGAAGTTTTCTGAGAAAACTTCTTAACTTTGTTAAAGAAAACTTTTTAACTTTGTTAAAAAGCTAAAATTTAGCATCTAAAAATTACAAACTTTTCTCTATAGCAGTAATTATCAATTTCTATTACACAGTAAAATCATCTTGAGATCTTAAAAAAACTACAAACTCCTAGAACTCACTATTCATGATTCTCAGTCTAGGGTAGGGCCTGGTGATTTCAATGTGCAGAAAAACTTGAGATACTGTTCTATGGAACTACAGATTTACCTTCATGAACAAAGGTTTGTTATAGCTGTTTTCCATTATCAATTATTTTAAGGTCAACAGATTTCTCATAAAAAATTTGTTTTGCCTTTCTGTTAAGGCCATATGATGAGATGGCTGACTGCTACTTTATTCAACTCAAAATGCATAGAAAGCTCTAACATAAGTATTCTTTGTACAAATTATCTTCCCTAATTCTGAAAAGGTAGACAACAAGATCATGAAAAATTACTTCTAGCAATTTTTCTAAAAGTGATCCACCCCTTAATAAATTAACTGCACTTCTTAAACATGATAAAATGATCATAGTAACGATGTCTCAATTTATAAATCTCAAGGATTTTTATCACTTTGTTCTATGAAGTAGAATATGTGAATAACTAATAGTCTGCCAGGTTTGTGATTATGTATTTAGATGTCAGATTTCTAATTAATTACAAAGCCCTCAGTTTTCCTTCTTGAAAAAATTAATTTTCTGAGACACTATGACCCCTAGTTACTAAAAGGAAAACAGAAGCCAGGTATAAAAGCTAGTCTTAAAAAAATTACTGTGTAGGGGCACCTGGGTGGCTCAGCTGGTTAAGCGACTGCCTTCGGCTCACGTCATGATCCTGGAGTCCCTGGATCGAGTCCCGCATCGGGCTCCCTGCCCAGCAGGGAGTCTACTTCTCCCTCTGACCCTCCCCCCTCTCATGTGCTTTCTCTCTCTCATTCTCTCTCTCTCAAATAAATAAAATCTTTAAAAAAAATTACTGTGTAAAATAAACCAATTAAAATATATTGATTCCAAATTCAGTCAAGTTCTTAGATATAAAAATTATACAAGGTAAAGTGAATCCCCCTAAATATTTGCAGAAAAGAAGGATCACCTAGTTATTTGTGTTCTTACAGAATCTTTGAAATAAAGAGAGATCTATTATTTCATTTTGAACAAGTACTGTTTGAGGAAGACTCAGCAGGAAATGGATCTCACTGATACCAGTTTGTTGTATGTTGAAGTCACCTGCCTTAATAAATTTCACTAGAGGCAAATAAACATAGAAAAGATTTAGTTACCATTCCAGAAGACGTGACCTCACTAAAGTAATACTGAATTTTACTATAAAGGGTGTTTGAAAACTACTTTAAAAGGCAAAACACAAGTGGTTCCTTATAAAGATCACAATATCCACAAATGTGTGGGGCGGAAAAGTTAACTTCACGTCCCATAGATGGATATTTTTGGATTGAGATAAATTATTTAAAAATAATTTTTCTATAAACTGGCTAGTCTAAAATACTGTGAATCAAGTTGAAGACTCAGCTCTTATGAAGTATGAATACCCTGAATACACATTTTACATGTATTGTACATCCCAATAGAAAGAACTTAGACAACTAATTCAGAGACTTGTAAATGTCTAATAAGCATTTAAAATTTATAAGCTAGCTCATAAAATAAAAATTAAAATAACAGTTTGACACATTCGTATTCCTATCAAATTAATATCCTAACAAATCCAAAATATAATACTCAATGCTGATAGGCAAAAAAGTAGAATAGCCAGCCTCATAGATCATTCATATTAATATCATCTTTTTAGAAAGAAATTTGCAGTAAGAATCAGGAGTCTCTAACATTTTCTTTGACCTGATAAATCTAGCTCTAGGAATCTAGTCTCAGGAAATAATCTGAAAGACAAAAAAGTTATGTACAGGGTGTTTGTAACAATGCTATATATATGTTAATAAAAAGTATGGAAGTAGATTAAATGTCCAATAAAGGTACTTTCAAAAGTACTATAAATCCACTAGCATGCTAGACAGCTATTAAAATTTTTTAAAAATTCTTACTAATAATTACAATAAAACATAACACAGAACTGCACATACAGTGTGATTTTAATTTTGTATAAAATTACATATTTACATAGAAAATAAAAGAAAAAATGGTTACCTCTTGTAAATTATCAAAACTACCAGAGTCCATAGCATTATTTGATTTTTGAAACTTTTAACTTATCTAACATTCAAAAAATATCTGGGGATACTTAATATAAAAACCCAGTTATAACAAGATGCAAAACCATTAAAACAGGTAAATGATGAAGTCATTTAGTAAAAAAAAAGGTGAATTCACATTATCTTCACTCTTTCTTATCAGAGTGCAGAAATAAAGATATACTGAAATATTCAAAATAGAGCTAGAAAATGAAGACAAATTTATTAAGTAGTGAACTTTACTCATATGCTTTTAATGCAAAAAATGCAGAACACCTGAAAAATGAATAATAAATGTATAGAGGAGGATACAATGATGCCAGGGCTTCATAATCTTCTATGAGAAAGACATTTCATTACTACTTAAAAGAAATTTCACCAGGGCCATGAGGTTACAAGGAAAACAGAGATGAATTCCCTAGAAGAATCCAGGTGACTTCTAACCAGGACTCCACCCAGAATCCAAACACACACAGACACGTCTAACTATACCCAAATGGGCAAAACACACAAACTCCTTCAAGTCCAAGGAAGGGACTGGATGCTAGCTGGAATTTCTTGATATTTTACACTAAGCTGTTTAATGACCTGGATGTGAATTTTTAAACTTCTCAGAAACTGCATGTAAAATCTTGAATTTATCTACTTTGTGTTAATGATTAAATAATGTATCTGTTCCAGCAGATCTACTGTGCCTAGTAGAATGCCTAGGACCTGGGAGTTATTCAATAAACGCTGTTTTTCTCTTCTATAAAATAATACAATTTCTATCAGTAAATAATTTAAGAATCTATAGTAATAATAAGCAAAGATCATGTATCACTCATTGTCCCACTCTTGACTTTACCTTTAAAAATGGTACACTATGAAATAGTCAACAAGCCAAGTTGAGGGAATAAAGGCTTAAACTAAGCCCACACAGTGATAAAGAGATTCTGTTAGAGAAGAATGTTATTAACCTAAAGAATGTGTTAAAATCATGATAAACAATTATGGTTTGTTTGTGCTAGATGTATTAGAAAATCAGAATAAAGGGTCAATTCTGTCTGAAGTTACCAGAATTAATTTCAAATATCAATTGCTTCTCTTGTGCATAAGGTGTCTCTGTTCATGGATGTATCACTTATATTACTACATACTTATAATGGATAGCACAAGTGTTACATATCTACAGTAAATATGTATCTACTTGTAAGAATTACTTCATTATAATATACTTTTACTGAGACATAAACTGAACTATAAGAGCTAGTTTATAACTCATCAATCTTCAGTTCCAAATGGACAGAAACTTTAAAGATAATCTTACACATATATAAGAAACCAAGAATTTCCCAAACACAGCAAATAAAACTATAAAATTTCATCTTAAGTTATAAATCACTTCACTCATTTTATTTGCAAAATAACACTTTCCCCTATTTTTTCTTCATCTTGATTCCATCAACTAGTTGCAAATTTTTGCATTGTTTTTCTTGTCTGTGTGAGGTGAGTCAGATCCATTGTAGAATGAGGTGAAATATAAATAATTAAGACAAAATGTGAATACCAAAATAAATTTTATAGAAAATCCTTCCCAGTTTAAATTGTTTTTTAAGAGACAGGCTATAACATGTGTTGAAAAAAATCCATATGACTACTTCCATTACATGTTTTGCCTGTTCACTTTTCACTGTTTCTATGCAGTGCTAAATTATAACCATTAGATTAGCTCCAAAGAATATACACAAGGACTCTAAAACTGGCCTTAGACCTAGACAGTGTGACATCAAATTTAATGTGAAATTAAGAACTCAACAGTATTTCATCAGAGCTTTTCTTTTTATTCTGAGAGAGAAAATGAGGATGGTGAAAGGAATATAGCTGATAGAATTTTCCTAATACTTTAGGTTTTTTTCTACCAACAGCATTCAAATGCCTCTTGTCCAAAAAATAAAATAAAATAAAGCCTAACACAATTTCTTAAATTCCAAAATGGGGGATTCATTATACTTACTGAAGTTTAACAGGCACCTTCCCATTTGGTAAAATGGGAGAAAAGTGGTATAGACAATAAAAATCATACCTAAGAGGGATGTCTCCTTGGCAAATGCTGCAGCAATAGCTGGGTCCAATGCAGGCTGTCCATCCCCAGATGGAAGATCAGGTCGAGTATAATCCCTACTTTTATCATTGTTGTATTTTACATTCAAATTCACAAGTTTGGAAAAATCAATCCTTAGGGTACAGCAAGCATTATAAATATTCTGACCATCTAGGGCCTGTAAAAGTGAATAAAGTATATCAGCAGTCTTAAGGAATGAAAAGAACAGGACTTCGACAATAAAACCCAACAATGAAGACCTGCACATAAAAGACACCAGGAAAGGGATCAAGTATCATACATCATTGTTATCCCAACTGTACATGTATTCATTTCCACAAATACTATCTTCTTTAAATAGAAAAGTGCTACTTAAATCTAAAATACAACCAGTGAAACATATGCTAATGCTTTCAATTTAAAAAAAAATCTGCAAATAATTCAATTTAAAAAAAATAAACAAGGATTACAAATATAGTCAGTCCTGCCAAAGTCATACCATAACAGTCTGCATACTTTAATTTTATTATATATACACATTTTTTGCTGGATGGCAGTACTTTGATGTCACATTTTATGAAGTGCCTCAAGCCAAATAAGTATCACTATAATGCATAATAGCAATTCCCATGAACTGGGGCGAATACTATTATTTCCTTAACTTGAGGTGCTCAACCTGAATCAAAATAGACTGTTGAACTAGAAAATGCGATGTCATCCCAGGAAAGGTCGGGAATAGAAGAGTGCAAGCTCTAGAGTTGAAAGCCTACACTGAATTAGGTCATCTTGAACAAGTTACTTAACCTCTGAATCTCAGGATCTTTCTTAATCTGGAAAACAGATAATAATGGCTGCCAGGATCCTCACAAGGTTACCTTGAGGATTAAATAAAAGATCACATATGTCAAAGTACAATGTGAATTATAAAAGACATATGCTGCTGTTACAATTATTATGGGTTTTTTTTTTCCTGGTCCTACATAATCATGTCTACTCCAGCTGGATATAAGCCTAGAACAAACTAAAGAACAAGGGAATATATTGTTAATTTTTCATTAGAAGAACAAACATTTACTGTATAAAATGGTTTAGAAATGAAAAATGTTTAGCTCTATAAACCACTGTGAAAATGAAAGAACAGTTCTTCTGATAATACATCAATAGATTAAGCCTGATGTCTATATAGACCAAGATCCATTAGGCATGTAAATCTAGTATTATTTTGATAATAGACCAACACTTTTTTGCATGACCTTTTTAGAAACTGGACTGAAATATATATGAACCTTAGGACAAATTCAAGAGATTGTTGAATTTTTCCCTCCAACCCTCACTAATACCTCCACTGTTAATCTTTTTCTGAGCTGTTATTCTCTTATAAAGCATAATGCTAGGGGGCAAAATTCTCAAATTAACTGAAAATAACTGCCAAAAATTTTAACTAGTATATAAAAAGAATTTCGTTGGCTCTATCACTCAAACTGCGTTTACATAGCAGTGGTTCCCAGAGCTTTCAAAAACAAACAGAAACAGGGCACTGAGCTGCCACCCCCAAAGATTATGATTTCTTAGTTCAGGATACCTAAGAATCCCATTTTTTTTTTTTTTTAAACAAGCAATCTACATGACAAGAACCTAGGTGGGCTCTGGACCATACTTTGAAGAACACTATAAATTCTCTTCAGCAAAACCTAAAGGTACACCTTGCCAGCTAACTGAATTCCCAGTGCTTAAGACACATTTTTCATCTCCCATTCATATGGAGCAACTGTCACTAGAAGAGGAGAGGTAGGCTTGAGATTCTCTTTCTAAACTTGTATTCTTTTGCCTATAAGGTTATATAACCTCCATTGTTTAAACAAGCATAAAAATGTAGCAACTCTACTAAAGTTTAGAACTAACTCATTCCATAATATACTGAGATATATAAGGATGACTGCAAAATGGGAAGAGATCTGTAACACAGCAGATGCTGGGAGAGTTGTGACATGGGATGAAAGTTCTAATACCTACAATGTGCCATACACTGTGCTATGTTCTAGGAATTCAGCAGAAAACAAAGAACACAAGGTATCCACTCTTTACATGACTTAGAGTAAAACTGAAAATACAGACATCTAACAATAATTATAAATTTGATGTGTGGTAGTGAGAACTAAGAAAAGGAGGGGATATAATGTAGTTGGAAGTTCATGGAAGACCTCTCTGAGACTTGCAAACCTGAAAGAAAACAGGAAGAGTTGGACATAAAAAGACAAAGAGAAAGCAGTAGAAGCAAATGCAGCATCAAGCTGTAAGCCTGAGAAATCAGAGAAAAATACAGCATATGCAAGCTATTTTAAAAAGTCCAATATAGTAAAAGGCAAGACAAGCTGAGGACTGATTAAGAGTTTTGTAAGCCATGTTAAGGACTGAGGACTTTATACTAAGGACAAAAGTCAGTCACTGAAGGGCACTGACAATGGAAGTTATAGGACTTTAAGTTGAGATCATTCTTTGTACTCTGTGGAAAAACAGGTGTAGGGGAAGAAGTCAAAGTGGTGACCTGAGTCAGAAGGCCACTGAAGATTTAAGAGATGATGGCTTAGATCAGTGCTTTATTCAAGCTGTGATTCATGGACTAGCAGCCCAAACTCATCTGCATGAAGATAAGGAGTCTATGTCAGAATCTTTATCAATATCACACTAAACACATTATAGCTAGAAGTATGCTGACTTGTATTTTGGCAAAAGCTCCTGGTAACATCAGAGACCAGCACTTTGAGTAACACCTGGCTTAGCCTAGGGTGGTGGCAAGAGAGGTGGGAGACAAAAGGATAGATTTGACAGAAATTTAGGATGAGAATCAATAAGATTTGGTGATAGGCTGAAAGTAAAAGGAATAAAAGCCCTGTTTTCTGGCTTGTTATTGATGTCAAATTTGGTACCCTGAGCTTTACTATCACAGTAAACACCACAGATGAGGCAGGGTTTTTTCTGGGGGGGCAGGGGGGTTAAGTTACAGGAGTTGAATTGAACACACTAAGTCTGAAGGTGCCTGATGGTCCACTAAGTTCCTAGTCTGGATTTCTTAGAAAAGATCTGATGCTAGAGAGTGTGGGCATGTGGGCACTGTCAGAGTCACAAATGTATAATATAGATGTGGGAACAGGTAGTCCCCCATGCAGAAAGGGGAGGGATATGATAAGACATAGAGAGGCAGAATATATCTAAGCGAGAAGTGTTAGACACCAGGAGAAGAGATGAGTTTAAGAAAGAGAATGGCTCACAGAGTCAAATGTTAGCTAAGAGGATAGGGATGATAAGGGCTGAATAATGCGGTTGAGATTTAGCACTGTAGCGATCGCTGGTGACACTGCGAAAAACAATTTGTGTAAAGGGGGATTGGAACCAAATTGCGGTAGGTAGAAAAATAAAAAGGAGGTAAGTATAAACAGCAAACAAAGAGAGCTTATTTAGTAAATCTGCCTATAAATGAAAAGGGAAAAGAATAGGTGAACAGATGGAGAGTTACGTGGAATTCAGGGTAAATTCACATACAATGAAAGAGATTTAAGGATGTTTGAAACACTGGTGAGAAGTAGCCAACAGAGAGAAAAATATAAGAGAAAGAGGGGATGACAATGCAAAGTCTCTTGGAGGGCAGAAGAGGATAGAATCTGGTGTTACGGTCTTAGAAATATCTATGCTTTTTATTAGAAGAGAAAGATAGTTGTGGTATAAGTAGATTTTGTGAGAAAAGCTGACTGAGTTTCCATCTGATAGTTTCTATTTTTCCTGAGAAGCAGGAGGCAAGGTCATAAGGGGGAGTAAGGAGGGACTTGGTGGAATGAGAATTTTCTGGTATAGTCATTGTGAAAAATGGGACATCATGATGACTAGAGAAATATGGTAAGGTTTTTCAAGTAAAAGGCCTAGTCTAGTTGTAGTTGATGATGATGAATTTCAACTGGTACCAACTGCTAGATTATATGATATTCTCTAGGTATACTAAACAGTCCAGATACAGGCATGAAGAAAGATTACCACAGTCATCAAAACTATATGTTTTAACAAGGTGTCAGGGTTACAAGATAATGGGGCAAGCAAGTTTGGGAAATAAATATTTTTCCTTCTCATTATAACAGTGAAATGAAGTTGAGTTCAGATACCAGAATAGTTAATTAGTAATTAATATTAAATAATTACCTACTCTCTTGGAATTACAATTAATTGTACATCTTTGTAGAAAAGACCTGAGTGAGTGTATATGACGTTAACAAATACCTGATGCTTATTATCTGTACACGGAAGATTGGCTAAATGAAAACTTCAAATACCTGATAACATTATTAAAGCATAATCTTTTAGATTACTATAGATTACTTCAGATAAAATACACATATAAACTACTTTCCCCATTGAATTATAGCCCAAATGCAGTGTAATTCCAAATCAAATTCCATTTCATTGGTCTTTTACCAAATACTCATCCCTCTGCATCAGAAGGGATGACAAAAAATATTCCACATTAAGAAAAACACGCACTATAAATATGTTGTGAAGGTACAAAAAAAAAAAAAATGCCATAAAGATCATGGCTTCTAGGTTGTCTGCTACTGATCAAACTTCATACCACATGGATTTTGGCTACTCTTTAAATACAAAGTATCTCCAAAGTTGGAGGGCTGGGCACATAAAGAGAAATTATTTTTGGAAAAAAGAATTCCAAGTGTTAATGTATGCCTGAAAAGGAAAATATAATTAAGATTAGGTCATGTAACTTAAGAACCAGTGAGTAACAACATACTGGAGAAAAACAGGCTGAAAATATGTCTACCTCACATATAGTGTGTATTATGATAAGTAATTTTAGCCTCCCCTTGTAACACAGGAAAAATTCCTGTTCTGTTTACAACATAAAATATCAGAAAAAAATGATATAATACTTGCTAAACCATTTCAATTATGCCAATATTAACGGTGCAGACTTTGTGCTACCTGAAGCTATTTTTGCTTCCCAAATGAGACTGAGGATAGAAACACAATGAAACAATCAAAAATGGTCTGGGTTCCATACAATCTATCTTAATCTAGAGAAAGCACTGAAGTACTACACTGTAATTAGTTTGAAAGTAAGAGTAAAAGAGAGAAAAAGAGGTAAGACAGAAGGTAAAGGAAGATAAGACAGTTGATGTAATGGTTTAATAATGAATATTTAATGGTTTAACAACAGAATAATAATCACAATGAGATAATATGACACAAGAAGTTAAAGAGCTTAGAGCAAAGGTGGATTTAAATACAATACATGAACAGAGGATTAAGGCATTTAGAAGTAAAAATACGGTATGCAGTTTTCAAGGGTAGCCATGATGTGGGAACAGATTTTACTTCTTTTAATAAATAGTTTCTTACCCTCCATATATAACAATAAAAAAATATAAAGGATGTAAATAATAAGTAGACTAGAAACCTATTCAAAAAAGCTGGCTTTAAAAACAAATCTTTAAAAAGAATATTAAATATACTGTAGTCTTAAATAAACTAAGAACCTATCATAACATCTGAGCCACATGTGTGATGATATACTTTAGCCAAACTGTCTTGATAGCTAAATTAATTACTCTGAAACTCCCACTGAAAAACTTTTAAGATCTTTACTGGTGTGCATGCTCTACCCTCAAGAGCTTAAAACTTCGGACCTACGTCAAACAAAAATGCAAAATAACAGAAGTCTATATTATAGATAACTACACATACAACTATCCTTAAAAAGAAACACTCATCACGAAGTTAAGCTTTCCTAATAGTATCTAAATGACACCAATTTGTGCCATCTATACTGCCAGGTTATGTCAGTATTAATAACATTAGCTACATATATGCGTGTATGTCTATCTGCCCCTGAAAAATATCACTATCTCAAAAAAAAAAAAAAAAAAAAAAGCTCCAGACTTACTAGTTTTGCTTGTTGAGCATTTACTGGATCACCATACTGGAGAAGAGCTTGAAACTGGTTATTTTTTGTAAATGTGATTATCTTCAATACAGCACCAAACTTAGAAAATATCTGTTAAAACATTAAAATCAAAGTATTATTTATATGCTGTATCATTATTTCTCCAGTTTATGGGTAAACATGAAAATTAAGTTAAACTTACTTGGTGAAGAACATCAAGTGTTACAGGGTAGTACATATTGTCAATAATTATTCTAAGCACTGGACTCTGGGCTGGAGTCACTGCACTCTCACTAACTGTGGTGCCACTAAGAGGAGTATTTGCTGTCTGGACAGCTGTCACAGCTTGAAGAACTGCTTGAGCACGCTGAAAATTGAAAGATAAACACTTTAAAACACACTCAGTATTTTCACTTCTACTCTGCTGCATGTTACACTATTAGCTCATTTCTTTTCTAGGACACATACAGATGAAACAAAATTTAAGTCACTCAATAGCCAGGTTTTATCTGTTTATAATTCAAGTATTCTACTAGTATTTACCTCAAAACAATTATCTAGGGTTTGGGACCTATACTGAACAAGCAAAGATAGGCAAAGTAATTTATTTTCAGAAGAACAAAATATAGGGACGCCTGGGTGGTTCAGTTGGTTAAGCGTCTGCCTTCGGCTCAGGTCATATGATCCCAGGGTCCTGGGATTGAGTCCCACATCAGGCTCCCTGCTCAGCGAGAGTGTGCTTCTCCCTCCCTGACTCCGCTCCCCCTGCTTTGTGCTGACAAATAAATAAATAAAATCTTAAAAAAAAAAAGAACAAAATATAGTTTGGCAGATTCACATAATCAGAAACTTTTAGAGACCAATAAAACTTCAACCTAACATTATTAATACACTCCAAAAGAAAGGCACATGGTAAACCTCAGCAAGATTACTAGATTACCCAAAAAAAAACTCCCATAAAGCTTATTTCTAATACAATCTTAAAGGAGGAATACTCAGGATACATATTAAGTTCTTTTTCATTACTAGCATAAATTCTAAGATACTGCTAATTAAACCAGGAGAGATCCACTACTATTGAGACACAATTTCTGAGTTTTTTTGGGAAAAAAAAAAAAAAAAAAACCAGAATAGAATATTACTACTGTGACAGGTTCATTGATAAGTAAATAATTTTTCTACCTATCTGGAGTCAAAAAACCTATATAAAGGCAAATAACTATTAAGTAACAATGACAAATACTGTTACATTGCTTTAGAGTTTGAAAAAGCTATGCTGGCAGATGAATAGGAATATTAACTGAACACCATGATAAATGAAAAGGAAGGAGAAGATAAAAGAATTAGGCCAACACTTATGAGAATAAACAAAAATAGTGCTCCCTCTAGCAGCACATTTGCTATGGCGATAATCATTTTGCAATACAGAAGTGTATCAAATCAACACATTATATACCTTAAATTACACAATATATCGAATATATCTCAATAAATCTGTAAACAAAAAAGAAATAGTTCACTGAAATGTCACATAACCAGGAGATCACAGAGTTTGGAATTCAAAAAGACCATATGCCCATCTGGTTAAACCTCATTATTTAAATGCTCATGAAATAATATGACCTACAAATTTATATATTGGCTAAGTGACTCAAAGTATTTTAAGTAGTATACTGCAATATTACTTCCTTCATTAGTAAAGCATGTCCTTGGATATATTTGTTATTACAAGCAAAGAAATAGCACAAATTAGGAAAACACTAACATCTCCTCTTTCAAATAATGGAATGTCTTTTTAAAGGAATCACATGATCATATATATACTATCCAAATGGTACAAACGGTAAAGTTTCCTCTGCAACCCTATCACCCTACCTGCTTTCCCCTACCCATTCCTCACCAATATTATTGTGGGTATCCCCTCCAGAGATACCATCTACACATATGAGCATATATGTATCTAGTCTATATAAGCACACAGGTATATGTCTACTCCATACCTTCTTCCCCAACATTATTCACTTCTCTCCATCTTCTCTTTTTAGCTTAATAATTAGGTTCTCCATTATCATTAAAAATAACTTTCTACATTTTTTTAATTGAGGAAAACAGAGTTGGCTTGCCAACCTAGGTTTTAATTAAACTTAGAGAACCATTACATACACATATAAATGGACACAAATCAGAAGTGAATAAGCTCAATAAAACATCACAAATTGGACAGATCTATGAAATGACTAGATAAAAAATAGAACATTATCAAAACTCTAATTGCATCACATAGTATGTATTCTACTTTGGTCTGGTATTTTTTGTTTTGGCTTCTTTCAATAAATATTACTTTTATGATGTGCATCCATGTTTTACAGGTACCAGCAGCTTGGTCATTCTTTTGTATTCTAACAAATTCCAACGAATGAATATGCCACAACATATTCTACTGCTGCTGAACATTTGGATCATTTCCAGCTTTGGACTAATGCATTAGTGTTCCATGAGCTTTCTCATACATATCTTTTGATGCACATATAATGTTTTCTCAGGTATGTAACTAGGAATAGATTTACTACGTCAAAGAATATGTATACGCTCAGCTTCACTACATATTTCAAGTTTTTAAACATGATTCTATGAATTTACATTCCCATACGTATATATGAAAGTTCTAGCTTCTCTACCTTGTTACCAACACTTGGCATCACTCATCTCATCAATCTGATGGTACATGGTAGTATTTCACTATGATTTTAATTTGTGTTGAGGTTTCTTAGTGCAAACCTAATTCACTCTTTGTGGATCAAAAGATAACTTTCTGGAGGGAACTAAGATGAGACATGAAGATGTGTAGCAACTGGCCATGTGAAGTGTGGGTTGGAAAAGTAGTACAAGGGCAGGCAGGCCGGCCATAATAATCCAGGCAAAAGTAGCATCACAGAAACACAGTGGCCCCAAAAGACTGGAAAGAAGAGAAAGCATGCCAGGTTTACAATTACTTTTGGGTAGAAGCATAGGCAAATATATAGTCAATAAAACAGAAATAATAGCCACCTCTTCTGAGGGCCTTTATTGTGAACATGAAAAGGATCTGCTGTAGGGCAGTAACTTTGTTTGACGGGAAGGGGAGAGGAGGAAAGAGGAGGGAGAGGTACTAGGGAGAAAGAATTCAAGAGGGGAAAGTAAAAAATAGATCAGTAAGAGCTATTATAACAATATAGCCAAGAAGTGATTGTGTGTGTATGAGCTATTCAAGTAACAAGAAAGATGATGAAAACTAGGCAGATATTATAAGAGTAAATTGAAAAGAGTTGGTAATCTGATGAAGATCATGGAAGAATTCATGGTTGACTCATATTCATTTGCCTCTCCTATTATGAATGCCCATGAAAATGCCTATAAATGAGGTGATGGGGACGAAAGTACATTCTTATGATGAGCACTGAGTAATGTATAAAATTGCTGAATCACTACACTGTACACCTGAAACTAGTATAACACCATGTTAACTGCAATGGAATTAAAATTAAAAACTTAATAAAGGGGAGCCTGGGTGGCTCAGTTGTTAAGCGTCTGCCTTCGGCTCAGGTCATGATCCCAGGGTCCTGGGATCAAGCCCAGCATTGGGCTCCCTGCTCTGCAGGAGGCCTGCTTCTCCCACTCCTGCTCCCCCCCGCTTGTGTTCCTGCTCTCGCTATCTCTCTGTGTCAAATAAATAAAATCTTTAAAAAAATTAATAAAAAATGCCCAAAAACGAATACAAAATGGAACAAACCCAAATACTGAATAAGAGAGAATGTCATTAGCTGAGAATACTTTCATCAAATTTCTGGAATACAGAAAATGAACAGAAACAAATGACACAGAAGACATAGCAAACAGGGTTTGCACTGACAGCCACATGAATCAGAGAAACTGGGAGAGTCACAGAGGGCAGAGGGGGGATATAAAAGGGTTAATGGAAAGTCTGCCTAATGAACAAACAGTTAAACTCCTCTTCCTCCTCTCCCGCATCATCTCCTCTCCTTAACCTTTAAAAAACAAAAACAACAAAATGCTCCCTTCAAAGAAACAGGAATTCTAAAGGGAGTTTTATTGGCCCAGACCTTCTTGGTATTTGGGGGATCCCAGCTTAGTATCCAAACTCATTACTTAATCTAGAGGAAAGCATACCAATCCAACAAGTAAAACCTAATTCTGAAATATGAAAAGACTACTGGGGGAGGAGGGACAGACAGATGGATACAAAACAAACGTTAACAGCTAACACTGAAGGAAATGAAATAATTTATATATAGTGAAGGTTTTTTTTAAATACTGTTAATTATGGGCACCTGGGTGGTTCAGTGGGTTAAGCGTCTGCCTTCACCTCAGGTCATGATCTCGGGAGTCCTGGGATCAAGCCCCTATTGGGCTCCCCCCGCATGCTTTCTCCCGCTAATAAATAAAATCTTTAAAAGAAAGGTATGGTTTTAAAAATTAATAAATAAAATAAAGTACTATTAACTAGTATACTGAAAGAACTGTGAAATCATAAAACACAACCAATTTTAACAAAAAAAAAATGACCAGAAAAGATTAAAGGGTTTCTGAAAACTAAAAATATGGCTGCAAAACCATGTTTTTTTTCAACAGAAGCAACTTTGCATTGATTGTTCCCTGTATCTGGAATAACCCAAACCAGAATAAGTGCATTTATTTCCTAACCTTATTTAAGATTACAAAGATGCCTTATTTTTATCCTTTTCATGTTTCTTGCATTGGAAGCTTTTAAAATGGGAATGCCTTCATGAATTACTTTACTAAAAATACTAATATATAAAACAAAATTGAAATATAAATACCATTTTAAATTCTAAGTAAAATGAATACAGAGTATTTTCTTTTGGTATATTTCCAATGATAAATTTTTAGAAGTACAGTTTGTGGTTCAAAATTAATGAAAATTATTACCAAATTAAAACAAAAAAATCCAGAATATTTAGCCTTCAAAAAAAAGTTTTAAATGCTTATTTATAAACTATCAAAATGATCTTGAAAGGTCACTTTTCATGATGGTTAAAATCTATGAGGAATTATTAGTCCATTATATTTTCAGTAAGACAAAGAATCCAATATAGTTTAGATTTTACTGAAACAGAAAAGATATAATTAGCTAAAAACTATATTAAAAGAGCTAAAGTTTTTAGACCATTCCTGCAATGCTATGTATTTAGGCATAAACCCATTCTTATATTTTTTAGAAATATATTAATTTTAAATAATATCTTCTATATCACATTTTTAAAAAATAAATCCATATATTCATATATCCTCAATTCTTACATTCCCCAAGTAAAACCATTCATACATCTTCAATAAAATTATTTCCAGGAGAAACCTAAGACCTATAAAAAGTCAAATAACTAAAGGCATTAAAAATCATACCTTACAAGTCTAAGCAGCAGAGTTCTACAGTTTATGCTAACAGTGAGCCCTATCTCATAAACAAGTTTCTACACAAAAATCTGAACTTGCAACGTGGAAATGAACATTTTGACCAGAACCTTAATGCTCTGAAAAAATATTATTTAATTCAAGTACCAATTTAAAACATGAAAATAGACTGCACATACTTTTTGTAAATTAACATAATATTTAATATTTAGGGACATATCGCAAGAAAATATCTTAAAAATAACAAGAAAATGCCCATAGTTACATCTGTTAATAAGTTTGAGCTTAATATGTCCATTTTGTTTATGTACCCACACATACTCACTTGGTTTAACGTATTATCTGTTTTTAGTTCTTTGTGATTGGAGTACTGGATATAAATTGGTTGGTTACGGAGATGAGGTGTCACAGCAGAATAGTAATTAACCATAGTAATAGCTGCTTCCTCTGTTGCTAGTTCCAAAAATGCCTGAAAATTTAAATAGCAAAAATTGGAATACTATGAATTATATTCAAGTAAACTTTAATATCTGTGTAATTTATTCAGCTAATGAGAAAAATCAGTCTCTAGAGTACAACCTTCCCAGTTACATTTAGACACTAAAATAAGTCATCCTTACTTATCCTTATTTTCCATACACCACAAATGTAGTCCAACAAAAGCTAGAGAGAATAAAATCTAAACATTTTTCAATATCAGAATTTTACCATTCCGATACTAGAGAACATAAGAGATCTCAAAGTCATTTTTAAAGCAGTATAACTCAAAAGAGACAAGAAAAAGAATTAAAAATTATCAGATTAGTGACATTAATTATATTTATATTTCATTAATGTCACTAAATTCTTCTAGATGGTATCATTAGAAATTTTAAACAAAATCTTATTTTAATATGCCTTGGTCTTTCTGCCACAGGTACATTTATCCAATGAAGAATACCTAGGATTAGTGACTATTTTCTTCTAATGC
Source organism: Callorhinus ursinus (assembly GCF_003265705.2). NCBI lineage: Eukaryota > Metazoa > Chordata > Mammalia > Carnivora > Otariidae > Callorhinus > Callorhinus ursinus. The sequence continues at coordinate 20,535,965 of NW_027397071.1, forward strand.
TATCAAATAAATATTTCCATTGGATAAGCTTAAAGGATAAGATGCTACTAGTGCCCCCACTGTTTTCTGATATTACAAAGAGTAGAGCCACAATAAAAGAAAGCCTCCATTTGTATTTTTGTATTTTCCACAATCCAAAATCTAACAATCCAATCTATAACAATCCAAAAGTGAATTCAAAAGGCAAAATTGAAAACTACAGTGACTTATTCATTTTGGCTCCTTAGCATTAGCTTCTCAAACAGCATTACCAGGAAAAGTCAGAGTAAGATTTCTGTTATGTTCTTTTAGAAAAGTTAGGACCTACTATAGTCTATCCTTTTATTAGAAGTTAGCTAATTCATGCATGCTGGGTAGTTTGGGGCTTAACATTTTATAGGTCCTGAAAGAAGCATACCTGATTTTTCCCTTTCAGCATAAGGATGTTGGTCACCTTACCAAAAGGTAAGCCTAAAGCAATAACTTCAGTTTCTGTCACTTCACCAGGTAATTTTCGAATATGAAGTACACGAGAAGGAGCACCATCCATTTTATCTTCTCCTTTAAATTTTTTGCTATCATTACCATTGGCTGAAAGACATTAAAAAAGTCTTTATTATTTTTCCTCATTTGTGTAAAAAAAAATAACACAAAACAAAGTTTAAAAAAGAACTTAAAAACATAGCTGAGTACACCTGAATAATTCCTAAAAATTCAAAAGCCGGGCTTCCAAAGGAATAGAGAAAATCATATTTACCAATTACTATTAAATAAAATTAACATTACCAATTAAGATAACTATTAGATAAATGTTTCTGAACAGTATATGTAAAGAGTAACAAATGATAAGCAAAAACACATTAAAATACAACTTCATAAAGAAATTGTGCTAAAGAACACAATTATCTTACAATTTAATCATTTTATTACAGACTAACAGAAATATAAAAAATGTGAAACTTTTGACTTGGCAAAAATTAAGGAGACTGTAATTTTACCTGGGAAATTATATATGGTTCAATTTGGAAAATATCACACTCAAAAGTGGGAGCAAAGAAGGCAATTCTGTAAAAGTAATTATGCAGTCAATCCACATTATGGCTTACTTACAATGAGCCTCTCCTAATTTATTCATACCACCACTTAATCTACCTATTTTGTCACTATCAACATCTATATACTATAAAACACTCATAGACTTGATTAACTTAATCTGTTACTCTGACCTTTAAACTGATATACTTCAATCAACAAATTAGTTACCTGCCTTGATTCCAAAGTCTCACCAAAAATAAAAGTCCTACTAAAGACACAATAAAATAGGTGATGTTTTATGTAAAATTGTTTGAAGAACTTGCAATCTATCCACTATTCCGTATCAGTGGTTCCAAATGGTCTAAGGACTAAAGGATATTTCTGAAACTAAACTAAAACGAAGGATACTTAATAAGCTGAGAAATATATATGTATACTCCACTTGTATGTAGCTTTCAGTACTTCATGGTACTCCCCAAATCAACACTATCCATAAACATTGTATGTGTGTGTGTTGTATGTGTGTATATATTCAATAGCTATAAAATTCTAATATCAATTTGATCTCTAAGTGTCTTTAAAATTCATTCACACATCGATTAAGAGTTAGTGAGTATTGGAGCACCTGGGTGGCTCAGTCAGTTAAGCATCCGACTCTTGATTTTGGCTCAGGTCATGATCTCAGGATGGTGAGATGCTGCCCCGTGTCAGGCTCTGCAATGGGCATGGAGCCTGCTTAAGATCCTCTCTCTCCCTCTCCATCTGCCCTTCCCCCAACCACTCGAGTGTGCAGCCCTCTTTAAAAATAAATAAATAATAATAAAAGAAAAGTTACTGAGTATCAAGAACGTGTTTGGCACTGTTTGAGGCTCTGGGGGTACAGCAGTGAACAAGATTATCAGTAAGATCCCCAATGCTCTCTTACAGTCTATTGGGAGAAGTGACCAGTACACTACACTACAGGAGGATCTCAAAAACAAGTATCACATTATATACAACTGCTAACAAAAGATCTGTACTTTTCTCCCAAAGACCATGTAACATCAAAACTTACATTCTCTTCATATTCTGATACTCCCTCATTTGGTGAATAGTTTTAGAAGGGGTGGCTACTAAATATTCATATTTCAGTGCTAAATATTATGGAAGTATTCATTTTATATGAGAATATAAGAACATGAAATGAGAAAATAAGGACTTTTTTAGTCATATGATTAAGCATACTTTCAAACATAAAAACACTCCATCCCTGGAAAAGAAAAAGGACACAAGAAAATGTATAGCCCTTAGCTTATGAAACACATAGGCCATTTATTAGCCTAACAGAGAAGTAAGGAAGACTGAGTCTCTCTGGGTTATAGATCTGTGATTCTTCAGAAGACAAAGTACAATAATTTGGACTTCTTTCCATGATCTTTTCCCTTCCACTCCCCAGGTAAACCCACAAACTTTTGATTTGTGAATGTAAAACCAGTAATAATTAAAATGATTCCGAAGAACTAAGGCAACAACAATGCAGTAATGCTTTTATTTATGCATACAGGTTGTATATAAATGGCAGAAATCTTTAATCACATCATTTTCCATATGTTATTCAGCCTTCTTAAAGCCTTTTGCTTAAGATGTTCTTCTCAAATTCAAAACAAATATGTAAAAAAAAAAAAAAAATGTAAAAACTATTTCTACCTGAAAACTTCTCTTCCAAACTCAAAAGTGGTTTTCTACCTCAATTCTATAGTGAACATCTTCACCTTTGATCAGTCTTTTTTTTCCTTGACTGACCTTTGCTCTTTACTGGTCATTACCTGCAGTTTTCACATAAACAGTCTCATTAATTTGTAATTTGTTAAATCCATTCATGGTCAAAATACTGTGAGCCCTCTCATCCTTACCAAATCTCTCTGTTCTCCTAACACCCTTAACAATTCATTTCTAGTTTTCTTACTTCCCTGATTCATCTAAAGCTGCTTTGAACCCTCTGCTTATGTACTCATTCCAAATAATAGTTGGAGTTCCTCAAGCTGTTTTGGCCCCAAAGTCCTATCTTTACTTGCTGATGTGAACACTCCAGCACTTGGGTCTCAAAACCACCTTATTTAATTTGTAAATCTATTATTTTAGTCCCACTCATTCACCAATATTATAATTCTATACTTCCAACTGTGTATCATCCTGAAGTACATTTCAAAACTTTATACTTCTACTTGTTTATACAGCAGAAACTAACAAAATATAAGTACATGTTCAATCTCTTAAGTCTTTCACACTCAAGCATTCATAAAAAGCACTGGTAGCATCCTTTATCAAATGTGAAACTGAGAAGAAAAGCAGTTTCAATTCCAAGCAGTTTTAAGTTAGACTTCAGGGCAAAGCATAATGTTATAGAAGCTGTTGGCTTTAAAAAATAAAAAATAAAAAGAATCTGAGTTATGAAAAATCAATGTCTGTACACTTTTACTTTCCTATCTGGGAAAACAGAAATTTCAAAAAAGAGTTAACCAGAAATGCAGGTATATACAGAAACATACTTCTGTTATTCTGCTAGCTGTTTAGTCAAGATCGACAGCCACCACACAAAAAAATCTTAGGTATATCATAAAAACTGGCTGTAACTGTATTTTTAAGAAGCTGCACAGCCTACTTGCCAAAAGTACCTTACACATGAGCTAGAAAAAATAGAAGTCTAGACTAAACTATAAGTCTCATGTGCTGGAATATTCTCAAAGCATTATAACAAAACCAAATGACATATAAAAATGTCTTCATGTAGAAGTTAAAATGAATATCCCAGAGTTCTGAGTAACATATATCAGAATCTATGGAATGATTTTAGTTCTTTCACATAAAACAAAATGTCACACTTTCAGCAATAATAAATCCTACTATTATGGAATAACAATTAGCAGCACTGGCAGAAATATATATACCTAACTTAAAGTAATATTCCACATCCACAGCTATGAAGAAATGACTCAAAAAATTTTAATTGTCAAGGCTACTTCCCACTGACAAATAGTTACAAACTCTTTTCAATAAAATCCAATCACAATACTAGTTGGAGCTAGTTTTTTTTTTTTGAAATGTTTCACTTTTATTTCTGAAGGAACTAACGTATTACAAATTAATCTTAATGCACTGACTTAGTACATACTTACCTGAGACTGAGGTTCTAATGACACTAACTTTTCACACTTCTAAAATTATTTTTTCTTTGACACAAAAAACCAGGTATATGTTTAGAAAGAAACCCTGGACAGAAAAGGGAAAGGCCATTGAGATATATGCTTTTAGAAACCAAATTCTAGGGGCGCCTGGGTGGCTCAGTCGTTAAGCGTCTGCCTTCAGCTCAGGTCATGGTCCCAGGGTCCTGGGATTGAGCCCCGCATCAGGCTCCCTGCTCAGCAGGAAGCCTGCTTCTCCCTCTCCCACTCCCCCTGCTTGTGTTCCCTATCTCGCTGTGTACTCTCTCTGTCAAATAAATAAAATCTTTAAAAATAAAAAAAAAAGAAACCAAATTCTACAATAAAGTGAATTTGAGGAAACATTTTGGATAAAGCTGGAATTAATGAAATCCTGTTCTGTATCTGATAACCATAAAAGTTTCTTTATAACATGGTCTGTAAAAGTACCTTTTCAGACACCTGGATGACAATGGCATATTTGTCCAGGCAAGTAAAATCACTAGTTCTTAAAGTTCTCTTTTTTTTCCTATTTCCTCTTATATACAACATATTCAAATTGGACACTGTGAGAACATAAACAGACTCTCATCATTAAGAGAGAAAAAAAATCTTAAAATTCAGTGTTTCCAAAATTTTGTCTGGTCCCAAGAATTCAGCTAATTGGGATCAAACCATTCTGAACACCTACGAAGTCAACAGGAGATCAAAGAAAAGAACAGCAGCAACTCTCTGAACAGAAAAGCGACCACTTTCTGGAAGGCAGGACATGCAGAGAAGCAAATTCCAGGTGATATACAGGAAGAGAGACCGCGGTAGGGGGAGCCTCCGTCAGCTGGCTATCAGCAAGTGATAGAACCGCAGAGCACAAAATTGGAACTTTTAGAAGTTGGCTCCGCTGAGAGACATCTCTCCAGTGGCTAAGCAGAGGGTGGAACCCTCACTGGGACAGTGTGGTCTCAGGACCCTTGGGGTCACAAAAAGACCGGGGGTGCCTGAGTGCAGGGCAGAGCTCCCAGGTATCGGAGCGGGGAAGCCGGCTGCACAAACGGAGCCTAGGAACGGGTTCTCAGCTTGGGGCTACCATAAACTGGGATCCGCAGCACAGTCGGGCCACTGATCTTCCAGCAGGGACCCAACAAGCGGCAGATCCGGGGAGACTCCCCTTCCTACCCCGGGAGGAGAGGCACGGGAGCGCACCGCAGGGACCTGCTGGGTTTGGAGACTCCTAACGGGGCCGTGTGCCAGAGATAGAAATGCTTGGTCACTGGCCTGGTGAGCATGAGTGTGGCCAGAGACCGGAGAGACGGCAGTGATCGACTGTTTTTCTCTGGGGGCGCACTGAAGAGTGGGGCCCCGAGTTCTCGGCTCCGCCAGGGCAGAGATTGGGAGGCTGCCATTTTCACTCTTGTCCTCCAAAGCTGTACGGAAAGCTTGCAGGGAACAAAAGTGCCTGAGAGCAAATCCGAGCAGATTACTTAGCCCAGCCCCAGCAAGGGCGGGGCAATTCCGCCTCTGGCAAAGACATTGAGAAGCACTGCAACAGGCCCCTCCCCCAGAAGATCAGCAAGAACAGCCAGCCAAGACCAAGTTTACCGATCAATGAGAAGGGCACAACACCAGCACTAGGGGAATACAGCACAGAGAATTCATGGTTTTTTTCCCACTGATTCTTTAGGCTTTCAAAAGTTGAATTTTTCTTTTTCCCCTTTCTGAACCAATATCTTATCAGTCCCTTTTTTAAAAATCTTTTTTGTTTTTCATTTTTAGAGTCATATTCTAACGCTTCATAGTAGTTACCCTTATTTTTGGTATACATATAAGTTGTTCTCTCTTTAAAATTTTGGGATACGTTTTCTTATAACAGACCAAAATATACCCTAAATCTCTAGTGTATAACTTTGTTCCAGTCTCCTGCCTGATCACATTCTCTCCCTTTTTTTTAAATCCTCTTTCTTTTTTTAACCGATTTATCTTATCAATTCCTTTTATAAAATCTTTTATAATTTTCATCTTTAGAGTCATATTCCATCCCTTCATTGTATTTCCCCTTATTTTTGTACATATATTTTTCTTTCTTTAAAATTTTGGGAGGCACTTTCTTCTAACTGACCAAAACACGCCCAAAATCTAGTGTGTGGCACTGATCTATTCACCAGCCTGATCATATCTGATCATATTTTTTTTAACTTTTTTTCTTTCTTTCCCTTTCTTTTCCCCCGGTTTCAAGTCTCTTCTGTTTCTTTAGTGCATATTTTTCTGGGGTCGTTGTCACCCTGTTAGCATTTTGTTCTCTCATTCATCCATTCTCCTCTGGACAAAATGACAAGATAGAAAAAATCACCTCAGAAACACACACACACACACACACACACACACACACACACACACAAAACCAAGAGGCAGGACCAAATGCCAGGGACCTAATCAATACGGACATTAGTACGATGTCGGAACT